>NC_045962.1:71005632-71315185 GCF_010909765.2 Amblyraja radiata
TCATTTACATGTACGGCTTCCGGCCACATTTCTTCCATTGATTCCCTGCAACTCTGAAACCGGACGCAGAATCGCCGACGTCTTTTCCATTTCGGTAGAGATTTCACTTTTCTTTCTAAGTATCCGCTCCTCATTACATTCCGTCGTGTTTAAGTACACGTTTTTAATCAAATCCTTCCCCCCCCCCCCCAAATATTTCAAAACTAAACTGGCTTCTCACTCATAGATTCAGCTTCAGCACCAGCCCCTGCTGAACGTTCCATCGTGTGATGTCACAATGCCCAATGCTCACAGATGTCCAATCGGAATGGATTCATTTACATATGCCTATGCAGGAGCCCAAGACCATGGTGAACGTTCTATCGTGTGATGTCACAATGCCCAATGCTCAAATACATTGTTGCCATAGAGAGGGAGTACAGAGAAGGTTCACCAGACTGATTCCTGGAATGTCAGAACTTTCATATGAAGAAAGACTGGATAGACTCGCCTTGTACTCGCTAGATTTTAGAAGATTGAGGGGGATCCTATAGAAACGTTTAAAATTCTTAAGGGGTTGGACAGGCTAGATGCAGGAAGATTGTACCGGATGTTGGGGAAGACCAGAACAAGGGGTCAAAGTTTAAGGATAAGGGGGAACGCTGAATCGCCGACATCTTTTCCATTTTGGTAGATATTTCACTTTTCTTTCTAAGTATCCGTTCCTCATTACATTTCGACGTGTTTAAGTGTACGTTTTTAATCAAATCCTAACCCCCCCCCCCCCCCAATATTTCAAACCTAAACTGGCTTCACACCCACAGAACCTTCACCAGCCCCAGCCCCTGCTGAACGTTCCATCGTGTGATGTCACAATGCCCAATCTTCACAGATGTCCAATCGGAATGGATCCATTTACATATGCCTATGCAGGAGCCCCAGCCAATGGTGAAGGTTCCATCGTGTGATGTCACAATGCCCAATGCTCAAAGACATCGTTGCCATAGAGAGGGATTACAGAGAAGGTTCACCAGGCTGATTCCTGTTATGTCAGAACTTTCACCACTTAAAAGTGTAATGCCCCAACGCAAAAGTGTAATGCCTCCCCCCCCCCCCCCCCCCCCCAGTTTTTCAAATAAAAACTGGCTACTCACCCATACAAGCAGCCATTTCGGTAGACATTTCACTTTCCCTTCCAGCTGTCCACTCCTCATTACATTTCGTTATGTTTATGTCCATTTTTTTCTTTAAAACATTCTCCTCCCCCCCCCCCCCTCACTCATTTTGTCGCCTCCTGCTGGCCAGCGACCATAACGGCTGCTGGTGCCCGCAGCACAACCTCACGCGACGCCATTTAAAAACGGCCTTTCGGGAACGGCTCTACTTCGAGGACCACGTCTCCCGTGGGGGCTACGGGTAGGCAACGGCTGCGTTGGGGCATTACACTTTTAAGACTCTGTGTGTGGGGATGCTTCGTGTGTGTGATGCCGCCCCGCCACCCCCTCCCCCCCCCCCCCCCATTGCCGAGACGGACCCGACTTCAACGACTTCAATATACGCTATTTTAAGACGGCCAGAACCCGACTTCGACGACCACGTCTCCGCTGGGGGCTACAGGTAGGGAACGGTCTTTATACACTTTTCCAACTCTGTGTGTGGGGGTGGTTAGTGGGGGTGATGCCCCCCCCCCCCCCCCAGTGGGGGCTACGGGTAGGGTACGGCTGCGTTGGGGGATCAGACCCAACGGGTTTGCCATTGGTCGTCGTGTTTAAGTACACGTTTTTAATCAAATCCTTCACCCCCCCCCCCAATATTTCAAAAATAAACTGGCTTCTCACCCATAGAAGCATCACCAGCCCCAGCCCCTGGTGAACGTTCCATCGTGTGATGTCACAATGCCCTATGCTCACAGATGTCCAATCGGAATGGATTCATTTACATATGCCTTTGCAGGAGCACAAGCACTTGGTGAACGTTCCATTGTGTGATGTCACAATGCCCAATGTTCAAATACATTGTTGCCATAGAGGGAGTACAGAGAAGGTTCACCAGACTAATTCCTGGGTTGTCAGGACTTTCATATGACGAAAGACTGGATAGACTCGGCTTGTACATGCTAGAATTTAGAAGATTGAGGGGGTATCTTATAGAAACTTACAAAATTCTTAAGGGGTTGGACAGGCTAGATGCAGGAAGATTGTTCCAGATGTTGGGGAAGTCCAGAACAAGGGGTCACAGTTTAAGGATAAGAGGTAAATCTTTTAGGACTGAGATGAGAAAAACATTTTTCACACAGAGAGTGGTGAATCTCTGGAATTCACTGGCACAGAAGGTAGTTGAGGCCTGTTCATTGGCTGTATTTAAGAGGGAGTTAGATGTGGTCCTTGTGGCTAAAGGGATCAGGGGGTATGGAGAGAAGGCAGGTACAGGATACTGAGTTGGATGATCAGCCACGATCATATTGAATGGTGGTGCAGGCTCGAAGGGCCGAATGGCCTACTCCTGCACTTAATTTCAATGGTTCTATGTTTCCCTCTCCGCACCCCTCTCCCACCCATCCCTCTCTCCCCCACCCCCTTCCCTCTCTACGCCACCCCCTTCCTCCTACCCCTCTGTCCCTCTTCCATCACTCCCCCTACCCCTCTCCACCTCCCTCCCCACTCTTCCACCTCTCCCCCTTCCCCCTCCACTCTCCCTCCCCACTCTTTCCCCTCTCTCCCCCACCCCTCTCCCCCTCCCTCCCTCCTCCCCTACCTCCCCATCCTCCCCCTCCCCCACATCTCTCTCCCCATCCCCCTCTCTCACCCCCTACCCCGCTCTCCTTTCCCTCCCAAATCTGTCCCATTTCCTCCACCTCCTCTCCCCTCCCTCCCCTCTTCACATCCCCCCCCCCCTCCCCCCACCTGTGTGTTTGGGGGTTGGTTAATATGAGTTTGATGCCGCAGCCCCCCCTCCCCCCCCTGCAAAACGCCGTTGGGGAAACAGACCCAACGGGTCTGCACTTGGTCTAGTATTAACTAAAACTCTGATCATGTTATCTTCCGGTTTACGCAGTCTTTCTATTTGCGCAAAAACGGTGCACGATAGTGCTACGATTTCTCGCCAGCTCATTCACCATTCTCCTGTGCTGCAAGTGCACCATTTTGCTCCAATCAGTGGTCTTTCGTAAAAGTTATCAAGGTTTAAAAATCTTAAAAACTGCACATGCGCAGATCGATCTCCTCTCCTGACAGTCAGCGCCGCGTGGATTGGTCTTTTCTCCTGTCACTCCGTGGGATGGACCGCCCCTTCCTGCGCCATTGGGTCTTTACTGGAGCTGAGGGACACTCTGGATGGCCGGTGGAGGTCTGCACCTAGACACAATTTTCGGAGGGACCGGAAGAGGGAGATGTCGCCAAACGGAAAGCGGAGAATCTGATCCCGGCGGAGAATATCCAGAGACCAGCACCCGCTGTGAGTCCCCATCGCACCGCCAATGCCAGCCCCTTCGCCTCAAGTCCCCTCGCTGGCTCCTGCCCCCCTCCACGTGATATCCCTCTCTCCCCCACAACCCCCATCTTTTCTCCGAGCTCTCTCCCCCCCCACCCACAATCGCCCCCTCCCCCCACAACCCTCCCCGACCACACACCCCCTCCCTCCGCCCACACACCCCCTCGCTCACACACCCCCTCTCCCTCAATAACCCCCACAACCCCCTCCCTCGCACCACGCTCTCCCCCCATCCTACACTCCCCCTGCCCACACACACACACACACTCCCCTCCCACCCCCTCCACCCGTCCCACACATGAAGAAGGGGGGAGGGACTGCTGGGGGATGAGGGGAAATGAGCCGTGCTTGCACAATTAGGGGCTATGGGTGAGTGGTGAAATATTGCGTTGGGGAATGGGTTGCGTCGGGGAACCAGGCCACCCGTCTGACTGGGACCCAACAGATCCCACTTAGTCTAGTAGCTGATTAAAATGTCTGAGGTCTCCATCACATTAGTTTAGTTCAAAGATACAGTGTGGAAACATCCGTTTCGGCCCACCGAGTTTGCGCTGACCAGCGAGCCCCATAAACTTACACTACCCTACACACACAATAGGGACAAATTTATTTTATGAAAGCCAATTAACCTACAAACCTGTACATCTTTGGAGTGTGAGAGAAACCCCTTGTGGACACGGGGAGAACGTATAAACTCGATACAGACAGCACCCGTAGTCATGATCGTACTCGTGTCTCTGGCGTTGTAAGGCAGCAACTCTACAGCTGTGCCGCCGTGATCTCAGACTGTTAGTAAGTGCAGGAGCAATAATGTGTAAAATAAATTGAAAGTATTTTAAATGGATGGATTTCTTTTGTTTCTGAAACATTTAGCATCAGTGATCAACTCCATCGGTTATGCTCACCATTTAACGGCATTATACCGTTAAGCTTTATTGGATTATTCAAAATAGTTGGTGCTTGAAACTTCATTAGCAGTGTCTTTGTGCCTCGCTTCAGTGGAAACAACTCCAATTAAGGAAGCCACTAGTGTAAATAATGTTCACATGGACCTATCAGTATGCAGTGTTTTGCACTTCACACAATGGGAGACTTACAGAAGCTGAGAGTGTTATTGAGCCACAGAGCTTACGTGGATTTTGAAGAAGCAGCAACAAGGAGAAGCAGGAAGAAGCACTGATTGGCTGAAGCCCGTGGGGGGGGGGGGGGGGGGGGGGGGGGTGAGTAAGACAAAAGGGGACATACAGTTTAAAACTGAGGAATTTGGTTGGTAAATTGGTAAATTAGGCAATTTATCAGTCAATATAAGCAAGGCTGCTCTAGGGAGCGGCAGTGAGGGAAGTGCCCTGTGAGTAAAGTGTGAGTCTTTGGCTCGAGAGTCTTAGGAGAGGAGGCTACGCAAAATGCTGGAGAGTGAGAGAGGAAAGAAGGAGATGTCAGGCAAGCTGATTCAGTGCGATGCTTGCAGTATGTGGGAGGTCAAGGACACCGCTGGTGCCTCTGGCTGCTACAAGTGTGAGACGTGCATCCAGGTACAGCTCCTGAAGGATCGAGTTGGGAAACTGGAGAAGCAAGTGGATGACCTCAGGTTTGTCCGAGAGGCTGAGTCGTTCCTCGACAAGTCCTACAGCAAGATTGTTACACCTAAGGTACTGGAAGAGAGAAGGTGAGTGACAGTGAGAAAGGGAAGTAAACATGGAATGCACAGGTCCCTGGGTGTTGTACCTCTTGTGAACAGGTTCACCCACTTAGAAGCTGTCGGGACAGAAGACGTTGACGCACCGAGCGGCGCACTGGCTTGCGAAGCAAAAAGTGCTGTTGAGCCAAAACAAAGAGGCTGACGTCAGGCAATGCAGTGGTGGTTGGAGACTCCATTGTGAGAGGTACGGACAGGGGTTTCTGCGGCAACAGACAGGATTCAAGGAAGGTGTGCTGCCTCCCGGGTGCCAGGATCCAGGATGTCACGGACAGAGTGCAGAAAATCCTCAAGGGCAAAGGTGAACAGCCGGATGGTGTAGTGCATGTCGGCACAAACGATGTCGGAAAGAAGGGGATGAATATTCTGAAGCGTGACTTTAGAGAGCTCGGAAAAGTGCTGAAAAACAGGACCTCCAGGGTGGTTATCTCTGGTTTGCTTCCAGTTCCTCGTGCTGGCGAGAACAGGAACAGGGAGATACAGGACCTGAATATGTGGCTGGGGAACTGGTGCAGGGGGCAGGGATTTAGATTCTTAGACCACTGGGATCTGTTTTGGAGTAAGGGAGAACTGTACAAAAGGGACAGATTGCACCTTAACAGGTGGGGGACCAGCATTCTGGCAGGCAGGTTTGCCTCTGCTACACAGGTGGTTTTAAACTAAATAAGGGGGGGGGGGGTCAAATGGGATAGTCAAGGACGGAGTTAAAGAGAGGGGGAGTAAAGGGATAATTAATGACCCCAGAATTAACAGGTAAGAAAGCTCACAAAGGGATAGGAGAGTATGGCCAAGTGTAATAGGGATCGATGTGAATGGTGAGATGCGTAGGGAATTAAAAGTACAGTATTTGAATGCGTGAAGTATAAGAAGTAAAGTAGATGAGCTTGAGGCTCAGTTAGAGGTTGGTAGATATGACATTGTGGGGATTACTGAGACGTGGCTGCAGAAGGATCGGGTCTGGGAGCCTAATATTCAGGGTTTTGCATCCTATAGAAAGGACAGGCAGGTGGGCGGGGGGGGTGGGAGAGTAGCTCTTCTGGTGAGGAATGGAATTCAGTCCCTTGCGAGGGAAGACATAGGGACCGACGAGGTAGAGTCACTGTGGATTGAGTTAAGGATTGCAAAGGCAAGAAGACACTAATTGGTGTTATCTACAGACCCTCAAATAGTAGCCCGGATGTAGGGTGTAAGTTGCAGCAGGAGTTAAAACTGGCATGTAACAAAGGTAATGCCACTGTGGTGATGGGGGATTTCAATATGCAGGTAGACTGGGAAAATCAGGTTGGTTCAGGACCCCAAGAAAGAGAGTTTGTAGAATGCCTCTGGGATGGATTCTTAGAGCAGCTTGTAATGGAGCCGACCAGCGAAAAGGCAACTCTGGATTTAGTGTTGTCCAATGAACCAAATTTGATAAGAGAACTCGAGGTAAAGGAACCGCTTGGAGGTAGTTATCGTAATATGATTAGTTTTAATCTGCAGTTTGAGAAGGTTAAATCGGAAGTGACAGTGATGCAGTTGAACAAAGAGGGTTATGAAGGCATGAGAGAGGAGCTGACCAAGGTAGACTGGACAGGGATACTAGCAGGAATGACGGTGGAACAACAATGGCAGGAATTAGAAACATAGACATAGAAAATAGGTGCAGATGTAGGCCATTCGGCCCTTCGAGCCTGCACCGCCATTCAATATGATCATGGCTGATCATCCAGCTCAGTACCTGCCTTCTCTCCATACCCCATGATCCCTTTAGCCACAAGGGCACATCTAACTACCTCTTAAATATAGCCAATGAACAGGCCTCAACTACCTTCTGTGGCAGAGAATTTCTGGGCATAATCCGGAAGACGCAGGATCATTTCATTCCAAAAAGGAATAAAGATTCTAAGGGGAGTAGGAGGTAACCGTGGCTAACAAGAGAAGTTAGGGATAGAATAAAACTAAAAGAAAAGATGTATAACACAGCAAAGAGTAGCCGGAAGCTAGAGGATTGGGTAAACTGTCATAGGACAACAGAAGGAAACAAAACGAGCAATACGGGCTGAAAAGATGAAGTACGAGGGGAAGCTGGCCAGGAATGTAAAGAAGGACAGTAAACGCTTCTTTAGATATGTTAAGGGAAAAAGAATAGCAAAGTCAAATGTGGGTCCCTTGAAGGCAGACACGGGTGAAATTATTATGGGGAACAAGGTAATGGCAGAAGAGTTGAACAGGTACTTCGGATCTGTCTTCACTAAGGAAGACACAAACAATCTCCTAGATGTACTGGAAGACAGAGGATCTAAGGGGGTCGAGGAACTGAAAGAAATTTTCATTAGGCGAGAAATAGTATTGGGTAGGCTAATGGGACTGAAGGATGATAAATCCCCTGGGATGATGGACTGCATCCCAGGGTCCTCAGGGAGGTGGCTCCAGAAATAGTGGACGCATTGGTGATCATTTTCCAATGTTCAATAGATTCAGGATCGATTCCTGTGGATTGGAGGATAACTAATGTTAGCCCACTTTTCAAGAAAGGAGCGAGAGAAAAAACGGGGAATTACAGACCAGTTAGCCTGACTTCGGTGGTGGGAAAGATGCTGGAGTCAATTATTAAAGAGGTAATAATAGGGCATTTGGATAGCAGTAAAAGGATGTCCAAACCAGCATGGATTTATGAAAAGAAAATCATGCTTGACTAATCTTCTGGAATGGAATGCAGCAATGGTTTGAATCATGTTTTCTTGAATTAGATTGGCAAAATAACTCAGTTTAACAGATTTAAGAGAAGAGTTAGATAGAGCTCTAAGGGCTAGTGGAATCAAGGGATATGGGGAGAAGGCAGGCACGGGTTATTGATTGGGGACGATCAGCCATGATCACAATGAATGGCGGTGCTGGCTCGAAGGGCCGAATGGCCTCCTCCTGCACCTATTTTCTATGTTTCTAGATTTGCCAGAATGAAGGAATAAAAATAGATTTTGGCTTTATCGTACTAAAACAACAAAGTTACATGGTCAACATTCACTGAAATATAAGTTATGAAAGGCACGAGCCAGAAATGGCAGATGGTGATTTTATAATATGGTCATTAAGTTTCATTTTTTGTATATTGTGTGCAGAAATTAAATTTGATAGAAACATGAATAATTTATCTTTAAAATCAAACTGAGTAAGCAAAATATTTGCTTTAGTTCCAGGTATTCTTACCTGCAACTAAATTTCCGTTCTGTAATTGTTATATGTTATATGTTATATGTATTTGTTTCAACAGAGACTGTTCCCTGTGTAAAAATAGGTAATGTTATGATTCAAATTATCATTATTTGTATATGCTTTTCTAAATTTGTTTCATGTTGATGTAACTATGCTAAAGTAGGTTGTCGCACATAATCCAGATTGCTACAAATGAGTCGATTCTTAATCCTTCCATCAAGCAATTCTGAAAGGACAGGATACCATTTATAAAACCACTCCTTAACTTTTGAATGTAAAATTAGCTGGGAGTGTAGATAAATATTGAACCTATCTGATTCAGACTTGTATGTTCAGGTTTACACTGCAACTGTTTGAAGGCTCAGGGAATGCCAGCCAATATGCTTACTATTGATTATAATCTAGCAAAATTTACCTGAAAGGATTGTTTCTCAGATTGGGACTGAATTTGTAGAAACAAGAAACTGCAGATGCTGGATTCCTTCTTAATAAAGGCACAACATTAGCCACCCTCCAGTCTGCCAGTCACTCTCCACTGGATAAAATTACTGTAAATAACTCTGCTACAGCTCCAACAATTTCTTCCACAGCTTCCTACTATGTTCTAGGATACACATGATTGGGCCCAGGGGATTTATTTCCTTAATATGCCTTAGACTGGCAGCAGCACCTCATTTGGAAAGTGGACATGTTCCAAGACATAACTATTAATGTTCCTCAACTTCCATGACCTTCTTAACTTATTTTCCCAGTCCACTTTGAACAGCTTCACCTTCAAACCATTATAATTTCCCTAATTTAAGTTGATGACATTGGTTTTGGTCCTGTGGTGTTCACCTTCAAACTGCCTCTGGAATTCTGTCAGATTGCGGTTACTACCTCATGGGAGGTCTTTAACCACACGATCTCTTACTGATTCTTCTTCATTCTCATTACCTAATCTCAAATAGCCTGTCCGCGGCAAGGATTGTGACAAATGGCTCGAAGTAGCAATCCTTAAAGCAGTCCACCAATTCATTTCTACAATACCCTTCCTTGACTGTTTGATTTGTTCAAACAATAAGTGTATTAATATTTCCAACGACAATTGCAGTTCCCTTTAGACATTTTCCTATTTCTGCTATTGAGAGGGCACATTTTGCGGCTTACAGACTTCATACCCTTGCTGTAAATAAGTTTGACGCAAACCAAATCTAATTCACTATCCAGTGCCTCTGAATCATGACTCAACACTACTCGATAACTTGCTTGATGAAAAACTCTACCCTAGCTCCATTCCTTTGGCCTGTTCCTTTGAAGCACCATTAAGTCTGGAATGTTGATCATTCAATCCTGGTTATCCTGCAACCACATCTCCATAATCGCTGTTAGATGGTAAACATGTGTGGACAACTCATCTACCTTATTATAACCACTACATGTATTCAAACGAACACCACTAACCTTTGATTTTAGGTTAGTTTATTATTAACTCTAGATTCAGAAAACGGTTCAGAAAAGATTTACGAGGATATTGCCAGGAGTAGGGAATGTGAGCTATAGGGAGAGGTTGAGTAGGCTGGGTCTCTATTCCACAGAGCACAGGAGGATGAGGGGAGATCTTAAAGAGGTGTACAAAATCATGAGAGGAATAAATGGGGTGGAAGATTGCAACCTTCACGTGGTCCGCCCTGTTTCGACGAATGCAATCAACCCGGCGTGCACAATCAAATAGAACAAGTTGTCCTACAACTTTAGGCTGTGCACACCATATGCAAGAAGAAGAAGTACAGGAATAGATTGGTTAGATGCACAGAGTCTCTTGCCCAGAGCAGGGGAATCAAGGACTAGAGGACAAAGGTTCAAGGTGAAGGGGAAAAGATTTAATTGGAATCCAAGGGGTGACTTTTTCACACAAAAGGTGGTGGATGTATGGAACAAGCTGCCAGAGGAGGTAGCTGAGGCTGGGACTATCCCGTTGTTTAAGAAACAACAATAGGTATAAGATAGGGATATGGACCAAGCGCAGGCAAGTGGGCCGAAGGACTTGTCTCCACACTGTATCACTCTATTTGCTATTTACATTTTCTACCGTGGCCTGTCACACTTTGCTTGTCAATATCCTGTTCCATCGTTCTCTCGCTTTCTCTTGATGTATTAAACACCCCACTCTTGGAGGCTTCCCCTCCCCTCTTTCGTTCAATGTTTGCATTGCGCAACTTTCCTTACCTTCAAAACTACTGATTTCTCAAAGTAATGCATAGAATTAGTTTTCCTTTGTACGAACTTCTGAAATTCTGTAATGCAAGAACAGGTGGTAAAGATACGGTACATTTTTCAACACATCTTTCAAAATAAGTAGTTACAGTTAGACAGTAAGAATTAAATTCTTCAACATTTTTAAATTGTTTATCACTCTTCATTCTTACCACATGTCATGAGAGCAACCTCTCAGCATTTGTATCTAAAATAATTAAAATCGTTATTTACTATTGTCAATAGCCTTTAATTTATTATATGCAATTGCAAGCAAAATTATTCTGTAATAAGTTAATCTGGTCAATCTTTTGGCAGGATTCCAAGTTTGGAAAATCAAACATGGCTAAGTTTTATCTACAACTTTTCCCCATTATCCCAAATATTTTATGCATTCTGCTCCTTTTTTTAGGGGGGGGGGGGACACCTTAGGATCCATGGACACTAATTTCAATCACTTTATGTAATGGGGCATCGACTTTCCCCGTAGAGATAAATATGCATCAAAACTGAATAAATACAACTATCAGGATTTAATCAACTACATTTCTTTGTAACCTAAAGCATGGCTCAACTCTCTATCATAGCTAGCTAGAACTGCTTCCCCATAATGACAGCACACTTAAAATCCAGATCTTTTAATATTCAAACCTTCAATTATATGAATTGCAAGATAGAATTGTACTTTGTGTATATTAATGTTTAAGTTTGGCAACTCTACCACTGCATTTCACAGAAATATAACAGTCCAATTTATTAGAAATGAAAAGATAGATGGTACCTTCTGCATTTTTAATCACCAGACTAATTGAATTGTTTTTTGAAGATAAGGGACTAAGGCTACAATTTAATTTAATTTGATTTATTTATTCCGTTTCAGGGTCTGACCATTTTATGATCAGGCTAGCATTTATTTCCGATTCCCTGAAGATGGTGGACACTGGCTTCTTGAACCATTGTAGTTCTGCTGTTAGTTCGGTTAGGTAAGGGAATTCCAGGATTTAGACCCAGTAAAATCTTAGTGCAACCTACAAGTGATCCTGTAGATGGCAGTGTTTCCTTACACCTGCTGCCTTTAAACACCTTGGCAGCAGAGGTTGAGGTTTGGGAGATGCTCTCGAAGTATTCTAGGCAGAAACAGCAATGTCATTTGTAGATAATGCACATTGCAGCTACTGTACACTGATGGTTTTGAATGGTTAATAGGGAGCCGGAAAACAGATGGACTTGGCGATGCAAGTACACAAATTGGAAACAAAAGGGCATGTTGAGGAAGTAGTTTAAAAGGGTTTATCAATAAAGGCATTGTGTATAAACAAGGAAATAATGCTGAACTTTTAGAAAACACTTATTATTTGGTCTCAATTGGGATAGAGCATTAGACTATGGTCACCACATTATTAAAACAAAAGGTGAAGGCTTTAGAGATGATGCAGAAAATATTTACGAGAATAATTCTTGGAATGGAGTCTATGGGAGCATATAAATTTAAATAAACTATAGCTAGACACAAAATGTTGGAGGAACTCAGCAGGACAGCATTTCCGAAGGGAAGGAAATGGTGACCATCGGCTTTTCGGATCGCGACCCTTCTTCAGAGTTCAAAGTCTGAAGGGTCTCGACCCGAAAAGCCTTCATTTAAAAAAAACACAATTTCCCCACCAAAGTAGATAACTTCACAATTGTTTTATTCCATTAACTATAATTTTGCCCATTTACTTAGCCTGTTTGTATCCTCCTTATAGTCCACATTGTAATTAGTAAACTTGGTTATGTCATACTGGACCCCGACATTTATATCAATGATGTACAGTGCATTCAGAAAGTATTCGGACCCTTTTACTTTATCCACATTTTGTTACGTTACAGCGTTATTTTCAAATGGATTAAATTCATTTTTTTTATCATCAATCTACACACTGAATAAAGAATTAAACATACAGAATGAAGAAGCGAAAACAGGTGTTTAGAAATTTTTGCAAAGTAATTAAAAATGAAATAACTGAAATATCACATTTACATAAGTATTCAGACCCTTTGCTACGACACTCAAAATTGAGATTATGTTCATCCTCTTTCCATTGATTATCCTTGAGATGTTTCTACAACTTGATTGGAGTCCACCAGTGATAAATTAAATTGATTGGACATGATTTGGAAAGACACACACCTGTCTATATAAGGTCCCACATGTCAGAGCAAAAACCAAGCCATGAAGACGAAGGAATTGTCTATAGGCCTCCGAGACAGGATTGTGTCAAGACACAGATCTGGGGAAGGCTATAAAACAATTTCTGTAGCATTGCAGGTCCCAAAGAGCACAGTGGCCTCCGTCATTCTTAAATGGAAGAACTTTGGAACCACCAGGACTCTTTACAGAGCTGGCCGCCCAGCCAAACTGAGCAATCGGGGGAGAAGGGGCTTGGTCAGGGAGGTGAGCAAGAACCCAATGGTCACTCAGACAGAGCTCCAGAGTTCCTCTGTGGAGGTGGGAGAACCTTCCAGAAGGACAATGATATCTGCAGCACTCCACCAATCAGGCCTTTATGGTAGAGTGGCCAGATGGAAACCACTCCTCAGTAAAAGGCACATGTCAGCCCACTTGGAGTTTGCCAAAAGGCATGAGAAACAAGATTCTCTGGTCTGATGAAACCAAGATTGAACTCTTTGGCCTGAATGCCAAGTGTCATGTTTGGAAGAAACCAGGCACCACTCATCAGCTGGCCAAACCATACCTATGGTGAAGCATGGTGGTGGAAGCATCATGCTGTGGGGATGTTTCTCAGCGGCAGGAACTGGGAGACTAGTCAGGATCGAGGGAAAGATGAACTGATCAAAGTACAGAGAGATCCTTAATGAAAACCTGCTCCAGAGCGTTCTGGACCTCAGACTGGGGCGGAGGTTCATCTTCCAACAGGACAACGATCCTAAGCACAGCCAATGCAGGAGTGGTGTTGTGATAAGTCTGTGAATGTAATCGAGTGGCCCAGCCAGAGCCCGGACTTGAACCTGATCGAACATCTCTGGGACCTGAAAATAGCTGTGCATTGACGCTCCCCATTCAACCTGACAGAGCTTGAGAGGATCTGCACCGAATAATGGGAGAAATTACCCAAATACTAGTGTGCCAAGCTTGTAGCGTCATACCCATGAAGACTTAAGGCTGTAATTGCTGCCAAAGGTGCCTCAACAAAGTACTGAGTAAAGGGCCTGAATACTTATATAAATGTGATATTTCAGTTATTTATTTTTAATTACTTTGCAAACATTTCCAAACGCCTGTATTTGCTTTTTTATTATGGGGTATTGTGTGTAGATTGATGATAAAAAAAAGAATTTCATCAATTTTAGAATAAGGCTGTAACGTAACAAAATGTGTAAAAAGTGAAGGGGTCTGAATACTTATTGAATGCACTGTGCATTGAATAGCTGGAGCCCAACATCAATTTCTGTAACACCTGCCCCTTTGTCATGAACCTGACCTGAAAATTAACTAATTATTCCTATTTTCTATTAACCATATTATCCCAAATACTACGTGCTCCTGTATCGCGTGGCACTTTATTGAAGGCCATCTATGTCCAATTACACCATGTTAACTGATTCATCTACTTTGTAAGTTGCAACCTCAAGATATAGATTTCTTAAACACTATTTCTCTTTCATCAAGTTGTCGACTGTCTAATCTAATTATTATTTGCTAAGTGCCCTATTATCACTTTATTAAAATATATCCCACCATTTTCATATGCAGAAAATCTATGTTTAAGGAAGTGATAATTGATGGCATACTACTTAGTCAATAGCGATGTGTTCTTAATCCTTTTCTTAAATAGAACGGTTACATTTTCCACCTTCAATATGCAAGGGTCAATTTAGACTTGGTAGAAATGTGTAAGATATAAGTATACCCACCTCTTCTGTATGTATGCCCTTCAAAATCCTAGGAATGGATCATCTGGTCCTGAGGATATATCACTGTTTAGTTCGGAATGGGATCAAGAGATATGGGGAGAATTCAGGAATGGGGTACTGATTTTGGATGATCAACCATGATCATATTTTGGTTGGCCCCTTCGAGCTGCACCTATTTTCTATGTTTCTATGTTTCCATTAATTTTTGCAATACCATTTAAAAAAAAAAGGTTATTCTAAAGTTAATTAACTCCACGTCTATGGGCAGCATGGTGGCACAGCGGTAGAGTTGATGTCTTACAGCGCCAAAGACCTGGGTTCGATCCTAACTATGGGTGCTGTCTGTACGGAGTTTGTACATTCTCCCCGTGACAACGTGGGTTTTCTTTGAGAACTTCGGTTTCCTCCCACACTCCAAAGGCACACAAATTTGTAGGTTAATTGGCTTGGTATAAATGTAAATCGTCCCTAGTGGGTAGGATTGTGTTAATGTGCGTGGATCGCTGGTCGGTGCGGACTCTGTTTCCGTGCTATATCTCTAAACTAAACTAAACAAATCTATAGTTCTCCACTATCTTCAGGAGGATTTCTATACCAATTTTTGAAGATATTTGATTTTCTTTTTGGTCATTTTCTTATTCTCCAATATGTTTTCTCTTATCTCTGTTGGCAGACCTTTTCCTTTATGAACATCTATGGAAGCTCTTGTAACATATAACTCTTATCACAAGTTTACTCTCATATTTACTAGCAATATTTTGGTCCTCCTTTGGTGAGATATGAAATCTTCCAATCCTCAAGCTTATTGCTTTTGTTGACAAGAGCATACACCTTTTTCTAATACTATCTTTAACAAATCTTAAATCACAGTAGCACCATTTTTCCAGTTGGACATATTGCCTTTAAAAAAGAGACATTAGTAACACAGCTTATTTTTTGTCTTCTAATGTTGTTTTCCAGTCTACATAATCCATCTATCTCAAGCCTTATGCCTTCAGTTTGTTTTATTCAGCCTCTTTCAGCCTAAACTAAATCTCTTCTAGTCATTAAATAAAATGTTAGTAGAATTACTATTTCTTAAAGGTAGCCTAACTACCATATTAACTCCCTTTCATTACGCATATTCCGGCTCTACTATTACTGCTAACTTGGTTTGTCCAGTCTAGATGTATTCCTATAATACCCTAGTTATGTGCACCTCTAATTTAACATTACTTATACCATTATTACATTACAACAGCTGCTTGGAGTTCTAAAACCAATTCTCACCATTGTCTTCTATCCCTTGCTGTTTCTTAGTTACACCAAAACTGATTTGTCATGCTATTTTCAAAACTAAGGTCTCCTCACTATTGAATGTATCAAATTTTAAGGTCAAGACAATAGGTGCAGGAGTAGGCCATTCGGCCCTTCGAGCCAGCACCGCCATTCAATGTGATCATGGCTGATCATCCCCAATCAGTACCCCGTTCCTACCTTCTCCCCATATCCCATGACTCAGCTATTTTTAAGAGCCCTATCTAGCTCTCTCTTGAAAGTATCCAGAGAACCTGCCTCCACCTGTAGGTCATCACTACACTTCCACTTTTCCACTTTAGTTTGTCTATTGTCAATGTTAAGTATCATGAAATATTTAATTCTTTGCAACAGTATTTCTGTAATGACTATTAGTTTGTACCATTTATCTATTTTTCCGCTAATGCACACATTTTGTTCTGAAGGTTATGCGCATTCAGATGAAGAGCCCTCAATTTCATCAATTTATGATTTTTCCCTGTTCTGTCTCCAATCGGAGATTTATTTATGGTCTGCCCCATCCTAGCAAACTCTGGTTTTACTACATTGTCCAATCATCTATGTTCGTTCTCCTCAATGTCAAGCAAAATCATATGGGACAATTTCTGCTGAAGAGAAATTTAAAGCCCCATCTGCAGACTGAGTTACCTAATTTTCCATGGTCCTCATTTCCTTTTTAAAAAATAACTCACCATTGTAAACCATTTCAAAGTTAAACGGCTGTCCTTCATAAATGGAATTCAAGTGCTTCATGGCAATAATTAGGCAGAGTTCCAGCACAGACAGACCTACAAGGGAAAATGGAGCCAGATATTAAAACTAAAATTCACAAAGATAATTTCAACTAAACTTTAAAAAAATCAAAGGCAATTCCCAAGTTAACTGCAGCATATTTCCACAGACTTCAAATAATTGGAAAATTATCTGTATTAAAGCGAGATGCGACAAAGAGGAAGAGAGAGCAAAATAGTGCACAACACAAGATCTTCAATGGAAAGTTAATTATGAAATGCACAGTTAAAATTTCTAATCATAGTGGTTCTCTGCAGGGCTATGCATTTTTCAACCAAATGACCAGTTAATTTTAGAGGAAGCAATTAAATAGCAAAAGGAAAAAATAGAAAAACAAGCCAGCTAAAAGTTAAAACCTCCAAATAAATTTTAATATGGTAGAAAAATGCAAACAATTCAAAATCCCTTCCCCTGATGCAAAAACAAAATGCTTATATTAATAATTTTACCATTTCCCTAACCCGAACAGGATATAGTGCTCTGAAATATAACTACTGAGACACAAAATGTTTTTGGCTTGATGCAAGAGAAACGGGTATTAAAAACAGTCAGTATTAAAAATTATGGGCTTTATAATCAAAGAGCACACAAGCATCTATTGAGGTTGCACGGGACTAGGTATTCAAAGCATGCTTCACATTATGCATGACTGTTTAAAAAAAATGTCAAAATAATATAAATGGTAAATTAGAAAATATCTACAAAATTACAAGCTCTTTAAAAAAAAAAAAGCAATAAAACTGAACAATACAAACGCCTCATATTCCTTTTCCTACAATATAACAAGCTAATTGTTAACATGTTAACATAGATTTTGGTCCTCGTCACAAGCACCATTCCCTAGCTACCAACTCTGTCTCTCTCTGGGAGCTGTCTAAAACTGAAAATGACCATTAAGCACAATACGTTCAGTCTAAAAAAGAGTTACGAGCAGAATAGAGAGGATGGAACAGTGCTCACTTGAGAAGGAAGAGATGCACTGCTCCAATTTTGGTATTTTGATCATTGCCAAATCCCTGCATAATTAGTAGCCTTAATCTCAACTGCTCAGACCCTAAGTATTGCAATTCACCATCTCATCTTTTCTCTTAAGATATCTCTTTCATAGAAACATAGACATAGAAATTAGGTGCAGGAGTAGGCCATTCGGCCCTTCGAGCCTGCACCGCCATTCAATATGATCATGGCTGATCATCCAACTCAGTATCCCATCCCTGCCTTCTCTCCATACCCCCTGATCCCTTTAGCCACGGGCCACATCTAACTCTCTCTTAAATATAGCCAATGAACTGGCCTCAACTACCTTCTGTGGCAGAGAATTCCACAGATTCACCACTCTCTGTGTAAAAAATGATTTTCTCATCTCGGTCCTAAAAGACTTCCCTCTTATCCTTAAACTGTGACCCCTAGTTCTGGACTTCCCCAACATCGGGAATAATCTTCCTGCATCTAGCCTGTCGAACCCCTTAAGAATTTTGTAAGTTTCTATAAGATCCCCCCTCAATCTTCTAAATTCTAGCGTGTACAAGCCGAGTCTATCCAGTCTTTCTTCATATGAAAGTCCTGCCATCCCAGGAATCAGTCTGGTGAACCTTCTCTGTACTCCCTCTATGGCAAGAATGTCTTTCCTCAGATTAGGCGACCAAAACTGTACGCAATACTCCAGGTGTGGTCTCACCAAGACCCTGTACAACTGCAGTAGAACCTCCCTGCTCTTATACTCAAATCCTTTTGCTATGAATGCTAACATACCATTTGCTTTCTTCACTGCCTGCTGCACCTGCATTCCTACTTTCAATGACTGGTGTACCAGGACACCCAGGTCTCGTTGCATCTCCCCTTTTCCTAATCGGCCACCATTCAGATAATAGTCTACTTTCCTGTCTTTGCCACCAAAGTGGATAACCTCACATTTATCCACATTATACTGCATCTGCCATGAATTTGCCCACTCACCCAACCTATCCAAGTCACCTTGCAGCCTCCTAGCATCGTCTTAAGATTCTTGATTTTGACGAAATTTTTGACATTTTGCCGCAAGATCACTTTGAAGCTCTATCATGTTTTGATATGCTTTAAAGAAGTGCATTGGGAGATTTTGATGTTATAAGGCTTGCTGGATAATTATAAGTTGCTGCTGTATTTTCACTGACTGCAGTGTAGACTATTAATCCTTAAATCTCTGATTTCTGGACTGAACTACATTGCTCTCCCTACCATGTAGTATATTTGCTTTGGAATCCATTGTGTACAATCTGCTGGCGTCCAGAAGATCCATTGATTGGATACTTGGCTTGGAAATGGTCACATGACTAAGAGCTAACATCTGAAATCAAAATAATATTAATTAAATAACTGGAGATTATTTGTCATCAATGCAAGATATTTCCTAGAAGACATGGTTAAATGGTCTTCTGGAGAGTTAATCGCTGCTCTATAAAGCAGTCTGAAGGGTTAATGGAATATGGTTCTAGACCCGAAATGTCGTCCACCTATCGTCTCCAGAGATGCTGTCTGAGCCACTGAGTTACTCCAGCACATTGTGTCTTTTTTGTAATAAGTGTCTGCAGTTCTTTGTGTCTACATTTAAATCATATAATCAATTCACTTAATGACAAACTAGTCAGGATAAAAATGTGCAGGAACACAGTCAGGTGTAGGAAGGAACTGCAGATGCTAGTTGTACACCGAAGATAGACACAAAATGCTGGAGTAACTCAGCAGGACTGGCAGCATCTCTGGAGAGAGGGAATGTTCTCTTCATAATGGTGTTTATAACCAGAGGTCATAGGTTTATAGCAGGAAGTAGATTTAGGAGATTGGAGGAAGAATATTTTCATCCAGAGGATGGTTGAAACCTGGAATAATTCATTTGAATGGGTGGTGGAGACAGATACACTTATGGGATTTAAATATTTAGATAAGCACTTAAAACCAATGAGAAGCATATTAGCCGAGTCCTGGAAAATTGGATTAGTAAAGAGGTACTTGATGGTTGGCAAAGACGTGATGAGCTGAAGGGTCTGTTTCCATGCCCTATACTGCTTATTCAACAGAAGCAGGAGAAATGTTTTTGGATGAAATTTGCATTTCTGTAAAGTCTTTCATATCTTCATCCCAAAGTGCTACATGGCCAATAAAGTACTTTAAGGAGCATTCACTGTTGTTATGCAGGGAAATGTACACAGGAAGTTTTCAAAAACATGTATTGTAATATTGTTGATTGAAAGAGAAATGTTAATCCACGCACTAGGTGAACTTCTTGGATATTCTACATGCTCCATGCTGGATGACTATGGCTCCAGGTCTAGCTGGCTCAAAATTACAGTCACATATTTCAATAACACTCTGAAATTTATAAAGTTCATTTTGTTCAGCATGAGGTAACAGCGGGATACAGCATTCAATTTGACGTTTCTAAATAAGGATTTCTCTGCATTTGCAGCAACAAAAGATTAAATTTAAAGGTTTGAGCCAAGAATGCTCCCCTAGTAAGAGACACAACATCGCAAAGTAGAAGTCCATAAATTTAAATAGAACATTATATCAGAAACTGAAATAGGCACAGAGAGACCTTGCATTTTGATCGTCATTTTTCTGGGAAAGAACAATTTTTACAATTACAATTACAACATTCAAAATATATATGGAATATGGAAGCTAAAATGTTTTTATTTATTTTAACTCAATTATTAACTTGAATTACATAAGTGATTGAAGTTGCCCAAACCATGTAAATGTTCTCTTGTGCAACATCAGATGTCATAGAATACAGGAGTCAGAGGTGAGGAGGCAGGAAAATGGGGTTAGGAGAGATAGATCAGCCATGATTGAATGGCGGAGTAGACTTGATAGGCCGAATGGCCTAATTCTACTCATACTCCTTATGACATAATACAAACAGACATTGCTGGAAATATGCAGCAAGTTTGGCAGCATTCTGTCAGAAGAGAAGGAAATGTAATGTCAACTCTTTATCTCTCCACAGAATGCTGCCTGATTTGCTGAGTATTTTAAATATTTTGGTTTTATTTCACATTTCTAGCATTTGCAGTTGATCAGTTTTCTTAGAGCTACTGCTTTGAAAAATCATTCGTGATCATATGGATTTTCGAAGAGAAGGATTGGAAATATTATTCTTGTTCTTGTCATTAAATAGTATTAATATTCAGCTCCCCAAATAAAAATGCTGTGCTGTTTCACTAATCAGTTAATTCTGGGAGATATAAATATATACTGGATCAGAAACCTAAAAACAATCTCTTCCAGTTCATCAGCACTATTAGGATTCAAAACTACAATAGGTTGAAGACTATAAAACAACCAAAACTCATCACTAGTTAACTCAACACTCATAGACTGTGTAATCAAACCGAGAGATGAAATGGTTCTGCCCCCCCCCCCCCCCCCTCCCCCCTTCCTTCTCCATTTTATATACTTCTATCCACCTGATAGAAATATATAAAAATATAGATAGGGAAGATAGTCAGACTTTTTTTCCCAGGATGGAAATGTCAAAGACTAGGCTTATAATAGAAAAGTTTAAAGGAGATGTGTGGGCAAGTATTTTTTTTTTAACAAAGTGTGTTGGATGCCAGGAACACACTGTCTGGGGTGGTGTTGAAGGGAGTACGATAGTGGTATTTAAGAGGCTTTTAGATAGGCACATGAATATGCAGGGAATGGAAAGATATAGATCATGTGCAGGTAGATAAGATTAGTTTATTTTGGCATCATGTTCAGCACAGACATGGTGGACCAAAGTGCCTGTTCCTATGCTGCACTGTTCAATATTCCATCAAATAAGAGGCGGGTAAGTATGCCCTAATGCAAATGAAATTCCATTGTGCAGCACCACCAATTATAATCTTACTAGCGAAAATTAGTAAATTGCTTGTTTAAGCTTTATGAAGTATGACCTTTGAATTAATAAACTCTTACCAATAACATATGCAGGGAGCGGAAATCCTTACTGGAACTGAAATGCTTCTGTAGAACATCCACCACAGTCTTGTTTTTGCACAGTGACTGGTAGGGTAACAATATTTCAGAGTATGTTAAATAACTAAGTGACTCGTGCACATTGCAAAACAGCCAACATACAAATGGAAAAATAGAGATTGACTTGCTTTGGAAGGTCTGTGATTCTCGCTCATGGTCTATTTATAATGAACAAGTACAATGTCAAAGTGCAAGATTATTAAAAGACAACAACCTTAGGCAGCCCTTCAGTAACCATGACACAAAAAAAGCAAACATAAAACATCACTTATTAGTAATTCTGTTATATACCATAATATGTTATAGACATTTTCAAAATAATATTATCGTTTCACTTGATTTAACAGGAAATGTTTAAAACTGAATATGGTCAGTATACATTGCCAGATATTCTTTTGTGGCTTGGGTACAATGATTGTCTTTACACAGTTTCTGCCAAATAATCAGCTTTTTTAGTTACTGAATAGATAAAGCAAGTGTAAATTCTTGCACCAGAAGGAACTTTTATGAGGAGAAAATGTTTTTTATATAAGGGGTCAGGAATTGAAATAAAAGATCAACAGGCAGTTTTATGATCGATGTGACAACGAAATGACAAACATGTCAATGAAGTCACAAGACACTGCAAATGGTGGAATCTTGAGCAAAAAACAGCTGGAGGAATTCAGTGGTTCAAGCCGCATCTGATGCTGCCTGACTGACTGATTTCCTCCAGCACTTTGTTTTCTGCTCAAACTTGTCAATGGCGATGGAATCAGTTACTTCAGAGGCAGACTCTAACCAGATAACCTAGGAAGAAAGGTACACAAAAATGCTGGAGAAACTCAGCAGGTGCAGCAGCATCTATGGAGCGAAGGAAATAGGTAACGTTTCGGGCCGAAACCCTTCTTCAGACTGATAGGGGGTGGCGGGGAGAAGGAAGGTAAAAGGAGGAGGAGGAGCCCGAGGGCGGGGGGATGGGAGGAGACAGCCCGAGGGCTGAGGAAGGGGAGGAGACAGCAAGGGCTAACAAAATTAGGAGAATTTGATGTTCATGCCCGCAGGATGCAGACTCCCCAAGCGAAAGCAAAAAACCTAGGAAGAAAGCCTTGAGTGAATGTAGGCAGGTAATTTTGTAATAGATGGCTGGGATTTTTCCTATGCTTGTTCAGGTAACCTAGCAAATTACTCCCTTGATTAAGTGATATGTATACGTAAATTTAAGTGACCACGAAAGACAAAATATAGTATCAGAATTTGTATTTTGGATTCATCATAAAAAATGCTAGGAATCATTTCCAAAAGCTCAGTTTCAACTGCATTTTCTTTCAAGATTCTCCTTCCAAGCCAGTTGGCTGGTCTTATCTAATCTCCTTTTGTTTAGTATTTAGTTTTGCTTGATTACACCAGTGAAGCATCTTGCTTCATGAATCAATTTTGTTATGTTAAAGATGACATGATTTGATGACGTGATGCCTATGCATGGTGAAAGATATTAGCCCATTAAGGCATTTGTTTAAATAAATATAATTGGAAAATAGGATGAAGTTTGCAAATATTTTAAACATCACTATGGATTGAAAGAAAGAAAGCATAAAAACTGTAGAAAATGCTGATGATCTGGTTAATTAGGAAGCAAGAAACGGAATTTTCACAGGAAGTGTGAGAGAATACACACAATGCCCTCCATAATGTTTGGGACAAAGACCCATCATTTATTTATTTGCCTCTGTACTCCACAATTTGAGATTTGTAATAGAAAAAAATCACATGTGGTTAAAGTGCACATTGTCAGATTTTAATAAAGGCCATTTTTACACATTTTGGTTTCACCATGTAGAAATTACAGCTGTGTTTATACATAATCCCCCCATTTCAGGGCACCATAATGTTTGGGACACATGGCTTCACAGGTGTGTAATAATTGCCTCCTTAATGCAGGTATAAGAGATCTCTCAGCACCTAATAGTTCCATCACCTTTGGTAACTTATTGCTGTTTATCAACATGAGGACCAAAGTTGTGCCAATGAAAGTCAAAGAAGCCATTATGATACTGAGGAACACGAATAAAATTGTTAGAGATATCAGCGAAACATTAGGCTTACCAAAAGCAAAAAGAGGATGGCCAGGTTACTGTTTGCCAAGAAGTACTTAAAAGAGCAACCACAGTTCTGGAAAAAGGTCTTGTGGACAGATGAGATGAAGATTAACTTATATCAGAGTGATGGCAAGAGCAAAGTATGGAGGAGAGAAGGAACTGCCCAAGATCCAAAGCATACCACCTCATCTGTGAAACACGGTGGTGGGGGTGTTCTGGCCTAGGCATGTACGGCTGCTGAAGGTACTGGCTCACTTATCTACATTGATGATACAACTGCTGATGGTAGTAGCATAATGAATTCTGAAGTGTATAGACACATCCTATCTGCTCGTTCAAACAAATGCCTCAAAACTCGTTGGTTGGCGGTTCATTCCACAGCAAAACAGACGTCAAACATACTGCTAAAGCAACAAAGGAGTTTTTCAAAGCTCAAAAATGGTCAATTCTTGAGTGGCCAAGTCAATCACCCGATCTGAACCCCAGCAACTGGTGATGTCCATGAATCGCAGACCAAGCAATCATTGCATGCAAAGGATATGCAACAAAATACTAAACATGACTACTTTCAATTACATGACATTGCTGTGTTCCAAACATTATGGTGCCCTGAAATGGTGGTGGGGGGGGCACTATGTATAAAATAAACACCGCTGTAATTTCTACATGGTGAAACCAAAATGTATTAAAAATAGCCTTTATTAAAATCTGACAATGTGCACTTTAACCACATGTGATTTTTTTCTATTACAAATCTCAAATTGTGGAGTAGAGGCAAATAATTAAATAATGGGTCTTTGTCCCAAACATTATGGAGGGCACTGTATGGGGAGGTGAAATAGGCAGGGAAATACATAATAAATGGGAGAGATTTGGAGGAACAAGGGCTCAGAGTTTGTCTACAGATACCTAAAAAGTGATTAAAAGTGCAAGCGATGGATCATATGAACGATGAAACGTACAGAGTGAAAGGCTTGGATAGAGTGGATGTGGAGAGGATGTTTCCGCTAGTAGGAAAATCTAGGACTAGATAGAGGTCATAGCCTCAGAATTAAAGGACGTTCTTTTAGGATGGAGATGAGGAGGAATTTATTTAGTCAGTGTAGTGAATCTGTGGAATTCTTTGCAACAGAAGGCTGTGGAGGTCAAGTCAGTGGATATATTTAAGGCAGTGATAAATATATTCTTGATTAATACAGGTGTCAGAGGTAATGGGTAGAAGGCAGGAGAATGGGGTTAGGAGGGAGAGATAGATCGGCCATGATTGAATGGCGGAGTAGACGATGGGCCGAATGGCTCAATTCAGCTCCTATCACTCATGTTCTTAAGAGCAGGCAGTTTTTCCTGGAATTGTGTACAATATGAATTAGACCAGCTCTGGTTCTCATCACTATATTACAGGGGAGATGTGACTGCACTAAGGAAATTGATAAAAATGTTGTCAGGACTGGAAATTCAAGCTGTATGGAAAACTAGAAACACTAAAGACTAATGGAGACCAATAAAATTATGAATAAATAGGAACAAGCAATTTTTCTTCTCAGAGGAGTCAGAAATTGGATGGAATAATATTTGAAATAATAGGGAGAATGATTAGAGCGAAAATGAGGACAAATTTGGATATGTACTTGAAATACCCATGACCTGCAAGACCATAGACTTTGTACTGAAAGCTAGGGCTAGACTGGGTAGCCCCTTTAAGATCAATAAAGTCAAAAATGAGAAGCAGTCTCTTCTTTTGCTATAGATGTTCTGACTATTTCTGTTGCAGCAAAGAAATGCTTCCTCCTTAAAACTGCAGAAGTGAACTGCGGATTGCATGCTTCAGATATCCATTGACGTGCACATTGAAAATAACTTATTTGTTTTAATTTTAATTAGGTATCTAGAATGATCATTGGAGTACAATATAACATTAAACTAACCAGAACACGTTAAATTATGATCAGTAGAAAGTATCTTTGCCTCTCGGAATAAGAAGTCTTCACACTGTTAAAAGGTTACATATTCCTTGGTACTGATGCTGTGCTAATATTAATACAGAATCTATTCTTATGATTTGTTTAAAGAAACATTGATCCATTGTAATTGGTACAGTTGGTGTTATAAGAAAAAAGTTACCTCAATATTTTGATTCCATTCTTGTGCGAATGTCCCATCAGGAAACTCTTTCGGTAAACTAAATTGTTGCTGGAAAACTTCCACATACTGCCTGAAGCTAAATGCATTCAGCAAATGAATCTGTCTGTGAGAAAATCTGGACTTCACCCTCTTCTCTAGTAGTTCCAAAACATCCTGAAGTTTCAACAGAAATGCATACAGTTTCAAATACTTTAGGATTCAGCTGATGAATTATTACCTTTCTTTAAAGCTGCTGAAGACTTTGGGGGCAGAAATCAATCTATTAGCGCTGGAGCAACATTTGTTCAGACAATTAAACAAAAGGTTTTGTTAAAAAAAACAAAAACAGGATCATTTCATTAAGTTGCTTAAAAACATTCTTCCAATCACATTTTATGATTTATATCTCTGTCCTTTGGTTAATTTTCTGTGCTTCAATATTTTGAAAAAAAGTCAATAATTCAACTTAAATCCTGATTGTAACTCAACTGAGCTTAACATTGATAAGACATGTGAAATATGACAAGCAATCTTCGGTGAGCTTCAAATTCCTTGAGTTAAATAGGTAGGAATTCTGAATCCAAATTTTTCTATTCCTGGAGGAGTTTCAGTACTTTTAACATCAATTTTATTCTCAGCTCATGATTTCTATACCAGTCTCGGGGCTCCACTAGTCTTGGGGCTAGTGGAGTCAAAGGATATGGGGAGAAGGCAGGCACGGTTTATTGATAGGGGACGATCAGCCATGATCACAATGAATGGCGGTGCTGGCTCGAAGGGCTGAATGGCCTCCTCCTGCACCTATTCTCTATGTTTCTATTTTCTATGTTCTATGTCTCCTTAAGACATGCTTTCAGCTTGTTTACTGACTACAATGGGATCTTTGCGTTGAGTGAATTGGGGAGCTGAAAATTTGATATCTTCACATAATGTCCAATCCAGTAGAGTTATATACAAGGATTATTGTCTCATGCTGGTGACAATGGCTTTTGCAAGGACACTGTCATTGGTGCAAGATATTTGTTTTGAGAAAAATCAATCAAGTATCTTAATTTTTTTTAAATAAAAGATTTTCTTGTACACTTACCAGTCGACACGTTAGACCCACTACAGCTATAGGTGTCTGGGCTGCCTGTGCAATATCAAGCAGGTTATAAAGCAACGTCTGATTCTTGTGATGAGCAAAGAGGTCAAACTCATCCAAAATTAAAAGCACAGGCCTAGTACTGCTGCGGTTTCCTAGAAATAAGAGTACACAATATTAATTTTAAAAGATAGTTCGTTTTTTTCCACATCAGTTTCTAAAGCAGTTCTATCTTCTCAGTTTTGTTTCCCTTTCTTTAATACATTGTAAAGCTTTCACAAATTATCCTCTTGATTAAAATTTGTCATTTTTGTTTTGACTCACGACTATTGAAAGGAAATACAATTTCACCAGTAAGAATAAGTTTCACCAAGCCATCACCTTCAAAAGCATGACCTCTCAGACAAAAAAAGTCCAAGGATAGGATCAGTCTGAAACGTCATCTATCCAATGTTCTCCAGAGATGCTGCCTGACATGCTGTGTTACTCCAGCACTTGTGTCCTTTTATGTATTAACCAGCATCTGCAGTTCTTTTTTTCTCTTTTGGGTTGGGCAGTAAATGCTTGGTTGTCAGTGGCACCCACATTGGTAAATTAATTATTAAAAATATTATTATTAATAGATGAACGAGTGGAATCTCACCACTGAAAACAGCACAAAGTCCAAAGCCCAATTTATTTCAAATTTCATTTCAGGAAATAATTTTCAACCCCATCCAAAGAATCTTAAGAGATCTCAATTTTGAAACAAAACAGGAACTCAAGGAGTTGTCTTATTTTTGACCTGGAATTGCATGAGCAAATTAAGTATGGTTGATTCATACTACTTTAGAAATGAAGGCAAGTCAATAACAAGCATGGAATTTTTATTTTGATCATTGCTTCCTTTCTCTCTCCATCTCTCTTTCTCCCCTCAGATTTTCACTCAGTGGGTGATGGCAAAGCAGTCTGTTATCTAGTGAAATTTTATGGAGAAACAATATTCACGCTGTCCGCTGGAGGGAAAACCGTGTTTCTTATAGTTGGAATCATAGTCATAGAGTCTTACAGCGTGGAAACAGGCCCTTCACCCCGACTTGCGAACGCCGGCCAACATGTCCCATCTAAACTAGTCCCACCTGCCTGCGTTTGGCCCATATCTCTCCAAACCTGTCCTATCCATGTACCGTCTAAATGTTTCTTAAACGTTGTGATAGTACCTGCCTCAACTACCTCCTCTGGCAGCTCCTTCCATACTCCTACCACCCTTTGCATGAAAAAGTTACCCCTCAGATTCTTATTAAATCTTTCCCCCATCACATTAAACCTCGGTCCTCTGGTTCTTGATTCCCCTACTCTGAGCCAGAGACTCGTTACATCTACCCAATCTATTCCTCTCATGATTTTATACATCTCTATAAGATCACCCCTCATCATCCTCCACTCCAAGGAATAGTCCTAGCTTGCTCAACCTCTCCCCATCGCTCAGGCCATCGAGCTCTGACAACATCCTCGTAAATCTTCTCTGCACCGTTTCCAGCTTGAAAGATTCTTTCCCATGACATGGTGCCCAAAACTGAACAGAATACTCTAAATGTGGCCTCACCAACGTCTTATCCAATTGCTATATGACCTCCCAACTTCTCTACTCAAGCTGTCCAATCGTTACTTACTCTGATGTGGATTCATTTAGAAACATCCCAATCTTAGTCTAAGTAAACCAAGGGACGTCAATACCTAGTGAGCTGATTAAAATCTTTTGTTTTCTTTCTTTTGTGCTTTTTTCAAGCTATTTCCTCATTTTATCTTTCATCCTTTCATTTAAAAATAACCTTTTTCTAAATTATCTTTTAATTTCTTCTGTACACTCTTTCAAAATGTTCTTTATAGTTCCAGATATATCCTAGGCAGCATTCAGTCATTATAATACATTGATTGGGCTCCACTGAAGTCAAAAGCTTTGAACTATTTTAATTGTTTCTCAAAAACATTCAAATAGATCCTGACAATTAAAATAAGTTTTCAAGTTAAAAATAAATTTAAACTTAAAACATGAATGGGGTTTTGAAGGATGGCCATCCCTAGCATGAAGCTGAAGAGTCGATATAAAGTATACCTGGCCCCTCTCACCAGCACAAGTGGCCCATTGCTGTATCCAGTGGCAGAACAGGATGACATCTACAGTCAACATTTTGGCAAAGACTAGCTGGAATAAATTGTCTATTTCTGCATTGTAAAGGTTATCTAATGAGATCCAAACCAAAGAGAACCTACAATTCCACGGAAGGTAAAATGAAAAAGCTTTACACATTGGGCCGAAGGGCCTCTTTCCATGCTGTATGACTCAACTGAGGCCAAGCAAGCACTCAACAGATGTATCGCTTCAGGTTTAAAAAAATGTACATAAGTGAGAAAGACCAGTTTCAGCAGTCATGTCACAGTCACCCATCAGCAATTTTTAAACAATGAGATTTTAATGCTGTTTATTTTAAGAAAGCAACCTAAAAAGACCGTGACTTTTTGTCTTGGAGGTATAGATCCCATATCTATTTCCATTGGTCTCATGTATTAATGTTCTTATGGTGTTACATTTTTGGATTCACTCTAGGTACGTTCGGCAGTGTCCTTTTATAATTTGACATATGCGGTTATAGTAACTATACAAGAAATAAGGACAGCTCGATTTCAGTAAATCTGATAAAGATTTGCAGCTAACTTTAATAAATTCCAATGCATATTTTCCCTCCAGCATGGGGACAACTTTACCCTAGGCTGTTTTAAGAGGATTGTACAGTCCAAATTCAGAGAGGCTATGATACACATCTTTTTTGTGGCTTATCAACACTAAGCATTTGTAACATTAAGTAAAGTTCTGATAAAAATGAAATTCTTCTGGTATCTGAGAGACCAAATTTGAATTTTGCACAGTTCAACTGACCAGAATATGCATAAATCCTAATTAAAATTCCCAAGTGAATGAACAATTGAATTGTTGAATAATTATTCTGAGAGATGACTATATCTCATCTACATACTATTCCTAGGTTTGCCCTCATTATTAAGAAAGCTAAAATGGAGTAATGCAATTTATGTTCAATTGAGGTTCTCTGATGACTTTGTGTGTGGAACTGAGCTTCAATGGCTTTGTCCCTGGAGATCACGCTGGCACAGCAGTGATGCAAGAATAGGATAACTACAATTGGCATCCATGTATTCATAAAGGGAAGGAAAGCAAAAGGCTGCATTTCTGATCTCAACTGATTCTGTGTGGACATTTGTGCGAGGAATTGTATACTCTTGTTCAGGCACAAGGCTCAGTCAAATTGTCAACATACTCAAACATGAAGACCTGGTCATTGAATCGTACAACACAAACGCGCCCTTCAACACACTACACCCATACCCATTTACACTAATCCCACTTCATTGTCTGTCTAAATACCACTTAAATATAGGGACATTATCGGATTTCAACATCTGCTCAGGCAGCGGGTTCCCAATATCAACCACTCTGCGCAACATAAAACTTACTTTAAAATTCTTCTCTCTCTCCCCCCATTTTTTTAAACCTGTAGCCACTTGTTTTTGCAATCTTTGCCACTGGAAACATATTTTTACTATGTTACCGATGCCTTTCATAATCTAATATACATCTATCAGGTCACCCCTCAGCCTCTTTCATTCCTGGGACAAAAACATCTATCCAGGTTCTCCCAAGAATTAAATTCCTCCAGTCTGGGCAGCATACTGGTGAATCTACTTTTATGGTAACTTGCCAACACCTGCCGAACTATGGCTTCCAGGTGAAAATAAAACTGAGGCTGCAAAAGATATTGTGAGGAAAAGCAGCACAGTAAAAACAATATCAAGTGAATCAAGTTTGGTCATGCAGTTTAAAGTAATTCACAATGATTATCTTAACGGAAAATGATCAAACAATGACCAAAACCTTAGGAAAACAATTTAACAGAAAATGATCTGTACCTTTTTTCAATGCCTCAAGAAGAAAAGCAAGATTTTCAGCAAAACTCCCCTGTAATTACAACATAAATGTAGTCAGGTGAGTTTTGTCATTTGTCATGAACTCGGGACAAACACAATTTAAAAGAAGTGTTTTATATCTAATTCTTATCCTCCAGATATAATACACAATGAGCAAAATGTTATATTTTTACAAGTTAGCTCGTTGAAATAACATCAATCCAGGATTGATGGGGCACATTATCTTAATTTTTTTCTTTGGAAAATAAAACAAAAAATGCTTAGGCAGAAATCCAGATTTAAGAAGGAAAATGCGAGGAGTACCCACTAAGTCAGGCAGTACCTGAAAATGACTTAATGTTTCAAGTCAATGATCAGTTCTCATGAAAAAAAAATTACATTTAACCTATTGTTTCTTTCTCCAAAGATTCTGTATGGTTTGTTGTGCATCTCCAGTGTTTCCTGTTTTATTTTGGTACAGGTACTTTAAAAAATATTGTATTGAAGAAAGAACTAGTGTCAAGAATACTATTATTTAGCACTACAATCACATTAAATGGTAATGGTACACAAAACTGGACATGAGGCACTGTTGGTCATCCACAGCAGAAGAAGTGTGTACCATAACAAGATGCAAATTCATTGCCCAGCATATATGTCACTCCACATTAAGAAGAAGCTGGGAATTAACCTTAGTTCAATGAGTGCAGAAGAGCAGGCTGGGAATACCTGATACACTTAAAACTAAAGTTATAATTTAGTGAATTCCGAATACAGGACTTGTCAGCAATGATGATGGTCCCTCATAATTGGGGTTGATGTCCATCTGGTTCATGAAATTCTTCAGATGCCTGAGTGATTTAAGTCTGGATGGGCACGTTCTTTGGCCATGAAGATACAATGTGCAGGATCAAGTGTTCTACAACCTCAGGTTGGCCCTCTTCTCCTTCCACCAACACCTCCACTATATCAAAATATTGGGGCTTAAAGCAAATGCTGAGCACTTAAGTTTGTTCCTCCCAGATATGTATTTTCTTTCCTCCACGAGTGACCTTGACTGGGTGATTCTACCATTTCTTTTGGCCAACATTTCAACAATGTGGACAACAGAGCAGAGAGAAATGAGCTTAATGAGTTATAGCATTCATGGGCACCTGAATGCAGTGGCTTGACCGTTTGACTTTATTCCTCAATAGCAAGGCTTTTATGCTGATGAATGCGGTTTCTTGGAAGACACTCGCTTTGGTCTACTGCGTTGGTCTATTCGTCCTTTGCTCTGCAGGATTCAATGCAAGCACCACTAGTGGAAACTCAAAGGTCTTACTATGGACTCTGTTGGTGGGCCCTATTTGCCTGCAATTTGCCCTTCAGGCTTGCTCTAGCGTTCAACACGATCATCCACCTCAGTGTCTTACTTTAGTCTTTCCCTGTATATCTTCAGTCCATTTATATCCATCTTCTTCTTGAACATAGTTAATGACTTATCTTTCACTGCCCTCTCTTGTAGAGTTTCAAAGATTTGTGATCCTTTTTCTGTTTCTGCTTATTTTGGTTCCAAATGGCATACCTCAAGAGTCAAGAGTGTTTTATTGTCATATGTCCCGGATGCGACAATGAAATTCTTACTTGCTGCAGCACAACAGAATATGTGAATATGTAAAAATAGTACATAACAGGGGAAGAGAACAAAATAAAAATTTCAATTAATAACAAATATAGTGCAATAATAATATAGTCTTTTGCAGTTCAGAGCTCAGAGCTTCTACTTTGTTGTGTTTAATAACCCAATACCTGATGTTTTAAGGCTATGACCTCCTGATTCCAGTCTCTTGAGACTTCAGAAAACATCTACCTTGCATCTAGCCTGTCTAATCCTTTTAGAATGTTATAGGTTGCTGAGATCCCCTCTTATTCTCCTAAACTCCTGAGAATATAGGCCTGATCAACCTAATTTCTCTTCATACATCAATCCTGCATAATTCTATAACAATCTACATTGCACTCTCTCCAGAATAACTTAATTCCTCCTTCAGAAGTGGAAACCAAAACTTCAAAGGAGTTACACCCATATCCTCTTGTAACTTTATAGCAGCCAATTAAGGCCAACGTACCATTTGCCTGCCCACTTTCTCTAGCTTTTAGCAACTGGCGCACAAGGACAGCCATATCTACTTGCATTCGTTTCTTTTGCCTATCTACCACTATTCAAAAAATTTGGTTTAGAACCAAAGTGGACAACCTCCTATATACATATTAAACTTTGTCATGCAACTTGCGTATATCAAATTAGCACCCATTGCATCCTCCTCTTAGCTCAGTCACCCCCCCCCCCACTGCCTCTCCATCTCCAACACCTTGGTGTTGTTTGCAAACATGAAGATGTTAAGTTTAGTTTCCTCGTACAAATAATTGATATGCATGTTGTGAATAGTTGTGCCCCAAGCGCTGATCATTGTGTAATTCCATTAGTTCCTACCAGACACCTAGAAAAAGACCTGTTTATTCTTATTCTGTCTCCTACTTGCCAATCACTTTTCAATCCACGCCAGTATGTGGGAAATGAACAGGTTACATTTCTACGGGCGTCTTTAATTTGATTTTATCAGAAAATGCACCAAAAAGCGATATGGGCACCATACTTCCACAATATTGTGATGCATATAATCAAAAATACACAAGGCTGAAAGGAAAGAACAATTACTAAATGTGGAGAAAGAGAGTAAATTAGTTCTGCCATTCCCCATCCTTGGCCCCATTCTCTTCTCCCTGTATATGCTCCCCTTAGGCCAAGTCATTCAAAAGCACGGCATTTCCTTCCATTGCTGCGCAGACGATACACAATTCTATCTCCCCCTGAAGCCCAAAAACCGATCAAATCTGCTTAACCTTATCCGCTGCCTCGAGGATATAAAGTGTTGGATGGCCCAGAACTTCCTCCAACTAAACGAGAGTAAGTCTGAGGTCATCCTTCTCGGCCCCTCGGACTCAATCAAAAAGATAGCAGGCCCTTACCCCATTACTCAAACCTATCGTCAAAAACCTTGCCGTGATATTTGACTCAGCACTGAAATTTGACAAACAAGTCAATGCCGTGGTAAAAGCTAGCTTCTTCCAGCTTCGGACGATAGCTAAAATATAACAATTCCTCCAGTTTGATGAGCTCGAAAAAATCATCCACACATTTATTTCCTCCCGCCTAGATTACTGCAACTACCTCTACACTGGCATCACCCAATCTTCCCTGTCCCGCCTGTAACTGGTCCAAAACGCCGCAGCGAGACTCCTGACGGGCACCCGAAAAAGGGACCACATCACCCCGATTCTGGCCTCTCGCCACTGGCTCCCTGTGCAGTTCCGAATAAATTTCAAGATCCTCCTTTATGTCTACAAAGCCCTTAAAGGGCTTGCCCCCACCTACATCAAAGGTCTGCTTACCCACCACACCACCTCCAGGTCCCTCAGATTGTCCGACTTGGGGTTACTTAACATCCAGGCATAAGCTCAAGGGCGACCGCGCCTTTGCGGTTGCAGCTCCTACACTGTGGAACAGCATCCCTCTTCCCATCAGAACTGCCCCCTCCATCGACTCCTTTAAGTCAAGACTTAAAATTTATCTTTAGTCTCAAGCCTTTCTTGACGTCCTCTGAGTGAGGGTTATATGTATGTATTTATGTATGTACTTAATCTATGAACCACTGTTGTATAACGTTAGTACCTCCACCAATGTAAAGCACTTTGGCCAACGAGAGTTGTTTTTTAAATGTGCTATAGAAATAAAAGTGACTTGACTTAACTTGATTCGTAGGAATGAACAAAAGTTCATTAGATTTTTGAATTTAAAACTATGACAGCTTGCTCGTATGTTGGAATGCCTATGTCGGGCATTCATAATGTTGGGATAGCCTGTATATTAGCCCCCGAATTGCCAACATCAATATCCTAGAATATCCTCCCAATAATGGGGTAGGAGTTGCTTCACCAGAAGACGGGTGATGCTCAAATTCCCCAAAATCCTAATTAAATGATTAATAAGAGCATGATAGGAATAAATATAGTTGAAATCATTATTAGACATTTGTGATTTTACACACATGCAGTATTGGTTATATGTGGAAGCAGCAGAACCTTCAGATGCTTCTGCAAAATTCTTTTCATTGAAAATTTATCTCAAAGGGCAGATCTGAACAACTGGTGTTAGAATTATTCATAGACAGACTTTAACTCGTATGATGAAAGTGTTGTGTGCTTTCAGACTTTCATTCCAATTTAAAAGGCTATTATATTTTGATTTTAGATACAAAAATGTACACTGTCACAATGAAAAATCAAATAACTCACAAAAACGTTATCTCCCACAACATTCTCAAGCTGAAGCTGCCTTGTGATTTCTTTCAATGCAATCTTGTCATCTGTTTGTAATAAACCTAAAATGTAAACAAATTACATGATCATGATAATCATACTATTTCAGCATTTGTGCAAATCGGGAACAAAAATAAAGTGATTTCTCATGGGGAAAAAAAAATTCTGATTTCCTGACAATATAGAAAGCTATTTGACCCATCGAATCAGGACAATCCCATCAAATCCCACTTTACTTATTTCCCGATAACCTATTCTCTCACATTCCCATTGATTCTTCTATCATCCGCCTACATCAAGACACTCTATAGCAATTAAGTTTCCAAGCAACATATCTTTCATTGCAGGAGGAAAATGGAGCACCTAAAGAAAAACCACAGATACAATCCTCACAAAGCACCAGAGACCTGGACCGCCTCCAGGTTACTGAAACTGTGAGGCAGCAACATTACCTGTGGTACCACTGGAGTTCATCGGTGATAAGTAGTAAAACATAAAGTTATGACACAAGATACTGCAGATGCTGGAATATTAAACAATAATATGTTGAAGGAACTTCGTGGATTGAACACCATTTGTAGCTGTGGGAAGGAATGGATTTTGGATCAAAACTCTGTATCGGGATAGAACGTTGTTTTGATTTTTGTTGACATAGACACATTTTATGTTCAAATAGGTTTCTAGGGCACAAAGGGAACGTTGGGACAAGTGTAATATAGAGTGCCAAAAAGAATTGTTTTAAATTATTGGACAGTCAAGGGATAATGTTTAAACCTTATATTGTGAAGAGGCAGATAAGAATAAACATAAAAGATGGTTAAAACACAAGGTGCTGGAGTAAGTGGGTCAGGCAGCAAAGATGTTTAGCTACAGCAAATAATATTTTCTAATGTTTTAATTATTAAAGATGTATCAACATCAAAATTGTGCTTTGTTTACATAGAATTGAGAGTCTACAGAGGACAAAACATAAAATAAAAAACCTTAATGAAAATACATGTCAAATTAGTTCAAGGTGACAAAATGAACTAGTATCTCCATCCAAGAATAGACAATAGACAATAGGTGCAGGATTAGGCCATTCAGCCCTTCTAGCCAGCACCGCCATTCACTGTGATCATGGCTGATCATCCACAATCAGTACCCCGTTCCTCATATCCCTTGACTGCTATCTTTAAGAGCTCTATCTACCTCTCTCTTGAAATCATCCAGAGAATTGGTCACCACTGCCTTCTGAGGCAGAGAATTCCACAGATTCACCTCTATGGGTGAAAACGTTTTTCCTCATCTCCGTTCCAAATGGCCTACCCCTTATTCTTAAACTGTGGCCCCTTGTTCAGGCCTCCCCCAACATCGGGTACATGTTTCCTGCCTCTAGCATGTCCAATCCCTGAATAATCTTATATGTTTCAATAAGATACCCTCTCATCCTTCCAAATTCCAGTGCATACAAGCCCAGGCGCTCCATTCTATCAACATACGACAGTCCCGCCATCCCGGGAATTAACCTTGTGAACCTACGCTGCCACTCCCTCAATAACAAGAATGTCCTTCCAAATTTGGAGACCAAAACTGTACATAATACTCCAGGTGTGGCCTCACTAGGGCCCTGTACAACTGTAGAAGGACCTCTCAACTCCTCTTGTTATGAAGGCCAACATGCCATTAGCTTTCTTCACTGCCTGCTGTACCCACATGCTTACTTTCAGTGACTGATGAACAAGATCTTGTGTACTTCCCCTTTTCCTAACGACACTATTCAGATAATAATCTGCCTTCCTGTTCTTGCCGACAAAGTGGATAACCTCATATTTATCCACATTAAACTGCATCTGTCATACATCTGCCCATTCACCCAACCTGTCCAAGTCACCTGCATCCTCAGAGCATCCTCCTCTATAGAACATTGGAAAATGATCACCAATGCGTCCACAATTTCTAGAGCCACTTCCTTAAGTACCCTGGGATGCTGACCATCAGGCCCTGGGGATTTATCAGCCTTCAGTCCCATCAGTCTACCCTACACCATTTCCTGCCTTATATGAATTTCCTTCAGTTCCTCCATCACCCTAGGTCCTCTGGCCACGAGAACATCTGGGAGATTGTTTGTGTTTTCCTTAGTGAAGACAGATTCAAAATACCTGTTCAACTCTTCTGCCATTCCCTTGGTCCCTCCCCATAATAAATTCACCCGTTTCTGTCTTCAAGGGTCCAACTTTGGTCTTAACTAATTTTTTCCTCTTCACATACCAAAAGAAGCTTTTACTTTCCTCCTTTATATTCTTGGCTAGCTTACCTTCATACCTCATCTTTTCTCCCTGTATTGCCTTTTTAGTTATCTTCTGTTGCTCTTTAAAAGTTTCCCAATCCTCTGGCTTCCCGCTCATCTTTGCTATGTTATACTACTTCTCTTTTATTTTTATACTGTCCTGGACTTCCCTTGGCAGCCAGTCACCTCTTATTCCCCTTCGAATCTTTCTTCCTCTTGGAATGAATTGATCCCGCACCTTCTGTATTATTCACCGAAATACCTGCCATTGTTGTTCCACTGTCATCCCTGCTAGGGTATCTTTCCAGTTAACTTTGGCCAGCTCCTCCCTCATGGCTCCATAGTCCCCTTTGCTCAATTGTAATACTGACACTTCTGATTTTCCCTTCTCCCTCTCAAATTGTAGATTTAACAATTTGAGACCACAGGAGGAATTAACACCTTATTGAGGAAGCTATTAAAACATTTAAACATAGTAAATTTTATCCATCCAACCTTAAGTTATTCTTTGTGAGATTGTCATTATTATCTGGATATGGAGGCAAGAAAGCATATGATGATATAATTAAACTTTCATAGAAAGTCTTCAACAGAGAACTGCACGAAAAATGTTCATTCAAAAAGGTACAATTGAATACAATGGAAGCATCCAATGGCTTAAGAAAAGTAGTCACCAATTAAATAAGTAATATATTTACTGTGCTGAAGGAAGAGAGTGAAGATGGAAAATATTTGTGAAAAATATGGTGAAAATATGATGGGACCATTCATGTTTCTGATGAATTTTAATTAATTTGGAATTCGGTCTTAGTTTAGTTTAAAGATACAGGCCCTTCAGCCCACTGAGTCCGTGCCAACCAGCGATCGCCCATACACTAGTTCAATCCTACACTAGGGACAATTTACAGAAGCCAATTAACGCACAAACCTGCATGTCTTTGGAATGTGGCTGGAAACTGGAGCACCCGGAGGAAACCCACACGGTCATGGGGAGAATGTACAGACAGCACCTGTAGTCAGGGTCAAACCCTGGACTCTGGCGCTGTAAGGCAGCAACTCTACAGCTGCGCCACTGTGCTGCCCTTACAGTTAGCCTTCTAACTCCCTACTCCCTACTGTATAAAAGAAAATAGTAGGGAGTTCGAAAATTGAGTTATTTACTCCCGACTTTACCCTAAACCCCTAATTGAATTTATCTATTACATTTTCTCATGTTGAATGCCTTTGCCAAACTAGAGAGTTTGTCAAGAGAGTTTTCCCACAGTCCACAAAGTGATGACATTTCCTCAATGTATGTGCGCCTGAAAGTTTTACTATACAGATTATATCTTTAATAAGAGATTATATCTTTAATAAGAGATAACTCCACAATTGTAAGAATAAATATTTTGCTGTCATCCAATCGCAGTTTGTATCACCCTTAGATCACAGGCACCAAGTTGATCTCAATCTGCTTGGACCCCAACAGTGTATACCGTGTTGCAACATTCCTGAGACTCTCAAATTCCTCCTACGGTCTCAATTAATATTGGACCATCCCAGGCTCTGGGGTATCATTTGCTTCGTGCACTTATGTGAAAGTTCATTTCTTAAAAAGCAGATAGCAACAAACGTTGAAGGTAGACCATGTAATTGATTCGTCAGACGGGAGTGGCAAAAGTTCTACAATGAGCACAAACATTGCTCAGTGCTTCTCGGGCTCCCACTCACAGCACAATTATACATTTTTCTTCTCAGTAAAACACTCCTACCAAGTCCGAATATGGCATGACTGAAAGATGATGTGGCCTTTCACGATATAGGAAAGCTGGCTCCAAATCGAGCTCATCCAATAACAAGTTATTACTTATCTCTGGAGCGTCAGTTATATTTTCAATCTTGGCTTCTTTATGGCCTTGCAGAAGCACATATTATTATTGCAGGCTGCCATCTTAATGTCTTTATTGAAAAGACAACCTGTCCTCCACAATGTTCCATATATTTTACAAAGTCATTCAGACTTGGCACCGAGCCATTCTTTTATTCTACTAGTCCATGCTTTTGTAGAAGAAGGACTCCATTTTAGATTTGACTATTAGATTTGACTATTAGCTCTTTCATTCCCTCCTATTTATCAAACGTGATAACATTCACAGTCCTCGGTAGGTACACACAATGGTCGCAAATATTAGAGCAATGATTAGCTGAATGATGAAGCCATAATGTATCACAGTACCCCAAAGTCCATCAAACCAAAGGTATGGCTACCAGTTCAATAGTACCTCAAAGTCCATCAAACCAATAGTATGGCAAATAGTTCTCACTCTCTTCATTGACAACCATCCTGATGAAGCTTGTTTAGGGTCAATTGATCAGGTGCCACCTGTAGGCGGTGTAATCCTTTCAGCCGATATTGGGGTTGCGTCAAAAAGTTTGCACCTGTCCGAGGGTGTTGCCAGTCTCTTCGTAGATCGTTGCACAGATGAGGTGCTCCCCCCCTCTCATCCTGTGGTGGGGTTCATCACCTTGATCTAGACGCTAGCGTATCCGTGGGTTTGGACAGCTTCTCCTCCCAGTAGGTTTGGAATGGCCTGCTTTCGCACACCACGTAAAAGCGGCTGCTGGACGGGAAGCCAAAGACAAAGCCAGCGTAGATTGCAGTCTGTGTTGATGTAGAAGGTGCCACTGAAGTTGATGGTGTAGAACTCCTCAAATCTGACAGCAAAGCCAGGGTCATAGTTGGCAGTCTGCAGTAACTCCCTGCCCTTGTTGCGCACTACCCAGTTAGGAACGATCTGCATCATCCCCTTTAGAACTTCCTCAGGTCAGTCTCACTGATGACGCTGTTTTCAGGGCACATGTCAAGGATATCTGGGTTGTTGTTGTCAAAGCCATCCTTGCAGGTGTCTCCTCTGCTGTCACCATCGGCATCGATCTGGTCAGGGTTGGGAACAAAACAGCAATTGTTCTTCTCATCAGAAACGCCATAATTGCCATCCTCATCAATGTTCTGATTGTCATCACACTGATTACCCACCAGGCCCGAGTCATTGTCTTCCTGGATAGGGTTCGGCATAATCTCTTTCAAGAGGTCCATCTGTTTCAAAACGTTCAGCTTCTCTCTCTCTAGACCCTTGGTCATATGATAGAGCTCAAAATGCTTCAAAATTGATCAAATGTGGTTTGTCTTTCCGAAGTTGTGACCAAAGGCTTTGCACTTCCTCCTGATCTGTAAAGATGTTCTTTCTTCTGTATGGGTCAGCTTTACATGGCGCTGCTGGTAGCAATCAATCAAAAACACCTTGTTACATCCTGGGTGGGGCAAGGTCTTTCACGCACCTCTTCATATTGCTCTTTTATGTGTTTCTTAAGTCCTTCAACTCCTCTGTAAACAGCACAGCAACCCTTATACTGACATCGATACATGGTGGGGAAATCTTCCCTTTCCAAGTTTGACTTTGGTTTCCGGCCACGTTTTTGTCCAGATTATTTCTTCACATCCTTAATATTGCATTTCTTAACTGGTAACTTACTCTTCTTCTTCCAATATGGTTGAAAATACTCATATGAAGAGCCATTCTTAACTTTAATTTCTCTGTCATCTTCACTTGATAAATACCTTTCAGAAAGATCACTGGACTCCAATCCATCCACAACATCATTTCTTCTAGAAAAAGATGCTTCATTGCAGTTAACTGTTTTTTCCCCACATTTAATGGTTGAGTTGCATCTTGTACCTGAACGTTTTCCCAAGAGCACTCTGTATATTCAGGATCTGAGCACAAGAACATATCCTTCTTTAATGGGGATTCCGAGTTGTCCACATTCACCGGCCGCAAAGTGGCTCCACTGTATGTACAAGGCTGAAAGTCAGCTAACACTGGGACAGGTTGATGCTTCGCAACATTATCACCCTCATCATTTTCAGTCACTGTTCCATTCCAAGGTGAAAGGGTTATTGAACCATCCAGAACTTCCTCCATTGAGTCCTTATTTCTTCTGGATAGGCACTGTCCCTCATTCAAAACTATGCTGTAACGAATGCATGTCCAGGATGTACAGTAACTGTGGCCCTCTGTTATCAGAGTTCTGAACAGTCCTTCCAATTGCTAGTATTCTGCCTGATGCACCTCTACCCCATTGCAGACATTAGACTTTGTCTCTGGAACTGGTGTGCTATAATGCTCAGAACTATATTCTCCACAATAACCTTTCCTTTGCTTTACCTATTTTAGGTGAGCCTGAATTGATTGCATTTATTCATGTTAATCCTTTGTGTCTTGCTGACATTAAAAAAGGGTGCAAGATTCTTTAGACTCATCATTTAGCTGTTGAATAACTATTAACTGGGTTCCTGCTTAATTAATGTTTCCAAACTTAGCTGACGATTCAAGTTCAATAGGTTTGTTTTTATCTGTATTCTGGGTCAGGGGATGAACCATGGGCATATGAACATTCAAATTGTGAGCCTTCTCGAACCGCTACTCACATTGGTCACAAGCAAATTCAAGTTCAACTTCTGTCTTGTGCTTGGTCATATGGTATTTCAAGGATGCTCTCTGCTTGCACTGGAAACCACAAACTTCACACTGCCAAGGTTTTGCTCCAGTATGGTTCATTTGTTGAACTGACAGTTGTTTCCACTGTTTGAAAGTCTGTCCACATTCATCACAAATGTAGTTTCTTTTCACAAATGGAGTCGCTCTTTCTCCCAAGTTGTCCATCAGCGTGTGAAACCAGCATTCTTCTTCCTTCTCCATCAATGCCAACTGGTTGTCTGATTCATCCCAACTCAGCTCCTCACTTTGATCCCAGCTGGGATTTACCTCAATCCAGTTCTGTAACTTAGTTGTACTCCAAAATCAAGGCTTTTCAACTCCGCAACCTGATTGCTCTCCTTCAGCTGCTGTGTGATTGAAGCGAGATGCTCATATTCAGACTGGGCATTGGTGAGCACATTTTTCATCTGTTTCAGCTCGGTCTGTAGCTCCGGGATAAGCTGCCACCTTTTTCTGGTTACTTCAAGAACCTGTGGTAATGGATCTATCTTTGTCATTGTTATAAACGCAAGGACAGTTGTCAGCTTTATTCAGAACGTCTTGATGCAGGGGCGTTTCCCCGTCCAGCCCATCTGGGCCAACCTCAGGATAAAAAGTAGGGCCAATAGCCCCATTGTCCTTTCTTGGTTCTCCTCCATTTATAGTCAATCGTATCAGATGTCTTCAACGGGATAATCTTCAATCTTCACGGCAGTTGGTGTCATAGTAGCACCTGGTACAGTCCCGTCCAACATAGTCACAATTTTGTCTGATCCCAGTAGTATGGACTGTGTCTGTATTTAACTGGCAGTGGCTTCTGTGTTTTCAACCCCTGTGAATGCAAGACTGACAAGGTTGTGCTTAATTGCTGTGCGTATGTGATTAATTAAATGTTGTGGGCCTGTAGGTCATAACTAACTTCCACACTCTTTAGTGTCCTATTCATTCCCTCCACTAATTCAGAATTCTACGGGTGGTGGTGGATGTGAGATCATTCTTTAACTATCTATGGCAGACCCTTTAAAAATAGATCATTATATTAAAAAAAACAATTAAAAAAATATTCCCAATTGTTCCAATCTATCTCCCAAATTTACAATTTCAAAATAACAGATTTTGTTCTGGGATAAAGGTATCTCCAATCTCATCTAGCACATCTACCTGTATGCCACGTGGCCATCGTGGAATTCAGGTCTCCATTTGAACTCAATTCAAAAGGTTAGAAATAAGGAAAAAAATAACCTTAAAGTTAAGAGAAAACAAAGAATAAACAATTAATTTCCATAGATTGCAAGCTCATTACATGACATCCTATTTCATCTGACATGGACCATTTCATCAAAAGGGGTATGTATATGAATATATAAATATAGCCTGTTACTTGATGTCCAGTATCCCGATAGGCTTTGGGAGAAATTAAAAAGACAAAGCAAAATTCTGAACACAGGAAAATGAAGCTGCCAATAATCTTGGTAGGATAGCCTTGAAAAAAACACTGAGCTTCTCTTGTCAGATAAGAGACAGAACTTGGATGAGTGACAACTCGAAAGAACAAGGAGATCTGAGTAATCAGATAAGAGCCAGAACTTGGATGAGTGACAATTTGAAAGAACATATTAGAATACTTTTGAAATAGCTTTTCGGTTTTAACAAATACTAACTTTCGAACATTGAAAGAAAACGAGTACAAAAACAGGTAAAATACACATCAGGTATCCAAGAAGAGTTAGTTAAAGTGGCGTAGCCCCCCTCATTTACAAAAAAAAATTGTGCAAAAGATTAGAGACATCTCTCTGTATTAATTTTAAATTTCCCTCCCTTGTTTGACAAAAGCCGTTCTGTTTAAAAAAAAAATGTTGGTTTCTGTGTGAACCAATTTCCAGAATTGATGCAGAATTAGCAAGCTAGGAAATTCCCCTGTCAGATTTTGTGAACTGGGACTGGGAAGGATTGCAAAAGTCTTCTTCTTTGTTGGAGTGAGAATTTAAAATGAGCAAAGGGCAATGCAATATTGGGCGGGCTAATGTTCAAAATCGGAGTGGTCTGAGCTGTGATTGGACCAGGGGCGGAAAACCCGGGGGGGCCAGAGGGGACACGCCCCCTCCATGTTTTGAGAGGTGGGGGACATCCCCCCCAAGTTTTTGTAATCCGGATTTTAAAACCTGGTGAAATCTCTGCTTTCTGCGAGACAGTGGGGGTGGAACTGATGATCGAGGGCGCCGATTGGATAAGAGAGACGTAGGTCAGCAGGCAATGGGGGCGGGACATGATTCAGCGCGATGATTGGAGGACGGAGGAGTGGCACAGACCTGCGCCTCATCCACAGCCAGGATGATCCCGGCCGGGTCTCCGGCGCTGTCCAGTCCCCTCCCGAGTATCCCCCCCCCCCCCCCTCCCCGCGGGTGGCCAGAGAGGTCGGCTGCAAAGATCCTCCGCTATAGGATCTTTGGTCGGGAATCAGACGGGCCAGCGCAGAGAAACAGCGCTAAACCCAGCTAACTCTGCCTGTCCCGCCAGGTGAGCTTACAACCCTTCCTGGACTTGCGGGAAATATGGCCAGCGCGGAGAAGCAGCGCTGGTATCCCGTCAGTCCAAACAGGGCTGTTGGTTAACCCGGTGAGACAGGCAGAGTTGTGCTGCATTTAGCGCTGGATTGAGCCTCCGAAGCCGCGCGCGTGTGTGTGTGTGTGTGTGTGTGTGTGTGTGTGTGTGTGTGTGTGTGTGTGTGTGTGTGTGTGTGTGTGTGTGTGTGTGTGTGTGTGCGCGTGACCGCCAACAAATTGTGTCCCCCGTCCCCTCCATGTTTTGATAGCGAGTTCCGCTCTTGGATTGGACAGTGATCCAGATTGTGATTGGCCACCTCCCCCTTCTTCTATCAGGGTCGCCATTGCCAGACATAGGGTCTCGAGAAGACTTACTGTTACTAGCTTTGTTTTCCGAACTCTTATCAGCGCTTTCTTTCTTCTAGCCCTTATCTCCTATTCCTTTGCCTATTGGCATTCCATCTGAAGTACTTTCCATTCTTTTAATAGTTCTGTCTTTGGTAAGGGTTTGGACATGCTAGATGCAGGAAACATGTTCCCGATGTTGGGGGAGTCCAGAACCAGGGGCCACGGTTTAAGAATAAGGAGTAAGCCATTTAGAACGGAGACGAGGAAACACTTTTTCTCACAGAGAATGGTGAGTCTGTGGAATTCCCTGCCTCAGAGGCCGGTGGAGGCAGGTTCTCTGGATGGTTTCAAGAGAGAGCTAAATAGGGTTCTTAAAAATAGCAGAGTCAGGGGATATGGGGGAAGGCAGGAACGGGGTACTGATTGGGGATGATCAGCCATGATCATATTGAATGGCGGTGCTGGCTCGAAGGGCCGAATGGCCTACTCCATATAACCATATAACAATTACAGCACAGAAACAGGCCATCTCGGCCCTTCTAGTCCATGCCGAACACTTATTCTCCCCTAGTCCCATCTACCTGCACTCAGACCATAACCCTCCATTCCTTTCCCGTCCATATACCTATCCAATTTATTTTTAAATGATAAAATCGAACCTGCCTCCACAACTTCCACTGGAAGCTCATAGAAACATAGAAATTAGGTGCAGGAGTAGGCCATTCGGCCCTTCGAGCCTGCACCGCCATTCAATATGATCATGGCTGATCATCCAACTCAGTATCCCGTACCTGCCTTCTCTCCATACCCTCTGATCCCCTTAGCCACAAGGGCCACATCTAACTCCCTCTTAAATATAGCCAATGAACTGGCCTCGACTACCCTCTGTGGCAGAGAGTTCCAGAGATTCACCACTCTCTGTGTGAAAAAAGTTCTTCTCATCTCGGTTTTAAAGGATTTCCCCCTTATCCTTAAGCTGTGACCCCTTGTCCTGGACTTCCCCAACATCGGGAGCAATCTTCCTGCATCTAGCCTGTCCAACCCCTTAAGAATTTTGTAAGTTTCTATAAGATCCCCTCTCAATCTCCTAAATTCTAGAGAGTATAAACCAAGTCTATCCAGTCTTTCTTCATAAGACAGTCCTGACATCCCAGGAATCAGTCTGGTGAACCTTCTCTGCACTCCCTCTATGGCAATAATGTCCTTCCTCAGATTTGGAGACCAAAACTGTACGCAATACTCCAGGTGTGGTCTCACCAAGACCCTGTACAACTGCAGTAGAACCTCCCTGCTCCTATACTCAAATCCTTTTGCTATGAAAGCTAACATACCATTCGCTTTCTTCACTGCCTGCTGCACCTGCATGCCCACTTTCAATGACTGGTGTACCATGACACCCAGGTCTCGCTGCATCTCCCCTTTTCCTAGTCGGCCACCATTTAGATAATAGTCTGCTTTCCTGTTTTTGCCACCAAAATGGATAACCTCACATTTATCCACATTATACTGCATCTGCCAAACATTTGCCCACTCACCCAGCCTATCCAAGTCACCTTGCAGTCTCCTAGCATCCTCCTCACAGCTAACACTGCCCCCCAGCTTAGTGTCATCTGCAAACTTGGAGATATTGCCTTCAATTCCCTAATCCAGATCATTAATATATATTGTAAATAGCTGGGGTCCCAGCACTGAGCCTTGCGGTACCCCACTAGTCACTGCCTGCCATTGTGAAAAGGACCCGTTTACTCCTACTCTTTGCTTCCTGTTTGCCAGCCAGTTCTCTATCCACATCAATACTGAACCCCCAATGCCGTGTGCTTTAAGTTTGTATACTATTCCACACAGCTACCACAATCTGAGTAAAGAAGTTCCCCCTCATGTTACCCCTAAACCTCTGTCCCTCAATTCTCAAATCATGTCCTCTTGTTTGAAACTTCCCTACTCTCAATGGAAAAAGCTTATCCACGTCAACTCTGTCTATCCCTCTCATCATTTTAAAGACCTCTATCAAGTCCCCCCTTAACCTTCTGTGCTCCAAAGAATAAAGACCTAACTTGTTCAACCTTTCTCTGTAACTTAGTTGCTGAAACCCAGGCAACATTCTAGTAATCTCCTCTGTACTCTCTCTATTTTGTTGACATCTTTCCAATAATTTGGCGACCAAAATTGTACGCCATACTCCAGAATTGGCCTCACCAATGCCTTGTACAATTTTAACATTACATCCCAACTTCTATGCTCAATGCTCTGATTTATAAAGGCCAGCACACCAAAAGCTTTCTTTACCACCCTATCTACCTGAGATTCCACCTTCAGGGAACTATGCAGTTATTCCTAGATCCCTCTGTTCAACTGCATTCCTCAATTCGCTACCATTTACCATGCACGTCATATCTTGATTTGTCCTGCCAAGATGTAGCACCTCACTCTTATCAGCATTAAACTCCATCTGCCATCTTTCAGCCCACTTCCAAATGACCTAAATCTCTCTGTAGACTTTGAAAATCTACTTCATTATCCACAATAACACCTATCTTAGTATCATCTGCATACTTACTAATCCAATTTACCACACCATCATCCAGATCATTGATGTATATGACAAACAACAGTGGACCCAACACAGATCCCTGAGGCACCCCACTAGTCACCAGCCTCCAACCTGACAAACAGCCATCCACCATTACTCTCTGGCATCTCCCATTCAGCCACTGTTGAATCCATCTTGCTACTCCACCATTAATACCCAACAATTGAACCTTCTTAACCAACCTTCCACGTGGAACCTTGTCAAAGGCCTTACTGAAGTCCATATAGACAACATCCATCGCTTTACCCTCATCAATTTCCCTGGTAACCTCCTCAAAAAAATTCAAAAAGATTAGTCAAACATGACCTTCCAGGCACAAATCCATGTTGACTGCTCCTAATCAGACCCTGTTTATCCAGATGCTTATATATATTATCTCTAAGTATCCTTTCCATTAATTTGCCCACCACTGACGTCAAACTAACAGGTCTATAATTGCTAGGTTTACTCTTAGAACCCTTTTTTAACAATGGAACAACATGCGCAGTTTGCCAATCCTCCAACACCATTCCCGTTTCTAATGACATTTGAAATATTTCTGTCATAGCCCCTGCTATTTCTACACTAACTTCCCTCAATGTCCAATGGAATATCCAGTCAGGACCTGGAGACTTATCCACTTTTATATTTTTCAAAAGTGTCAGTACTTCCTCTTCTTTGTTCCTCATAGTTTCCATAGCCACTCTACTTGTTTCCTTACCTCACATAATTCAATATCCTTCTCCTTGGTGAATACCGAAGAAAAGAAATTGTTCAATATCTCCCCCATCTCTTTTGGCTCTGCAGATAGCTGTCCACTCTGACTCTCTAATGACCAATTGTATCCCTCGTTATCCTTTTGCTATTAATATAGTGGTAGAAACCCTTTGGATTTACTTTCACCTTACTTGACAAAGCAACCTCATATCTTCTTTTAGCTTTTCTAATTTCTTTCTTAAGATTCTTTTTACATTCTTTATACTCCTCAAGCACCTCATTTACTCCATGCTGTCTATAAATATTGTAGATCTCTCTCTTTTTCCGAACCGTGTCCAATTTCCCTTGAAAACCATGGCACTTTCCAATTATTACTCTTTCCTTTCAACCGAACAGGGACATAAAGATTCTGTACTCCTAAAATTTCACCTTTAAATGTCCTCCATTTCTCTTCTACATCCTTCCCATAAAACAAAATGTCCCAATTCACTCCTTTTAAATCCTTTCGCATCTCCTCAAAGTTAGCCTTTCTCCAATCAAAAATCTCAACCCTTGGTCCAGTTCTGACCCTCTCCATAATTATATTGAAACTAATGGTATTGTGATCACTGGACCCGAAGTGCTCCCCAACAGATACCTCCGCCACCTGACCTGTCTCATTTCCTAACAGGATCTCCAGCACTGCCCCTTCTCTCGTAGGTACTTCTATGTATTGCTGCAAAAAACTATCCTGCACACATTTTACAAACTCCAAACCATCCAGCCCTTTTACAGAATGTGTGGAAAATTGAAATCTCCCACAATCACTACCTTGTGCTTACTACTAATATCTGCTATCTCCTTACATATTTGCTCTTCCAGTTCTCGCTCCCCATTACTCCTGCACCTATTGTCTATTGACACTTTAAAAAAAAAAAAATTTCAGAAAATATTCCACATTCCTGGATTAGTAGGAAGTTTTACATGTATTAAATGATTTTACATTTATTAAATTATTGTGAGACTTAGTTTATTTAAGTTTAGGCTTGCTTTCAGGAAACATCAAAATACCAAATTCTAGTCTCAAATTAAAATTGCTGGAAACAGACAGATCAGGCAGCAAAGGTTCTCTGAGCTGACACAACAACACAAACATCAATTGAAATATTGACTCTTAGTTTCAACAGCGGCTACCTGAGCAGAGTATTTTCAGCATTTTCTGATTTTATTTTAGATTTCTAGCATCTGTAGTTTATTGGAGTGGCTTCAAGAACCAGCATATCTTGATGGCCTCTTTCTAGGTTATAAGGAAATATGAGAAATATCTTGTAAGATCCCAATGCATAAATCTATGGCACAACACAACACAAGGGTAGACATTTTCTACTGGGGGTCAGAGACTATAGGATATTTTGAAATACATTTTGCCGGTTGGTCACTTTCTGTTTGTGCTGCATGACCACGACATTTAGTGATATTTCACAATTCAAAATCCCTTCTACTGAGCTGCAGCCTGGATGATAAAAAGACAATAAAAATAAAGGACAGGGATATATACTAGATAACATAATTTTGTAGTGGCCTGGATGAGGTCAGGAAAAGGCCAGACGCCAGGCAGGTTCAGAAGTCGTTTAATGAATCATGGCAAACACACAGAACGCCCGCGAGCAGGCACCCGGGAAACCCCGTGGGCAGACAAACGTCCCTGTCCCTCAAGAGCCGACGGGGATGACCCAAGGAGTGGCCTAACCTCCAGGGACCGCCACAGGACCCCCCCCCCCCCCAAGAACCAGAGGCACAAAATGGACAGGACCCCCCCCCCCCAAGAACCAGAGGCACAAAATGGACAGGAGGGAGCATGCGGTGACCAGCCCGGGTGCGCACCATGCCCAGCACAGGAACAGGCAACCGACCAACAGGTGCAGGAGGCGGAGTAGCCACTGGAGGAGGTACCCTAGACGGAGGGCACCCTCGGTTACGGGGCCGCACGACCAGCACCGGCCAATCAATGTCAATATGCGCCGGCTTCAGCCGTGCAACCGAAACAGTCTCATGCCGACCCCTATGTCCAGGTCCAAAGTGGACGAGCCATGTTCTAGGACCCGGAAGGGACCCTTGTATGGCCGCCGGAGGGGTGCCCGATGAGCATCCTTATGCAGGAAGACGAACTGGCAGTCCTTCAGAGCAAAGGGAACGTGCGGACGGAAGGACCCATGACGAGACGTGGGCACCGGCGCCAACTTGCCCACCGTCTGCCGAAGACGTTGCAGAGCGTCCGAAGGCTGCTCCACCGGGCCCCGTGCCGGTGGGACAAACTCGCAGGGCAACGTCAACGGGGACCCATACACCAACTCGGCGGAGGAGGAGGCCAAGTCCTCCTTGGGTGCGGTGCGGATCGCCAGCAAAACCCATGGCAGAGTGTCCACCCAGTCCGGATCATTGAGCCGTGCCTTCAAGGCATCCTTGAGCTCGCGATGAAACCGCTCCACCAGTCCGTTCGCCAGCTGATGATACGCCATCGTGTGGTGTAGGCGAACCCCCAGGAGGCGTGCCATGGCCGACCACAGTTCCGACGTGACCTGAGACCCCCGTTCGGATGTTATGTCCAGCGGCACCCCGAACCGGGCAATCCAGTGCACCACCAAGGCCCGAGCATAAGTGGCCGTTGAGGAATCAGCCAGCGGAATGGCTTCAGGCCACCGCGTGAAGCGGTCCACCATGGTGAAGAGATAGGTCATGCCAGCGGCCCCACGAAGTCCACGTGAATGTGATCGAACCGCTGCCGAGGGATGGCGAACCCCTGCAATGGCACACGCACGTGTCGCTGCACCTTGGCAGTCTGGCACGGGATGCAGGTGGGCGCCCAACGTCCAACCTCCTTGCACAGCCCGTGCCACATGAAGTGGGAGGCTACAAGGGCCGTTAACACCCGGATGGAGGGATGAGCAAGTCCGTGGAGCACCTCAAACACCCTGCGCCGCCAGGCGACAGGGACGATGGGTCACGGAAACGCAGTGGAGACATCGCACAGCAGCGTTGCGCCCTTAGGACCACAGACAACATCCTCCAATTGCAAGCCCAATACCGCCGTGCAATAGGCGCCATTTCCTTGTCAACCAGCTGTGGGGCTGCCAGGGCGGAATAATCAATACTCTCAGCGACTTGGAGAACGGCATGAACCACAGGTCGCGATAAGGCGTCGGCCACCCTGTTGTACTTGCCCTCAATGAAACGGATGGAGGTGGTGTACTCGGACACGTACGCCAACTGCCGCTGCTGCCGCACAGACCACAGGTCTGAAACGTTGGCAAACGCGAATGTTAGTGGCTTGTGATCCGTGAAGGCAGTAAAAGGTCTCCCCTCCAGGAAGTAGCGAAAGTGACATATGGCAAGGTACAGGGCAAGGAGCTCACAGTCGAAACCGCTGTAACGACGCTGAGCACCACTGAGGTGCCTGCTGAACAAGGTGAGTGGCCGCCAGCATCCTTCAACGAGCTGCTCCAACACTGCCCCAACCGCCACCTCAGAAGCGCCCACCGTCAGGGCGGTTGGGGCATCCTCTCATGGATGGACGAGCATCGTGGCCCCACCCAGGCCTCCTTAGCACTTTTGAACACTGCTACTACTTCGTCGGACCACTCAACCTCCTTGCGGTGACCAGCGATCAGGTGGTAAAGCGGGCGCGTGATTGTGGCCGCCGCCGGCAGGAAACGGTGATAAAAGCAACCATCCCCACGAATTCCTGGAGGCCCTTAACTGTGGTCGGACGGGGGATCCACCCTGGCCGGCAGAGGCACCAGCCCTTGTGGAGTTACATGGTGGCCAAGGAAGTCGATGGCCGTCACCCCAAAACGGCACTTGGACGAGTTGATTGCCAATCCATAATCACTGAGGCGCTGACACAGCTGACGGAGGTGGATGCAGTGCTCCTGCCGCGAGCGGCTGGCCACGAGTATGTCGTCCAAGTAGACGAATACAAGTCCAGTCCATGGCACACACAGTCCATAAGCCACTGGAAGGCCTGCGCGGCGGTCTTCAACCCAAACGGAATCCGCAAAAACAGTCCAAACGGTGTAATAATTGCTGTCTTAGGAATATCGTCTGGGTGGACCGGAACAAGGCCGACCTTGGAGAACACCGATGCTCCGGCCAGATGGGCATTGAAGTCCTCAATGTGCGGGGCCAGGTACCTGTCGGCGACAGTCGCATCATTCAGATGATGGTAATCCCCACATGGGCGCCAGCCCTCTCCTGCTTTGGGGACCATGTGGAGCAGTGACGCCCATGGGCTATCGGAGGGGCGCATGATGCCCATCGCCTCCATCCTCCCGAGCTGAGACGGAGCTTGTCCGGCGCGAGACGATGCTCCCGGGCATGCTAGTAGTCAGAATATGGTGCTCCACCCCATGCTTGGGGGCGGAGGAGCGAAAGTGGGGTTCGAGGATGTCCGGAAAATCCGACAGGATGCGTGCGAAAGTCGCATCCACGGACGACAGGGGGCCATCAGGGCGTGCAACCAGATCACCATAGAAGACTACTCCAGCATGACGGAGTGCACCAGGCGATGCCGCTTGACATCCACGAGGAGTGAATGGGCTCGAAAGAAGTCGGCGCCCAGCAGCGGCTGTGAAACGTCGGCGATGACAAACTCCCACGAAAAGCAGCTGTGGCCAAAGTTGAGCGAGATGGTGCAAACTCTGTAGGTGCGAATAGCGCTCCCGTTCGCCGCGGTGAGGAGGTGGCCATATTTGCCCGCACGGATGTCAGCGATGGAGGGATGCAGCACACTCACCTCTGTCCCAGTGTCCACGAGGAACCGACCGCCAGTGAGGCGATCCCAGGCGAAGACGCGATGAATATGGCCGGCCGTCTAAAGGAATCACTGACGACCGGCCCTGCGCTTCCCGGGAACGCACAGGTGGGGCAACATTGCCTTGCTGCATCTCCCCAGCGGCGGTGATAATAGCACCAACCCCCTCTGCTGGGGTCTGGTGGAATAGCAGGTGAAGTTGTTCAAAAGGGAACTGCAGATGCTGGAATATCGAAGGTAACCAAGGGTTTCGGCCCGAAACGTCGCCTATTTCCTTCGCTCCATAGATGCTGCTGCACCCGCTGAGTTTCCCCAGCAATTTTGTGTACCAGCAGGTGAAGTTGGCTGGGCTGAACCATAGCGACCTCTGCTGGCGTCGGATGGAACTGCAGGCGGGCCATGCTGGAGACGTGCCTGCGCTGGAATGCCCGATGGAATTCGCCGCGGGGGTCTTCCGGGACCAGCCGAGACGCGGTCGATTGCAGCCCTGACCTGCACGTCTCCCGATGCCGCGGGAAGGACGGCCAACGCTTCCAGGACATCCACTGCTGGTCGGCCCTCCTGGAGCATGTCCTCCAGGAGGGCCAATGGCCGGCGGTCACCTAGGCCGTCCATTCGGAGAATCCGAGCTGCCCGCTCACTTGCTCAGGCCAAATCTACTGATGAGCAGGGCCTTGAGGCCCCTATATTTGTTAGCTAAAGGGGGGGCGCTGAGGTAAGGTTTAACCCGCCTCGCAGTCGCCTGGTCAAGAGCACTGACCACGTAAAAGTACTTAGTTCTATCTACCGTCATCCCTCGCAGAGCAAACTGTGCCTCTGCCTGTTGGATCCAGATATCAGACTCATCGGTACACAAAGTCGGTTGTTTAAGCGCAACGGCGTTGTTTTCAGTCACGATGTGTGATGAACGTCGGGGTCACCAGTTGTAGTGGCCTGGACAAGGTCAGGAAAAGGCCAGATGCCTGGCAGGTTCAGAAGTCGTTTAATGAATCATGGCTAACACACAGAACACCCACAAGCAGGCACCCGGGAAACCCCATGGGCAGACAAACGTCCCTGTCCCTTAAGAGCCGAGGGGGATGACCCAAGGAGTGGCCTAACCCCCAGGGACCGCCACAATTTTCTCTTCTCCACTCCCTGCCTCAACCTCTTTATATATAAAGCAAAGCACACTTATCATAAAAAGACCTTTAGCAATTCATCACGGACTAATTTCCAAACTGCAGTTGGAATATAAAACCTGAAATATTGATCAGGCACCTATTCGGGACATGAACCCACCTCATTTTCCATGAATTACAATGAAAAGGAATATATAATAATTTCTACTCCAGGCATCTGTGCGACAATGCTAATTTTATGTACTGGAATAAAGCTTGAAATTACTTTAATCATTACAGATTTTATTACTCGTAAATTTCAAGTTTTCTCCAATCCAATTAATAAAGGCAGCTTCACTCCACACAAAATCCCTTTATAGATCTATAAATAAAATATGCATTTCATTCTTCTAGAAAACGTTACTCACCATTTAAGTGCACTTGCAGAAGATTTTCATCAACTTGCTTCATTTCCTTCAGCTCTTTTAATACACTTTTCAGCAGCTAAAATAAGTAAAATAAGGCCAGTCATTTTAAGAAGCCAAAGCTTCTTACTTTGACATTAACCATTAAAGATACAGAATAAATTACATAATAGCACAAGAAAGTAAACATAACCTCAGAAAAGCAGCCAACATAATCAAAGACTTGTCCCAGCTAAGTCATTCCTTCTTCTACCTGCTCATGTTTGGCAGAAGGTACAGAAGCTTCAAAGCACGAACCACCAGGCACAGTTTCATCTCCTCTGTTATCATACTTCTGAATGATCTTTCCATAAGCCAGATTACTGTTCAATTTACCTCTATCCTATTGAAGGCATTGGATTTGGTCTATGGAACTGATGTGCTACAATACTGAGGACTATATTCTGCACTTTGTATCTTTCCCTTTGCCCTATCTGTTGTACTTGAGTTTGAACTGATTGTATCTGATCTGGGGGATAGCATGCAAAACAAAGCTTTTCACTGTACTTCGGTACATGTGACAGTAATAAATCTAAACCTAAATCAGGGGCTGGGTGCCTCAAAGAGAATTCAGGTGGAAAAGCATTTTAAATCCTGGATAATTGGAACCATTAAAAGTTTTTTTGTCAATTATGGAAATGTTGTGATTGTTTTAAAGTAGTTATTTCAAATGTTCTCCTGAAAAATTCAGTACTACCATTAGAAGTCTTAATCCAATTTTCAGAAACTGTGGAATTTAAAATCCGAAAATTTAAGATCTCTTTCATCTTGCTTGCATTTTAAATATTCTTCATGTTTTGTTGATTGCTTCAGCAGTGACCAGATATGTCAAAAGGAATTTACTAGTATACCTACTTGGAGATCTTTTCCAATTTAATTTTATCTTGAATTATTCATACACCTGCACACTCAATACTGAGGAATCACAGTTACATTTGAGGAAGGGGCGGCACTGGTGGCGCAGCAGTAGAGCCAGAGATCAGAGTTCGATCCCGACTACGGGCGCTGTCTGTACGGAGTTTGTACGTTCTCCCCGTGACCGCATCTTCACCGAAATCTTCGGTTTCCTCCCACACTCCGAAGACGTACAGGTTTGTAGGTTAATTGGCCTGGTATAAGTGTAAATTGTCTCCAGTGCGTGCAGGATAGTGTTAATGTGCGGGGATCACTGGTCAGTGTGGACTCGGTGGGCCGAAGAGCCTGTTTCCACGCTGTATCTCTAAAATAACTAAAACAGTCAAGCATCTAGATTGTGTTATTCACAAAATTTGGGGTATTTGAAATTTGATCAGTTTGCATGGAATCCAGTGTGGTAATTAGAAATTGGAAAGGTTCTGCCTAGGCACTACAATTCCCCAGCTCAACACGATTCCCTTATCAAGTACTGGCTGAAAGATAAAAATAATTAGGGATGTTCAGCAATTTAAAAACATTAATTACATGGTAATCACACCGTCCAGTTACCATCCTGGAGCAACCTAGTCCTTTCATAGCTAGTAATGTGATGCTCTATGACTTATTAGGTCTAATCATTTGTTTGTAAACACTGAGGATTGGCTTTATCCCAATTTGTTTCAAATTCATTTTAATATCAGGTCAGGTCGGGGGGGGTTCCCCCCGCCATGGGTACTATGTAATCCCGTGCCACCTGCTCCATGGTTGGATAGTCGGCCTACCGCCTCCCCCACCTGGTTTGCTAGATGAGGAGGGGGCTGTGGACCCCCAGCAGGACCAAACACAAAACCTGTCAAAGGGCGGATGAGATTCTAGCGAGCCAACGGCCATCAACACTTCAGTAGAAGTTGCGATCACTGTCGTACATAACATTGTAAGGAATGATGACAAGGCAGACACACCAAAATCCTATACTTCCAGCGGCGGAAGTCCACCGGAACTGGAGGACAGAGATGCGTGGTGCGTCCATTGGAAACCAGCACCACTGCGTTGCTAATGTTTTCAACGATGATAAATGAATTTTAATAAAAATAGAATCACTTCACTGGGCAGTTGTATCACAGCTTTGGCAATAATGATGCCGGTAGTTGTTGTCATTGGGGGTCAGGGTCACATCTCAGCAAAAAATCTGATTTATTTTCAATAGGGGAAGTTTAAAGAAATACTAGTATTTAATGTAGGGCAGCAAGAACCCTTAGTTAGGAGAGTTTAAAGAGGATGGCGTTTGGGATCTAGAGGAAGCCTCCTGCGGAAGTCAGATCACAGATGTAGAATTGACCAATACAATTTCTTCCATTTAAAAGAAATGCCAGTGGACATAATTCATGCCTTAATTTTCCTTCCTCTACCCACGGCCAGTAGCTGTGATTTCTTTGATATTTCTACAAATTTCACAATTGTGTACATCTATTTATGACATTAAATGCCAATGTAGGTGGTGTGATTAGTCAGTTTGCAAACGACATAATAATTGGTGGACTCAAAGATAACGAAGAGGATCGTTGAAAGATACAATGGGACATACATCAGCTGGAATATTGGGTGGAGTGGCAGCAGGTGAAATTTAAAGACACATTCAAGGCAAGGTGAGGTAATAACACTTTGGGATGTGAAATTCTGTGGGGGCATGTGGAGTAAAAATCAGGGATCACCAGCGAACTGATGTACAGCAATATTGAGATGCACGTCCCTAGATCCCTGAAAGTGGTGGCACAAGTGGACAGGATAGAGAAAAAGGCATCTGGCATGCATGTAGTTATAGCCGAGGTATTGAGTACAAGAGTTGGGATGCCCTGTTGTGATTGTACAAAACATTGGTTAGATTGCACTTGGAGTGTTGTGAACAGATCTAGTCATCACACTATAGGAAGGATGTGGTAGCAATAAAAAGGACAGAAGGGATTCGCCAGAGTGTTGCTTGGTATGGAAAGATGCAGTTATAAAGAGAGTTTGGAAAGGCCATGTTTATTCTCACTGGAACATAGGGGCATTGACCTTACAAAAGATAATAAAATTATTGAGGAGCATTGGCTGTATAGACAGTCAAATCTTTTCCGAGGCAGGGGAGCCTGGAACTCGAGATGTAAAGTAAGATGGGAGAAATTTAAGGAGATCTGAGGGCTGTTTTTCTCACATGAACGGTGGTAAATATTTGGAATGAGCTGCCAGGGAAAGTGGGGAGGCCAAATACTTATACAATGTTTTAAAGGCATTTGGCTAGATTCTTGTAAAAGAATGAAATAGAGCAATAAAAGTCTAACACAGGCAAATGACATTAGTGCAGAAAGGTATCCCAGCATGGACAAGGTAAGTCATAAGGGCTAGTTCTGTGCTGTACGTTTCTATGATTCCAAGTTGCTTTTAGTTCAAGTATGATTCTTTGCATAATCTATTTGATTGGGTCACGTTCCCTCATATTAACCAAGGAGGTTTGCCCCAATTATAATTTACCTGAATGTTTAAAATATCGGACAAACGGTCTATTTAAACAAGGGATTTAAAAGCCATCACATCAGTGGTCTGTGCCAATAACAGACTTGTTAAAGCAGGCTTGGCCAAAAGTACAATTTCCTATTCGAATAAAACATAGTTGTAATAGCGGTATGCCGCATGCGACCATTCTCTGTCTCATTATGATGCTCCACCAAGACTTATTCAAATCTTTTTTTTTGGAATAGATGAAATTCAAAATTTACTGTATCCTTTAAATGCTTCCCAGCTTCATCTATGCAGTACATCAGTGCATTTGTCAACTATTTAATGGTTATTGAACACCATGAAGTTATACTTTTTTTAAATTTAATAAGCCATAGGCAAAATATTTTGATCCATGAAGTAATATCAGTGTTATATTAAACTGGATCCATCCAGCAAAAATAAATACACAAATTCACTGCTTAAACTTTGGAAACAATAATTGTTAATTTAAAATGATTTTCTTTCACTGCACATGCCAATATTTTTCAAGCAACTTTATACGAAACCCTGGCCAAAGAAAAGGAAGCACAAGAAACAAGTTATTTTGATGTGAGGAATGTCAAGTGAAAGTAAACACAAATGCTTTTGATGGAAATACATTTTCTTTTTTGCAATTACACAGACTATTTAAATGATTAATAATTTCTTAAAAGATCAACCATAATCGTATCAAGTGGGCGACTTGCCTCCAGAAGCCAAATGACCCGCTCTTGCTCCTTTTTTTGTGTTTCCATGTACAATACTTGTCCTCTTTCCACTCTTTTCAACCAAGATTGAAATACATTCAGGCAATAGTAGAGTGTGTTAAAGAGAAGATTAAAACAGTATGTCAAATTAATCAGCTGAAGCATGGTCCACTGGTTGTATGGAATGCACACATTTGTTTCCTTGGAAGCTCAACTGCGAGTGAGTAGTTTCAAAAGTGGAAGTAAATAATTGTAACAAAGACATCATTAGCATCAGTGATGCCATAAGCAAAATCTGCAGAGTGCCAGATTTTGTTAAAAAGTGAAGAGCATGCTTGAGGATATAAAATGGAGCTGGCAAGCAAAGTGAAGGAAAATTCCAAGAGATTCGTACATACTAAGAGTAAAATGGTTGGCTAGGGAAAGGATAGGTCCTCTTAAAGATCAATTTGGTGGTCTTTGTGTTGAACCACAAGAGATAAGGGAGATATTAAATGAATACTTCTCATCTTTTTTTGCTGAGATCATAAAATAGTAAGATTAAACGAGAACTTACCAGTTTGAAGTTTGATCTGTATTTTATGAAGAGTTACGATGAGGGATTACGTGAAGAGCCCGCTCAGCACGCATGCGCGGCATACTTCAAAGCAGCGGTGTGGAATCACAGATAGATACAGTTATTGAAGTAAACATAGTAAAGACAAGGAGACATCAGTTTATCAGTTTGACCCATATTATTGAGGGTGGGAGCGGAGGGCACGTAATCCCTCATCGTAACTCCTCATAAAATACAGATCAAACTTCAAACTGGTAAGTTCTCGTTTAATCTTACTATTTTACTTCGGAGTCACGTGAGTGATTCCGTGAAGACTTCAAAGCTCTGTGATTTCAAACCGTGTAACAGTTATTACTTCACTCACTGCCGAAGTCCTTGAGGGAGGAAGTGTGTTATCGTAATCAACCAATGAATCTGTTTGTAGAAAAACACAATGGTATTTTTTAACAATAACAACAAAGAAATTAAATTGCTCCCCTGGGCTTAAATTAAATATTTGCAGTCTGTAAAATCTTTCCTGCAAATAAAACAGGTTTTGCCAACGGCTTATTATAAAATTTTCTGAACAGTCTTTCCCCCCACCATCCTGCTGTAGCCAGGATGTGGTCTATAGGCATGTCCATTCTTTTAGCCTGTCGACGTGGATGCTGCCCTGGTGGAATGAAATTTGTACATGTTAGTTTTTATCCCAGCAGCTTTTAGCACCTGCTTGAGCCATCTCGAAATGGTTTGGCTCGTCACCCGACCATAAGGTTTTTTATGACTGACCCACAAGGCTTTTCATCTCCCTCGAATATTTTGGTTGTGTCTATGTAGGATAGTAGGGTCATGGCACATAACCGTGTTTCTGGCGGGTAAGCCCGGAATTCCATGACTGGATTAGGTGTTCCTGGTCTGCTCTGTTTGATCATTCCCTGGATAACGACAGAGATCTGGTCTGGAGCTGTGAGCATGGTGTCCAGTCGCAATAGGTGTAGTGACTGGACCCTCTGTGCAGATACAAGTGCCATCAACATGAGTGTTTTGAGCATAGATTGTTCCAGGTTGAGGGATCTGGCTGGTGGCCATCCCCTGAGGTATGTCAGGACCACACTGACATCCCATGTATGGGTGTACCTTGGTCTAGGGGGTTAGAGTTGTAAATACCCTTGATTAGTTTGACCACCAGTGAGTGGGACCCCATGGCCTGTTGTCCTGGAGCTGGTTTTAAATAGACAGGTAGGGCACTTCTAGCTGTGTTGATGGCTCTGTAGCTGAGTCCTTCATCGTGGTGAAGGTTCGCCAGGAATTCCAGTACGTTGGTAACTTTAGCGGTTGAGTAGGTGGTCCCTGTATCCAAGCAGTACTTCTCCCATTTTTTGATGCTGGACAAGTGCTGTTTTTTAGTGGATGTTCGGAGGGATGCTGACATGGTGTCGACGGTTTGTTCTGATAATCCCAGTCCCAGAAGTGGTTTGTGCAGAATCTGCAATCCAGGAGTTTGATTTTTTCATGGCACGGGTGGCTTGTGCCCGACACTGGGTGTTAATAACTCTGGGTCACTGGGGAATACCATCGGAGTTTCAACAACCATGTCATGGAGTATTGGGAACCATGGCTGCGTAGGCCAGTCGGGTACTATCAAAATACCTGAAGCAGAGTCCATTTGTATTGTGCGTAGTCCCCGACTGATGAGGCAGAAGGGAGGAAATGCATAGAAGAAGAATTTCCCCAATCCAGCGCGAACGCATCTACCGCTGCTGCCTCAGGTCTGGTTCCCAAGCGACATACATAGGTACCTGGTGATTTAGCCTGGATGCAAATAAATCGATACCTGGCGTGCCATATTGCTTGATAACTTTTGCGAAAAAATTATTTTTGGGTTTTAACATCCATTCGATGTTGTCATTAAATTTACGTGGCCTGGTGTCTGCCACTGCATTTAGCTTACCTGGCAGGTAAGTTGCTGATAGCCAAATATGTCTTTCGACACACCATTGCCAAATTGTGTTGACCAACTTGTCGCATGATACCGATTTTATGCCGTCCATATGGTTAATGTAGGCCACCACCGTAGTATTTATCTATTTGTAACCGTACATGCAAGTGATGCATATTTGTGCATATGCTTTAAACCATAAAAGTCACCCATCTCTAGATAATTAATGCCCAGTGTAAGTGGTAATGATGACTCCGGGTTAGTCCATCTATTACCTGTGCTAGATATAGAGTTAGTTGCTCCCCAGCCTTGAGCACTGGCATCTGTTTGGATAACTAACATAGGGTTAGTGATGATAATAGGGCTGTAAACTATGCCAAATGTTTTTTGCCCACCACTGTAATTCTGATATTGCTTCAGTGGGTAACTTCATGACACGATCATAATGACCTGTATGTTGTTTTTGGTGCAAAGGTCCGAATTATGTAGCCGGAAAATGCTGCTACCATTTTTCCAATTACTCTGTTACTTGTTGAGTAGTTGGTAGTTTGTTGACCATTAAATTGTTGCATGATTGTGCCAATTCAACTATTTTGTCTCTTGGCAATGTTAGTCACGTAGACTGAATTAATTGTGAAGCCCAAGTTTTCCATGATTGTGGATACTTAAACTTAGATTTATCTGGATGTAAGACAATCCCAGGGTTTCGAATAACTGTTTTGTAGCTGACACAGCTAACATAGTCAATTCCATGGTCTTGCCTACCATTTAAGACATCATCAAGATATGCCATGACAATATGTTTTTGTCTTCTGAATATTGCCAGAGCTGGTTTTAGTGTCTTGGTGAACAATCTTGGGCTGATGTGAACCCATTGGGTAACGCTTTAAACTGCTATAACTGCCCCATCCAGGTAAATTTCAGGTATCTGCGATGATCCTTGTGAATGGTACTAAATAGTAAACATCTTTAAGATCAATGCTTGCCATGAAGTATCCTTTGGAATGTAGTTGTTTGGCAGTAACAACTGTTTCCATTTTGAAATGTATATACTTAACAAACATATTTAGTGAAGTTAAGTCAATGATGATGCAATATCCACCATCTTGTTTGGGTTTAGTGAATATATTGCAAGGGTTCAGGTTTTCCCATGATACCCTTTGTAATTAGTCTCACCAGTTCAGCTTGTCCCTCTCGTTTCTTTAACGGAGAGGGGAAAATACCATCTGGGGTGAATGTTGACCTGGTGGCAATTTTTCTAGTATGAATTGTATTTGTATCCACTAATGCCATTGAGTATATACTGATCACTCGTGATAGACTCCCGTGTGTTAGTATTACTCTATATGCTGGTAGGAACCAGACCCACCTACCTCCATGGTTATGGGTATTCTTCTGTTTCCTGCCGGTCCAACGAGTGTTGCACGTCGTCTGATGTGGCGGTGACGTTGGGGGGTGGCACATTTTCCATGGGGTCCGCTCTGGGCCCTGGTCTAAAGAAGACTTTCGGTGATAGAATGCGGACCCCGAGCTTTCATCAGTCCCATATGGTAGACGTCGACTGATGGACGCGATGGGGTGCTGCTGCTTATTGTTTTTGGTTTTGCTCGTCCCGGGGCCTGCCCTCATGAGACTGAAAGCTTGTTAAGGCCTCTCCATATCCTTCATATGCTTTGTGAGGTTTTTGCCAGAAAGCAGTGGGTCTGGCTCAGTGGCTGGGGTTTTGCACAACCCCGCAAATTTAGGATTTTATGGCAGGTCTTATGATTTGTTTACGAAGGTTGTGGTCATCTCCATATTGGTCCACGGAACGAGCAGACGATCTGATGGCTGACGTCAGGAGCCTGAGGACCGCTGCAGTTTTAGCTCCTGGTTCCGAATGTTTGCCCCAACGTGCCCCCACTTTTGGCTGTTTACAGCCGGCACTTTAAGGGACTCACAGTTCTCTGGAGCTGTATACCTCATTGACCACCTCTCCTGTAGGGCCTTGAACGGCCTCCTGCACGTGGGGTTGCCACGTAGCGGTCCACCACACCTAGCAGCTCTTCCTGTTCCTGCACCCCTTGCATACTCCCGAGATCTTCAGCCATCGTCCCCTCTTCTTGACCAGCCCAGTCCTGGTCACCAAAGCTACCCTCGGGTAAGGAGGAAGCAATGGACAGTGCAGAAGGCACTGTGGAGGGAGTGCCTGACCTCCCCCCTGCGAGAGCGCCCCTCACGAAGCGCGTCTCGCTGGAGCTCCTGCTCCAGGAGCCGCTCCAGCGGCTCAGGCGGCTGTCTCTCCCCCGGGCGGGTAGAGAGACGTCCCCGTCCGACAAGTCGGAAGCCACTGGCCGGACGCCTCTTCCGTGGCTTTACTTCCAGCCCGCTGCTCAGGCGCTAGCGGGCTGGCCTCGGACGCGGTGTCGGGGAATAGCGGAGGCCAGGTAAGCGGTCCTACCGCCTTGTTGCTGCCCCCCCCCCACTCTTCCGTGGCTTGGGGAACAGGTTTGTTCTAGAGCCTTTCTTCTCTGCCTGAAAGCAGAAGGCTCTTCCTGTGAAAGAAAAACCCGACCTCAGAGCTTACCTGACGGTCCGTTTCTTTCACCCCGTAGCGGGAGCGCCTGACTCCCCCGGAGTCTAAGGGGGGGCCGCTTGCGTCTGGACTGGCACTGGCGCAGCACCCTGTCTGTGGACCGCAGCGTGTGCGGTCCTGGTGGCGTCTCTCCCCCTTCCGTGAACGGAACGCTCCTTGCCCGGAGTCCAACGGGGGCCGCTTGTGTCTGCTGCTTTGCTCCACCTGGAGCAACAAACAGACGCGAGTCGCTGGTTAAATTGAAGGTAAGTACTTACCTAAAGCTTCCTCTTTCAGGCTTGTAGCCGGAGCGCCTGACTCCCGCCTGCCGCTGTTGCCTGCTGAAAAGTAATGCCGCGGATGCGTGCTGAGCGGGCTCTTCACGGAATCACTCACGCGACTCCGAAGTAAAATCTAAGGATTTGAGCCATAGTAGTTGTGATGTCTTAAATCAAATACGAATTAACAAAGAGGTTGGCTTTCAAAGGCAGGGAAGATGCAAGTAATTTATATTTTTCAATTCATTGAGTTAGTAAATCTGTTGAACTGTCATGATCTTTGATTGTATATAATTATTTTGTTTTAAAGTAATATTTTAAACAATTAATAGTACATAGTAGCACATTAAACTTCTAAAGCTGAATTGAATGTTTGTGAATGTTAGCGACATTTCACAATGATTCAAACGTTAGACACTTTTGTCAGACTGTTGCCCTCCAGATATGGTTTAGGCAGCTGTGAAAGCATTTCTGTGCACAGAACGTCATGGTTGAATGGCCCTTTTCAGTCTGGATAACAAAATACGCAAGACAAAATGTGTAGGAAGGAACTGCAGATGCTGGTTTAAACCAAAGATAGACACAAAAAGCTGGAGTAACTCAGCGGGACAAGCAGCATCTCTGGCAAGAAGGAATGGGTGACGTTTCGGGCAGAGACCCTTCTTCAGACCGAAACGTCACCTATTCTTTCTCTCCTGACTGCGTCTATCTTCTGGATAGCAAAATATTTTACCTTCCAGTGATTAGCAATGGCTCAAATAAAAAAAGACAAAACTCAGAGCAAGAAAGCTACTTTCTTCCTAGAGTCAGACTATCCCCTAATACTTGAGCCCTTCTCTCCATCCCAGTCTGAAATAAAATATTTCATCAATGAGAATTCTACAAAGAACAGGTAACTCGCAAAACTCATACCATAGTTTTTCCTGATCCTCTGGGACCGACAATTAGGAGAGAGTTGCTTTCTCCATGGATAGCTGTTTGTTTTAGAAGATCCATCAAATTTCTGAAAAACAGTGGTAGTAAATAACAAATTTACATACAATACGCAAATACTGTTTCACAATGTAATTGGTTTCCCTAGGATTGAACAGTACATCCTCATACTTTATATTTTCTCTTACCCTGCTGAATTTCAGTTCTGTTTTATTTCTTTGCACTTCAGTCGCTTGTGTTAGTAAAGTATTGTGTTAGTGGCTGTAAAGTATTCATGGAGGTAAAGTTTTTGTAAACGAGGGATGTAGACAGGGTTTTAAACTAAATAATGGAAGGGGTGGGGGGGGGGGGGGGGGGGGGGGGGGGGAAGGGTTCAACAGATTGGATACGTATAATAAGTTAAAGACAAGGAGAGCACAGGAGAAGTTACCAAAGTCTCCAGGATAGGAAAAAGAACAGGAAGTTTAAAAAGGGATGAGTCTAATGTCAGACAACATGGGGACTATTTTGAGAAGATGAGTAGTAAATAACTGAGGCTGTTATATCTCAATGCACGCAGTATACAAAACAAGGTGGATGAGCTTACAGTGCAGTTAGAAATCGGCCAGTACAAAGTTGAGGACATCAGTCATGATTGAAAGAGGATCAGAGTATCTGATCAGAGATCTGAATATCCACGGATACACATCTATCAAAAAGGCAAGAAGGTGCGCAGTGGGGGGGGTAGCTCTGTTGGTACAGAAATAACTCCAAACCTAGCAAGAGAAGACATAGGATCAGAAGATGTTGAATCCTTGTGGGTAGAGGTAAGAAAATGCAATGGTAAAAACACCCTGTAGGGAGTTATATACAGATTTTGAAATAGTAGGCAGAGTGTAGGGAACAAATTACATGAGGAAATAGAAAGGCATGTAAGAAATTGTATATTGGTCATGGGGGATTTCAAGTAGATTGGTAAATTCAGGTTGGTACTGGATCCCAAGAGAAGGAATGTTTGCCATGTCCACAAGATGACTTCATAGAGTAGCTTGTGGTCGAGCCCATGAGGGGAAGGGCAATTCAGAATTTGGTGTTGTGCAAGAAACCAGACTCAATTAGGGAGCTTAAGGTAAAAGAACCCCTAGGAGGCAGTGATCACAATATGATAGAATTCAACCTACAATTTGAGAGGGAGAACCAAAAATTGGATGCAAGTTCTAAGAAGAATGTGGGAAGAGAGAGATCTGGGAGTTTAGATGCATAATTTGTTGAAAGTGGCATATTGCAAAGAAATTGGTTTAGAAACATACAAGATCTTGGGCTTTATAAATAAAAGCACAGAATATTAGAGCATTGTCCCAAGATGGCGCCTGCCTGCGGCGACTTTTGCGGAGCACCAGAACATAAAAGGTTCACTTACAACTTCCGTCAAGTCACCTGGATCAGGGAAACGGCAGAAATCGGTGCCGTTTCAGACAAGCTGCTTGGGCACCTGAAGGCTCTGGCAATTTCGCTGCGGGAGCCCTGGCCTTTAAACTTTCCCACGCTCGCGGGAAAACACCGACCCGACGGAGGAACACAGGTACGGTACTTGGAAACTCCGGGATGACCTCCAGAGCCGACGGGCTGGAGCTTCCAGGAACAATGAAGCTGGAGCTGCCGACATTGAGGGTATCCCCGTTCGTTACGGAGCTGGAGCTGCCATCTGTGAAGGAATCCCCGTTCCAGCGCAGGTTCGCAGAAACAGCAGGTACAGTAAACACAGTACCTGGAAACAAAGTGGAGGCCTCCAATGTGTCCGGAAACGTGACCGACGGGCAGGACTTCAGGTCAGACATAAGTGCAGGGGACTTCAACCCCCTCTCCCTACTATCCAACTGGCCAATGAACAGTCCCTTGAAAATAAAGTGGAGGACATAAGGGCAAGGCTGCTTTATCAAAGGGAGCTGAGGGAATGCTCTGTGTTCTGTTTCACAGAGACATGGCTCACCCGAGCTCCCCAGACTCAGCCGTCCAGCCTGAAGGGTTCTCCATCCACCGTATGGACCATACCCTGGCATCTGGGAAAGGATGCGTCTGCCTCATGGTCAACTCTGCGTGGTGCTCAGACGTGGCAGTCCTATCCAACTCCTGCTCTCCACACCTGGAACATCTGGCGGTGAAGTGCCATCCCTTCTACCTCCCAAGGGAATTCACCTCCATCATCCTGACCGCGGTCTACATCCCACCCCAGGCAGACGTCCGTCTGGCACTGGAGGAGCTGCACGCCGTGGTCAACAAACACCAGACGTCTTACCCCAAGGCATTTACCACCATTGCAGGGGACTTCAATAAGGCAAACCTCAAGAAATCACTCCCTGGAAGTGGCGGCGCTGCCCTGGCAGCAGCGGCTCGCCTGCAGTCCGTTTGTTTTTACTTTTTTGTGTTGTTTTTTTCGTTTTGTCTAGTTAAGTTTTTGGTTTTTAGGTTGTGTTTATGTGGGGGGGGGGGGTTAAAACAGGGCTTGCTGTCTCTCCCTTTGGGGGAATGCGACTTTTTTGTCGTATCCCCCTTTTCTGCCTCCGTCTACGCTGACGCCTAATGGCGGAGCTGGCGACCTCGAGACTCCGGAGGCAGCCTGTCAGGACTTGCTCTGGGCTCGCTCCCGTGAGGGCGGCCTGGCGCGGGTCTGAGACTCTCCCGTGAGGGGCTGTGGCACTCCCGTCGGGGCGGCCCAGCCCGAGGGTGGAACGGCACTCCCGTCGGGGCGGCCCAGCTCGAGGGAGGAACGGCACTCCAGTCGGGGCGGCCCAGCCCGAGGGTGGAACGGCACTCCCGTCGGGGCGGCCCAGCTCGAGGGAGGAACGGCACTCACGTGAGGGCGATCCGGCTCGGGGCTGGAACGGTGCTCCGGTGGCTGGGACGGCGTTCTGGCGGTGGTGACCTGAGTCCGCGGTTCAGCCGCGGGCCAGCGGCTGCGTCCGCTGGACTGGAGGTTGGCAGCTTCGACCACCCCGGGCCGTGGTGTTTGAGCCGGCCCGTTTGCGGGGTTCGGTGAGCCGCGGGACTGTTTGTACCATCGCCCGGTGGGGAATCGCCTCAGCGCAGAGGGAGAAGAGGAGGGAAGAGACTGCAGCCCTAAGATTTTTGCCTCCACCACAGTGAGGAGGTGCTTGGAGGACTCACTGTGGTGGATGTTAATTTGTGTTTATTGTTGTTTATTATTGTATTATTGTATGTATGACTGCAGGCACAAAATTTCGTTCACACCGTAAGGTCTGAATGACAATAATTCTAATGAAGGAAAATTCTAATTCTAATTCTAACTTCCTACAACATGTCTCCTGCTGCACCAGAGGACCAAACACCCTCGACCACTGCTACACCACCATCAAGAATGCCTATCGCTCTATCCCTCGCCCTCACTTCGGTAAATACGACCATATCGCGGTGCTGCTTCTTCCTGCCTACAGGCAGCAATTGAAGAGCGCACCCCCAGAGGTGAGGACAGTACAGAGCTGGTCGGGGGGGGGGGGGGGGGGGGGGGGGTGAGGGGTGCAGAGGAACAACTCCAGGAATGTTTGGAGTCTGTAGACTGGGCAATGTTCAAGGACTCGGCAACGGACTTGAACGAATACGCCACAGTCGTTACAGACTTCATAAAGAAATGTGTGGAGGACTGCATCCCTACAAAAACCTTCCGAGTGTTTCCCAATCAGAAACCTTGGATGAACTTTGAGATCCACACTTTTCTGAAGACCAGACACCGGGCATTCATGTCTGATGATACAGTGGTCTACAAGAAGCCCAGATACGACCTTGGTAAGGCCATCAAAAAGGCCAAAAGGGACCTGCTCCAAACTGGAGGATGAGACAGATGTTCGGCAGCTGTGGCAGGGCCTGAATGCAATCACCTCCTACAAGGCAAAACCAGGAGGCAGCTCGAATGTCGGCGAAACATCACTCCCTGACGACCTCAATGCGTTTTACGCACGCTTTGATAGGGAGAATACTGATGTGCCATCCCAAGCCCCCATTCGCTGTGATGGTATTTCAGTCTCAGTCACAGAGGCCGACGTCAGGAAATCCTTCAGAGGGGTGAACCCCCGAAAAGCGTCTGGACCTGATGGCTAAAAACCTGTGCGGAACAACTGGCGGGAGTTTTTACGGACATTTTCAATCTCTCACTTCTGAGGTCTGAGGTCGCCACCTGCTTTAAAAGGGCATCAATTATACCAGTGCCCAAGAAGAGTAAGTTGACGTGCCTCAATGACTATCGACCAGTGGCACTAACGCCTGTGGTGATGAAGTGCTTTGAGAGGTTGATCATGGCGCAAATCAACTCCTACCTCGACAAAAACCTGGACCCACTGCAGTTCGCTTACCTCCACAACAGATCAACGGTGGATGCGATCTCGCTGGCCCACCACTCCGCTCTGGACCACTTGGACAACAAAAACTCATATGTCAGGCTGTTATTCATTGATTACAGCTCGGCATTTAACACAATCATCCCCTCCAAGGTGGTTACCAAACTCGCAGAACTGGGTCTCTGCGCATCCCTCTGCAATTGGATCCTCGACTTCCTCATTCACAGACCACAGTCTGTTCGTATTGGTGGAAATGTGTCAGCCTCGATAACAATCAGCACGGGAGCACCTCAAGGTTGCATGCTCAGCCCCCTGCTGTACTCACTCTATAGTCATGACTTCGTAGACGGTCATAGTGCGAACTCCATCATCAAGTTCGCTGATGACACCATTGTTGCGGGATGTATCACTGATGGGGATGAGGCAGAGTATAGAAGAGAGATAGAGCGACTGTCCATATGGTGCCAGCACAATAACCTGGCCCTCAACACCAGCAAAACCAAGGAACTGATTGTGGACTTTGGAAGGAGTAGGATGGGGACCCACTGTCCCGTTTATATCAACGGGTCGATGGTTGAAAGGGTCAAGAGCTTCAAATTCCTGGGCGTGGACATCTCTGAAGATCTTTCCTGGTCCGAGAATACTGATGCAATTATTAAGAAAGCACTTTAGCGCCTCTACTTCCTGAGAAGATTACGGAGAGTCGGTTTGTCAAGGAGGACTCTCTCTAACTTCTACAGGTGCACAGTAGAGAGCATGCTGACCGGTTGCATCGTGGCTTGCTTTGACAACCTGAGCACCCTGGAGAGGAAAAGATTACAAAAAGTAGTAAAAACTGCCCAGTCCATCATCGGCTCTGACCTCCCTTCCATCGAGGGGATCTATCGCAGGCTGCCAGCATCAAGGACTCACATTATCCTGGCCACACACTCATCTCCCCGCTACCTTCAGGTAGAAGGTACAGGAGCCTGAAGACTGCAACGACCAGGTTCAGGAATAGCTACTTCCCCACAGCCATCAGGTTATTAAACTTGGCTCGGACAAAACTCTGAACATTAATAGCCCATTATCTGTTATTTGCCCTTGATCAGTTTATTTATTCATGTGTGTATATATTTATATAATGGTATATGGACACACTGATCTGTTCTGTAGTCATGCCTACTATGTTCTGTTGTGCTGAAGCAAAGCAAGAATTTCATTGTCCTATCAGGGACACATGACAATAAACTCTCTTGAATCTTGAATATTCAGAGGAAGTCATGATGAACGTTGATAAAAAAAAACGGATTCAGCCACAACTAGAGTTGGCTACACATCTAGTTCTGGGCAGCAAATTTAGAGTGCAGAAATAATACCAAAATAATTCCAGGATCAAGGTTGTTATTTACCTTGGAACAGGGCACCCGACAAAATAATTTTAGAATCATGAAGAGAACAGTCAAAAGGAAAAAACTATTCTTATTATCAGAGGGGCCGAGAACTAAGGAAGATAGAATAAAGATGATTGGCAAAAGAATCAATACAAACAGGAGGAAAATCATTTTTGTTTTCATGCAGCAGGTGCTTAGGATCTGGGTTGCACTGCTGGGAAACAATGAGAAGCATAGCATATTCAATTGAATCATCCAAAAAGAAGCTGGAAGTCAATAGAGCTCAATTTATGATGGACATTAAATTCCAGATTAAACTGAGAAAAACACACTGACTTTCACTTCTGAATCTTCTACCATAATGTCAGTTCCAAAACAAAAACTGAAAGATTTACAATTTGATTTTAATAAAATACTGAACAAATACTGATCTGTCATAAATGAGTGGAGAATGTCTTTGTGTGGAGTTGGATAAGATGGAGCACATCGAAATGTGAACATTTATGGCAGATTAATTACATCAGTTTATATTATTTACATAAATTTATTGAAAAAGGTCACAAGGTTATAGGAAAAATCTACAGATTAAAAGCAGAACATTCTGTAAATGCTCAGCAGCTGAGGCAGTGCTTGTAAAGATAGAAAGTTGAAACCATTTTTTTGCCATTATCATTGGAAATTATCCATTTTGATCAGGAATACAAAAATAAAACAAAGTACATTAAACTTAAGGGAACGAAAGGTTAAACATGATCAGTTATACATTTGCATCATGATTTAGTACGGCACAAGAACGCAAGAGGCTGCAGAGAGCAGACAAAAGCATCAACACAAGGCATTTCCTCAAGGAAGTGGCATCTATCATCAAAGATCCCCACCATTCAGGCCATGCCCACATCTCACCGAGGTGGAGGTACAGTAACATCAGATGCCGTACCTCCAGGTTCAGGAACAACTACTTTCCTACAATCATTAGGTTCTTGAACCGACCTTCGCAACCTTAATCCTACGGAATGCAACAGACCATCTCTTGCTTTACCGTGAACTTGTTTTCTAATTCCGTTCAGCACCAGTGTGTTTTTTGTTGTATGGTCTTTTATTTCTCCAAGATCTTGTTGAATTTATGTACAGTGCCCTCCATAATGTTTGGGACAAAGACACATCATTTATTTATTTGCCTCTGTACTCCACAATTTGAGATTTGTAATAGAAAAAAAATCACATGTTGTTAAAGTGCACATTGTCAGATTTTATTAAAGGCCATTTTTATACATTTTGGTTTCACCATGCCAAAATTACTATGTTTATACATAGTCCCCCCAGTTCAGGGCACCATAATGTTTGGGATACATGGCTTCACAGGCGTTTGTAATTGTTCAGGTGTGTAATAATTGCCTCCTTAATGCAGGTATAAGAGAGCTCTCAGCACCTAGTCTTTCCTCCAGTCTTTCCATCACCTTTGGAAACTTTTATTGCTGTTTATCAACATGAGGACCAAAGTTGTGCCAATGCAAGTCAAATAAGCCATTATGAGCTAGAGAAACAAGAATAAAACTGTTTGTAACATCATCAAGAAGAAAGTGAGCACTGGTGAGCTTACTAATCGCAAAGGGACTGGCAGGCCAAGGAAGACCTCCACAGCTGACGACAGAAGAATTATTTCTATAATAAAGATAAATCTGTCCGACAGATCAGAAACACTCTTCAGGAGTCAGGTGTGGATTTGTCAATGACCACTATCCGCAGAAGACCATGAACAGAAATACAGAGGCTACACTGCAAGATCCAAACCACTGGTTAGCCGCAAAAATAGGATGGCTGGGTTACAGTTCTGCAAGAAGTACTTGAAAGAGCGACCACAGTTCTGGAAAAAGGTCTTGTGGACAGATGAGATGAAGATTAACTTATATCAGAGTGATGGCAAGAGCAAAGTATGGAGGAGAGAAGGAACTGCCCAAGATCCAAAGCACACCACCTCATCTGTGAAACATGGTGGTGGGGGTGTTATGGCCTGGGCATGTTTGGCTGCTGAAGGTACTGGCTCACTTATAGTGCATTCAGAAAGTATTCAGACCCCTTCACTTTTACATTTTGTTACGTTATAGCCTTATCCTAAAATGGATTAAAAAAAATGTTTTTAATCTATACACAATATCCCATAATAAAAAAGTTTAAACAGGTGTTTAGAAATTTTTGCAAAGTAATTAAAAATAAATAACTGAAATATCACATTTACATAAGTATTCAGACCCTTTACTGAGTACTTTGTTGAGGCCCTTTGGCAGCGATTACAGCCTCAAGTCTTCTTGGTGTATGATGCTAGAAGCTTGGCACACCTGTATTTGGGTAATTTCTCCCATTTTTCTCTGTAGATCCTCTTAAGCTCTGTCAGAATGGATGGGGAGCATTGATGCACAGCTATTTTCAGGTCCCTCCAAAGATATTCGATCGGGTTCAAGTCCGGGCTCTTGCTGCGCCATTCAGGGACATTCATAGACTTGTCACAAAGCCACTCCTGCGTTGTCTTGGCTGTGTGCTTAGGGTCGTTGTCCTGTTGGAAGGTGAACCTCTGACCCAGTTTGAGGTCCCGAATGCTCTGGAGCAGGTTTTCATCAACGATCTCTCTGTACTTTGCTCCGTTCATCTTTCCCTCGATCCCGAGTCGTTTCCCAGTTCCTGTCGCTGAAAAACATCCCCACAGCATGATGCTGCCACCAACATGCTTCACCGTAGGTATGGTATTGGCCAGGTAATGAGCAGTGCCTGATTTCCTCCAGAAGTGACACTTGGGATTCAGGCCAAAGAGTTTAATCTTGATTTCATCAGACCAGAGAATCTTGTTTAGGTGCCTTTTGGCAAACACCAAGCGGGCTGTCATGTGCTTTTTACTGAGGACTGGCTTCTGTCTGGCCACTCTACTATAAAGGCCTGATTCATGGAGTGCTGCAGATATAGTTGTCCTTCTGGAAGTTTCTCCCATCTCCACAGAGGAACTCTGAAGCTCTGTTAGAGTGAGCACCTCCCTGACAAAGGCCCTTCCCCCCGATTGCTCAGTTTGGTCGGGCGACCAGCTCTACGAAGAGTCCTGGTGGTTTCAAAGTTCTTCCATTTAACAATGACGGAGGCTACTGTGCTCTTCGGGACCTGCAATGCTGCAGAAATTGTTTTATACCCTTCCCTAGAACTGTCTCAACACAATCCTGTCTCGGAGGTCTACGGACAATTCCTTCGTCTTCATGGCTTGGTTTTTGCTCTGACATTCACTGTTAACTGCGGGACTTTATATAGACAGGTGTGTGCCTTTCCAAAACATGTACAATCAATTTAATTTACCACTGGTGGACTCCAATCAAGTTGTAGAAACATTTCAAGAATAATCAATGGAAACAGGATGCACCGAAGCTCAATTTTGAGTGTCATAGCAAAGGGTCTGAATACTTATGTAAATGTGATATTTCAGCTATTTCTTTTCAATTACTTTACAAATATTTCTAAACACCTGTTTTCCCTTTTTTATTATGAGGTATTGTGCGTAGATTGATGATAAAAAAATGAATTTAATCAATTTTAGAATAAGGCTGTGACATAACAAAATGTGGAAAAAGTGAAGGTGTCTAAATACTTTCTGAATGTACTGTATCTTCATTGATGATACAACTGCTGGTGGTAGTAGCATAATGAATTCTGAAGTGTATAGACACATCCTATATGCTCAAGTTCAAACAAATGCCTCAAAACTCATTGGTCAGCGGTTCATTCTACAGCAAGACAATGATCGCAAACCTATTGCTAAAGCAACAAAGGAGTTTTTCAAAAATTAAAAAATGGTCAATTCTTGAGTGGCAAAGTCAATCATCCGATCGGAATCCAATTGAATACGCATTTCATATGCTGAAGAGAAAACTGAAGGGGACTAGCCCCAAAACAAGCATAAGCTAAAGATGGCTGCAATACAGACCTGGCAGAGCATCACCAGAGAAGACACCCAGCAACTGGTGATGACCATGAATCGCAGACTTCAAGCAGTCATTGCATGCAAAGGCTATGCAACAAAATACTAAGCATGACTACTTTCATTTACATGACATTGCTGTGTCCCAAACATTTTGGTGCTCTGAAATGGGGGGATTATGTATAAACACTGCTGTAATCTTCACATGGTGAAACCAAAATGTATAAAAATGCCTTTAATAAAATCTAACAAAGTGCACTTTAACCACGTAATTTTTTTTCCTATTAGAAATCTCAAATTGTGGAGTACAGAGGCAAATAAATAAATGATGGGTCTTTGTCCCAAACATTATGGAGGGCACTGTATAATGTATGTTTGGATGTGGTGCCCAAGTCTATGTACCTATAATGCAGCTGCAAACAAGATTTTTCTTATATTTGCTCCTCACCATACTTGGGCATTTGAAAATAAACTTGATTTGTCACAAGAGTGCATTAGGGGATTTCCTTTTGAGATGCTAAATTGTCTGTATTAAGAGATTTTTTCTTTGTGAATGAATTTGTTAAAAGGCAAAATAGAATGAGGAAATGAGAGTAGGAACTTGGCAAATCCATGAGAATGCAGAGAAAGGCAGGTCAATGCACCTTGGGTCAGTGAAGGAATAATAAGAATATTTTCTAAATTGTGTGGGGCCTAGTGACTATGGTGGTCCAAAGATTTAGATGCCCAGCACACAAACTACAAAATGTTAATGCATGATCAAACAAAATTGGAAGAGCATAAGTCTTTATTTCATGAAACTTTCTTTTGTAAGACCATCCTATTTAGGATAAATTAAAATATGGTAAATTGCTTAAACTTCTGAGTGAAATCTGGACCCATTTAAACCATTAAAATGTTTTATTGCTGTAGTCAAATCTCAGGCATCGTTACATTAACATTAATAATGTCTCTAAAGATGATTTGGGAAATATTTTTTGATAATTTGTAATGATTAATGTGTTAGACTTCTTCAGACTGATGTCGGGGGGGGGGGGGAGAAAGGAAGAGGCGGAGACAGGCTTGTGGGAGAGCTGGGAAAGGGGAGGGGACGGAGGGAGAATTCATCTGGACTAATTTTCATCCGGCACTCAAATTCACCTGGACCATTTCCGACATCTCCACACCATTTCTAGATCTCATCATCTCCATCGCAGCAACAGACTACTGACTGGATTCAGAATGGGATGGGGAGTTGAAGTGCTGAGCCACGAGATCAGGTTGGTTAATGTGAACCAATTTCAGGTAGTCCTTGCTTTCTCCCTCCTTCCCCTCCCCTTCCCAGCTCTCCCACAGCCTAGTCTCCACCTCTTCCTTTCTTCTTCCCGCCCCCACATCAGTCTGAAGAAGGGTCTCGACCCGAAACGTCACCTATTCCTTCACTCCATAGATGCTGCCTGACCCGCTGAGTTTCTCCAGCATTTTTGTCTGCCTGTTGATTAATATATCACTTACTTGTATTGAGTTTCTACTCCAAATGGTTTACCAGGGAGATGGTGGCAGAATCGTGTTCTCAATATCATGTGAACCTGTAAATTAAATGTAACATCAGGTAATCACACTATAAATAACCAGCACTGAACATATCTTTTTTATTTTATGGAAAACAAAACCTATTTTGCTTTATTTGCACTTAATTGAGATGCAAGTGGTTACCAATGCTTATTGGAAAATGGACAATTTTAAATGAAAGAGTTCCTCATTTTTGGAGTGGTGACAAGAATATTGGAAACCAAGGCATTACTGGTGATGTGCTATTGCTGGCAAGAAAAAAGGACAACAAATAAAGTTTTGGAAAGAGAGAGAATTCCTTCAAACAAGAATAATTTTACTGATCATTTTGAAATTAAATGGCAGGTAGAATCAATTTAAAGGAGATGGGAATTTGTACATTGTTTCTTAGGGCTGCTTCCAATCAGTTAACATGTTTTTTGAGGCATGCACGGGAAGCCTGATCTTAGCACCATGCTTTGATATTAAGAGTTCTCCCAAGCATTGCCTTAACACCTTCTGTTCATCATTCTCTACTCCAGATTCCTTATTTTAAAAAGCCATTTTAATTATCCAGTCACACTCCTGGTAAAATGCTGCAGAGCCATCCCCAGTCTTGGTCAAAATCTAAGTTTTCCTGTGAAGCTTATCCTAAAACATTACATTGATCAATCTTCCCATAAGTGTGGAGTTTATATTGTTTTTATTGCTGGCGATGTTTAAAAATGACATATCACTATGGGAGTAATACTAACATTATAAATTAAATTTCAAAATTAAGGAAACTATAATAGGCCTTTGGAAAATAATAACAGGATTGGACAGTCAAAATGGATTTATGAAATGGAAATCATCAGAATTTGACAAATCTATCAAATATTTTTTCATAGTCAATTCGTTCACATAATTGCCAAAGACCCGAATAGTCAGCTACATCCTTCAGAACTTTCCAGCTCAGTCAGTGATGGTGCTGTAAAATCAATTCTGATGATTGACATGGAAGCCATTCATCCAGTGTACATTTCGTTCTCTGACTCTTTTTTAATGCTTTCTCCAAGTATTGTTCAACGTGGACAACCATTAATTCATCAGTGGAGGAGTACATGAGATCAGAATCAGGAGAAAGTTTCCTTGAGCAAAAAAATAAGTGGCTGGAAGAACTTAGCAGGTCCAGCTGTACCTGTGGTAATGGACAAAGGATGTTTCATGTTGGGACTCTTCAAGACTGGAGTAGCAGAGAGATAACTAATAAAAAAAGAGGTGAGGGTAGGAACTGGCAAGAGACAGGTAAGGAAGGAGTTGATTAATAGGCGAGTCAGGTGAGGGAATAGAAGGGTGGAGATGGTCACAAAGGCTGGAGATAAGTGGAGAAAACAAAGACTTGTAATGTGGGAAATCAGATAAGAAAGGAAGGTGAGGAACTAAACGTAGGGAGAGACCTAGAGGGAGTAAGGGTGTGTGATGAGCAGGAGATTGGGTGTCACATACACTTTCCTTCTATTTCTCCCCAACGTGTCCCCCCACACGTTGGGGAGAAATAGAAGGAAAGTGTATGTGACAGGAGGAGTTGGAAGGTTATCTAAACTTGGAGAATTCATATGTCCATGCCCTTGTTAGATAGATTAGATTAGATATAATTTATTGCCACACAGCCAGGCTGGTGGAAATTTGGGTTGTCTGCAGCGATACAATAATAAAGAACACACAACCACAATAAAACTGTAACACAAACATCCACCACAGCATTCATCACTGTGGTGGAAGGCACAAAATTTGGCCAGTCCTCCTCCATTTCCCCCCCGTGGTCAGGACCAGAGTCCAGAGTCAGTCCAGGATCGGCTCTTCCTCACCGGAGACCGCGGCTTTAAGTTGTTGTAGGCCGCAGGCCGGCGGTCAAGATTTAAAGTCCCCGCCGCAGCCAGAAGCACCGTAGACTGCAGGGCCGGCGGTCGAAGCTCCCCTCCAGGGGTGATGGTAAGTCCATGCCGGCCCCGCGGTAGAAGTCGGCCGCGGGCCGGCAGTGATGGCTTCTTCTTCCCCCGGGTCCCCAACGTGAGATCCCGGGCTGTAGACGCCGCACCAGCTGGAGCGGCTGCGACTTCAGGCTGCCGGCTGCCCCGGGTCAGCGAAACGGAGCGCTCCCCTCTAGCGAGCCCCAGCAAGGGCTCACCCGCTCCACAACGAGAGTCCACGCTGCACCCGCCGCTGAAGCCCCGGGCGCGTCTCCGGGAAAGGCCGCGTCGATCCTTGATGTTAGGCCACGGGGGAGGCGACCTGGAAAAAGTCGCCTCTCCATGGAGGAGGCGACCGAAGCGGTTTCCCCTTACCCCCCCACACCACCCCCCACATAAAACACACAAAGAAACATTAAATACAAACTTTAAAACATACTAAATAAATAAAACAAAGGTTGAAAAACTGACGAGCTGCATGACATGGCTGCTGCCAGAGCAGCGCCCCCTACAGACGATAGCGCTCCAGCGCTGTGCCGCCGCCGAAGCCGAGGTTCTGGCGGTCCATGCCAGTTGTCTGTCTTTTCACCGTTTTATTTTTATTTTTAGTTAGTTAAGTGTTTTGTTTGGAGGTCTAGACTTTTTTGTGTGGGGGGTGGGGGGGAAGGGGGAAACTGCCTTTCAGGGTCCCTACCTGGTCGGAGAGGCAGCTTTTCTCCGGGCTACAGCTTCGACCCGTCCTCGCGGCCTACCAGCGGGCCTGGAGCGGCGTTTCCTGTCGCAGACCGCCAGAACCTCGGCTTCGGCGGCGGCACAGCGCTGGAGCGCTATCGTGGAGCGGGCGATGCCTTGCCTCGGTCGCCGCGCTGGAGCTCCGGTGAGCTGAGACCGCCGGGAACAACATCGCGGAGCTGCGGGACTGTGGAGCGGCCAGCTGCGGGTGGCGGCGCCGAACTTTACACCGGGAGCCTGGGATCTCGCCACGAGATCGCCAGTTGTGGAGCTCCATCCGGCGCAGCCTTGTCGGCTTCGGAAGCCGCGGCCTCCAGTACGGAAGCGGCCGTTCCATGGTTCCCATGCCGCTGTGAGGACTCTCCCGACGCCGGAGCACCACCACCCGGCGAGAACGGCCAGGAACATCGGGCCTCCGTAGAGGCAACTGTGGAGGCCTCAATAGGCCCGACTATGGGTGAACTGGGGTTGGGGACTGGACTTTGTGCCTTCCCTCATGGTGGGAGCCATTGTGGGGGGATGTTCTTTGTGTTTAAGACTCTCATTGGTGTTATGTCTGTATTCTTTTGTGTACTGCAAAATGGCAAAAAGCATTTCACTTCATTACACCTCGGTGTATGTGAATGTGACTAATATAAACCTTTGAATACTTTGAATAGGCTACCCAAGCAGAATGTGATTTGCTGTTTCTCCAGTTTGTGCAAGGCCTCACCGTGCCAATGGGGGAAACTGAATGCCGACATGTCAGTATGGGAACGTCCAGGGGAATTAAAGTGGCTCACAACCAGGAGCTCCAGCTAGCCCTGCCGGGCAGAGTGCAAATGTTTGAAAAAGCATTCATCTAGTCTACACTTGATCTCACTGATGTAGAGGATGTACATCAAGAGCAACAGGATGTACATCAAGGGGTGCATGTAAACCTCTGTCTCACCAGGAAAGGCTGTTTGGGTACCTGAATGGAGGCGAGGGACAGGTGTTGCCCTTTTTGTGGTTGCAGGTGAAAGTATCTGAGAGGAGAAGAGAAGAACAAACCAGGAAGTAACCTTGCCAGCTATTTTTCAGCTATTCCCTGAAGACTTCCATTCCTTCAGCAAGTAGCATGCTCAAGTTAACACTCACCCAAACTGGATGCTTCCACTTTCTAAACAACTTTGGTATGGGATACTTCATTGAATGCATTTTTGAAAGCTCATGTGCAATATCCATTGTAATATCTACATGAGATGTCATTTGTTAGACAAAATTTGCAGTTAGGAAATTCTGTGCTAGTCACATAGAAACATAGAAAATAGGTGCAGGAGGCCATTCGGCCCTTCGAGCCAGCACCACCATTCATTGTGATCATGGCTGATCGTCCCTATCAATAACCCGTGCCTGCCTTCTCCCCAAATCCATTGACTCCACTAGCCCCTAGAGCTCTATCTAACTCTCTCTTAAATCCATCCAGCGACTTGGCCTCCGCCTATGGCAGGGAATTCCATAAATTCACAATTCTCTGGGTGAAAAAGGTTTTTCTCACCTCAGTCTTAAATGACCTCCCCTTTATTCTAAGACTGTGGCCCCTGGTTCTGGACTCGCCCCACATTGGGAAATTTTTTCCTGCATCTAGCTTGTCCAGTCCTTTTATAATTTTATATGTTTCTAAAAGTCAGCTCTCAATAATCCACTGGACAGATCATGGCACCCTGCCACGCGTGGTAATGTTGAGTATTCATTCACATTGACAATAATAAACCTAAACCTAGTACACAGCCTGAATTGGCAGGTGATTTTGATTGGGAATGAAGGAACCACTGAAGTTACTTCGAAAATTAACAAACAGAAAAAATAAAGCTGTTTCCATCTAACCCCTTCGCGATAATTATACACCATTGTCCCTTAAGAATGTGCACAGTAAATGGGTGATCATTGGTCAGGGCGGTCTCAGTGGGCCAAAAGGTCTGTCTCCACGCTGTACCTCTAAACCAAAACTCAAATTAAAACATAGCTGCTACTTTTGCCATTGGTGGTCATTTGAAATTAACAAGCAATCGATCCATAGATACTTTTGCAATGATACTCTATTAAACAATGTAGTAATTTAGCTTGTAAAAAAGAAAAACTTAGTTATTAAAAAAATCGTTATTTTTGAAAATCCTGCAACAAAAAGTAACTTTGTCATTGTATATCAATACTCCATTGGTGGCACTGTCTGCTCAGTCGGAAGTGTGGATTTGTGTCCTATTCTGTAGGGGTGATATCAAGAATCTAAATTAACACTCGTGTTGAAGCATCGTTGGCAGGGCTGTCTTTAAGGTGAGTGTTAAATCAAGACTACTTCTACTCCTTGAGGTGGACAAGTTGATTGCTTGTCTTTAATTCAAAGATGAGCAGAAGTGACCTCCAGGGTCACTCCTGGAGTAGACCACGCATCAAAATGAGAAAAATTACATAATTTTAAGTTTACCTCTTCTGAAATATAAAAGTGATAACATTTAAAAATATTTTATTGCATTAACATTTTTCGGGATATCAAAATTATGACAGGTGCTGAATATATACAATTTTCTTTTCACCCATTCCTCTGCAGGATAACCAGACCTCTGCACCGAGGATCTAGCTGAGATCTAAAATTTACTAATGGTTGCAGCATTATTATTATTATTATTATTATTATATTATTATTATTATTATTATTATTATTATTATTATTATTATAGCCTTTTATTGTCATTCAGACCGAAGTCTGAACGAAATTGAAGCAGTCATACATACAATACAATACAATAAAAAACAACAATAAACACATATTAACATCCACCACAGTGAGTCCACCCAACATCTCCTCACTGTGATGGAGGCAAAAGTCTTAGGTCTCCAGTCTCTTCCCTCCTCTTCTCCTTCTGCGCTGAGGCGATACCCCCCGGGCGATGTTAAAACCTGTCCCGCGGCTCAAACACCGCGGCCCGGGGTGGTCGAAGCTGCCGCTCACCAGTCCTGCTGACGCAGCCGCTGGCCCGCGGCCGAAACCCGGACTCAGGCCACCGCCGCCAGAACACCGTGCAAGCCACCGGAGCATCGTTCCAGCCCCGAGCCGGATCGCCCTCACATGAGTGCCGTTACCGTCTCAGCCTCGGGCTGGGCCGCCCCGACCGGGCGCCGCTCCTCCCTCGGGCTGGGCCGCCCCGACTGGGCGCCGCTCCTCCCTCGGGCTGGGCCGCCCCGACCGGGCACCGCTCCTCCCTCGGGCTGGGCCGCCCCGACTGGGCGCCGCTTCTCCCTCGGGCTGGGCCGCCCCGACCGGGCACCGCTCCTCCCTCGGGCTGGGAACGCCGTACCTCCCCGAGCGCGGCCACTCCGACGGGCGCACCGTTCCTTCCTCGGGCCGGCCGTCCTCACGGTAGCGTCACAGCCCCTCACGGAAGCCCTGTTCCAGCCCCGAGCCGGGCCGTCCTCACGGGAGCGAGCTCAGTGCGAGTCCTGGCGGGCTCTGCCTCCTGAGCCTCGAGGTCGCCAGCTCCGCCATTAGGCCTCAGCGCAGACGGAGGCAGAGAAGGGGAATACGACATAAAAGTCGCATTCCCCCGCAGGGAGAGACAGCAAGCCCCGTTTCAACCCCCCCCCCCCAAACAGAAACTAAAAACCAAAACTAGACTAACCAAAACGAAAATAAACAACCCAAAAAACACAAAACAAACAGGACTGCCGGAGAGCCGCTGCAGCCAGAACCGCGCCGCCACTAGGAGTGGCGTGCCGCCACTAGGAGTGGCATGCTACTAATATCAAAAAACTGAGTGCCAGGGGTCCTTTCTCAAACTCTAAAATAACATACCACTCATCTTATACATAAAATAAAGTTCCTTCTTCTACATAAAACAAAGCATTGGTTACTTGGATTATTTCCATTCAATCAAAATCAAGTAATGCAACATATATTTAAGAATTTTGTTACAACTAGTTTACTTTCTCCAAGTCCAACTATCAGACAGACACTTGGCTCAGAGATCATGGGAAGTACTTCTTTCCCACAATTTTACTACCAATTTTTAATTTATTTAAATTTGATCGTGTAACTGAGAATTAAATTTAATCTTCTTAGTATTTCAGGAAAAAGCTTTTATTTCATATTTCATGCAACTGCAGTGTATCTCAAACTTCCAGCCTGATTTGCAGTCTGACACGATGAATTACTCCGTGTTTTATTGTAAACCAGCAACGGCAGTTCCTTATTTCATTATTTTTTCTTCCTTTGTCCTCCAACATTATTCATCTCCTTCTATTCACCTCAACCAGAAAAACTAGATAGCAAGCCATCAATCTTTCAGCCAGTGATATCACCAGCAGTATCATATCACTCTTGATTGCCACTCTTTCTTATCTGTCACTTAAAAATATGTTTTCTGACTTTGCCTAGTTTAGTTTAGAGATACAGCGTGGAAACAGGCCCTTCGGCACATCGGGTCCACTCCGACCAGCGATCCCTGCAAATTAACACTATCCTACACACACTAGGGACATTTTTTACATTTACCAAGCCAATTAACCTACAAACCTGTACGTCTTTGGCGTGTGGGAGAAAACCGAAGATCTCAGAGAAAACCTACGCAGGTCACAGGGAGAACGTACAAACTCCGCACCGACAGCACCCGTAGTCGGGATCGAACCCGGGTCTCCTGCGCTGCATTCGGTGTAAAGCAGCAACTCTACCACTGGCCCCCGTGCCTAGTTCACACAAAAGATAATTGCCCCAAAACATTAAATCAGTTTCTCATAATAAGATCAAAAAACAATGTGACGGAAGAACTCGGTGGTTCACGCAGCATTGGTGGAGTGAATGCACAGCTGAAGTTTTAGGTTGGCAAAGGGGTTCTGACCCGAAACATCGCCTGCCCATTCCCTCCACAGACACTGCTTGACTCGTCCTCCAGCAGTTCCTCCAACACTGTGTTTTGCTTCAGTTCCAGCATCTGCATTTCATTGTGTCTCTCAAAAAGATGCTTTCTGAACTGCCAAATATTCTAGCATATTCTATTTTAAGTAAGTAAGTAAGTAAGTAAGTTTATTGGCCAAGTATTCACATACAAGGAATTTCCCTTGGTGCTCCGCTCACAAGTAACAACATGACATACAGTGACAGTTACAAATGACTCAGAAAACACTAAACATTAATAATAATTAGACATTCATGATAAAACACCATTGATCAAGCATGTGAACCAACAAAATACCAGATCAAAGGGAGGCTACAGATTTTTGGCTGTTGAGTAGAGCAACTACTCGTGGATAAAAACTGTTTTTATGTCTGGCTGTGGCAGCTTTGACAGTCCATAGTCGCCTTCCAGAGGGAAGTGGTTGAAAGAGTTTGTGGCCAAGGTGAGAGGGGTCAGAGATGATCTTGCCCGCTCGCTACCTGGCCCTTGCAGTGTACAGTTCATCTATGGAGGGAAGGTTGCAGCCAATAATCTTCTCTGCTGATCGGACGATTCGCCTCCAGGTGTCGTGCTTGGTGGCGGAGCCAAACCAGACCATGATGGAGAAGGTGAGAACAGACTCTACGATGGCCGTGTAGAATTGGACCACCATTACCTGTGGCAGATTGTGCTTCCTCAGCTGCCGCAGGAAGTACATCCTCTGCTGTGCCTTTTTGACTGTGGAGTCGATGGTAGCCCCCCACTTAAGGTCCCTGGAGATGAAGGTTCACAGGAACTTAAAAGACTCCACAGATGTGACTGTGGTGTTGTTGATGGTGAGTGGAGTGAGGGGAGGGGGAGCTCTCCTAAAGTCTACAATCAATTCCACTGTCTTAAGAGCATTGGGCTCTAGGTTGGTGCTACGGCACCAGGACGCCATCTGTGGCACTTCCTGTCTGTAGGCAGATTCCTCCCCATCCTGGATCAGTCCAATCAGGGTTGTGTCGTCTGCAAACTTGCGAAGCTTGACAGAGGTGGCTGTGGAGGTGCAGTCGTTGGTGTGGAGAGAATAGAGGAGAGGCGAGAGTACGCAGCCTTGCGGTGCTCCTATGCTGAGTGTTTGTGGGTCCGAGATGTGCTTTCCCAGCCACACATGCTGCTTCCTGTCTGTCAGGAAGTTGGTGATCCACTGACAGAGGGGTTCAGGCACAGTCAACTCGGAAAGTAGCTCTGGCACAATGTTGTTGAATGCAGAGCTAAAATCAACAAACAGGATCCAGGATTTTTACTTTATATTGTCGGGATTTATATTGTCAGGAGTCAAGCAAAAACAGGATTTTTACTTTATATTGGCTGTTTGTTACTCTGGGTGGACTGTTTGTTACTCTGGTGGTCAGACACTAGAACATAAGTTAATTAGGAGTAGGAGTAGGTCACCAGGCCTCTCAAGCCTACCTCACCATTCAATATGTATCTTTTTACAATACTGGGGAGTTTTTGACGAACAAGATTAGTATTCACTTTTTTACATCAATACACCGTTCTTAACAAAAATCTACCCAACACATGAAACCTTATAAATAGCAGATATAACTTAGATAACTTCAAGACCAAAAGTAAAAAAGCTTTTTTCATAATAGACAAATTTTCATAGTTTTCCCACCATTTTGGACACCAATAGTGTTTCATTAAAAACTCTGCCACATTTAGTCATTAATATTTAATTCATAAATAAACTTCATATGGCCCCTCATACATATACGTTTTGATAATGGTCTAGGGAAATATCTTTACCTATACTAGGAGAAAAATACAGTAACATTAAGGTAATACAGTACAGTAAAGATCCCGTAATGGTCGTTGTGCTTGGTGTCCATTGTCACAACGTCCGTTATCGGGGTCGGTACCTCCGTAAGTTACACCACGGAGGCTCAAAAACCTCTAACGCTTTTCAAACACCCAACGAGGTATCCTATGGTAGTAGCGATCATTGGGTGAGTTAATTATTTTTTCTTATTTTGCAATTTAATATATCAAAAACATCGTGGTGTCAAAAATGCATCGACCGTTTACGATATATTTCCCGAACTTAAAAAAAAATGTTTTTTGACATAAATTGGTCATCAAAACTAAGAAACTGAGCCAATCTTCAATTTGGCAACACTGTCTATTGTTCATCTTTTGTACGGACCAAGTCGCTAACTTCATTCCTTAGTGTCAACTTTGGGAAGCTCCGCAACGACCGTTATGGACATTTTACTTACAAAAAAATCAGCTCAAATCAAATGATCTGACGAATCATCGGCCATCGATGTCGCTCAGATTCATAAGGTAATGTACCATTTAGATCGCATCGGTGAAAATGCTTGCTTTTCACTGGGACACCAAAACAAACATTTTTTTTAGTGTCCACCGCAACGTACGTTTGTGTGTATGATGTATAACGCGCGTTGCGGTGTCCACTCAGGTGGATGCAGTATTCTACTACATGATCAGGTAAATGGTGGAAATTGTGTTTGCAATGTTATTGTTCCATGTGGTATTCATAAACATAGAAAGGAATAAGAAATATGTGTACTTACTGTGCCAACCAGGTCACTGGTGGACACCACGCAACAACCCGTTACCCAAAATGTATTTGTGTATTCTGATGTCATTTTCAGAAACTTGCCATCAATACTGTTCGGTATTCCGAAAAACGCAAGGAATCATGGGATTTTTCAAAGGTAATTTGAGAATAAAAAAAGCGAAAGGGGTGCCTGGTAGCGGGAGAGAGCGGGGTGCAACAGCAAGAGAGAAGGGGCAGATACGAGTGGGAGACAGTGAGAGACGGTGAGAGGTGGGGGAGAGAGGTTTCAGGGAGACAGACAACCACTGATAAAGCCATGGCTCGTTGCTTCGAGGAGAGTTGAGAAAATGTCCTCAATCGAGAGAATGCAACTTCAGAACCCCCTCGTCTCGTGGTGATTTCCGCGGGACCAAGGAACAAATGACCTAAAGTTTGCGATGAGTGAACTGAGTGTTCTTACCGTCCTCGTTGTACACCGGCGTTTTGTGAGAGTGGTTGAATCCCAGGATCGAGGAGTCAGCGCCGGACAGGTGAGCAGCCCGCGGTAGCTGGTGCCTCTCCGCTCGCCGCTGGAAGAACTGACACCTCTACTCCCCAGGTCGAGCGCTGCCTCCTCGACCCCGCTGCTCGGCAGTGGACGACCAGGATTCCAGAGCATCACCGATGCCTCACTTCAGCCACTGATCCCGCCACCTGTCCGGATAATGTGCCCGACGTTGGTTGAGCTGAAGCTGGGATCCAACCACTCTCACAAAACGCGCGGTGTATGGCGAGGACATGAAGAACACTCAGTTCACTCAACGCAAACTTTAGGTCATTTGTTCCTTGCGCTCGTGGAAATACCCGCTCCCATCCATCCCAACCGCCTCACCCTTCTCCGCCGCTCCCGTCCGGCTTCCGCCGGCCCGGTGCCGCCCCCTGGACAGGACATTCGGGAGGGGACGGGGATGGTCCAGCGGCTGCTGGTTAGGGACGAGATGCAGGTCTGCATCCATGCAGCGGCATGGCCACCGAAAGTGTTTATCCCGTGTGACCCATGACCTGTGCATGAGCTGTCGGAATACCGAAATGGCTTATGATAAAAAGACACATATGATTATAGCTAATCTATGTAGATCCCACCTCTTCTTTTATGCCAGTTCCCCACAACCTCAATCCTTCAAATATTGATCTATCTCCATCTTAAATTTATCTAATGAACTGGCCTCCATCATCATTAGGTGCTGAGATTTCCAGAGATTTACAAACTTCAGAATAAAGTTCTATGCACCAGTTTTAAATAACCAGCCCCTTACATTGCAGCTATGCCTCATTGTTCGTGATTCTCTCACTAGTGAAAACATCTCAGGGCTCTCACTTAACTTTTTTTCTCTGATGCCAGTCGGGCTACCTAGGCAGGTTTTTAGGTTGCCAAATGACAGTTTAGGTGGTCATTTAAGACGGCTTGCATGACGCGTGCACGGACGAAGTGTGTAGTTACCAGTCAGAATTATGTTCAATGAAGCATTCACATATTATTTCTGCTTTAAATAAAGTCACAAACTAAACATATTCACCAATCAACACATATATACCACAATGACATGCAGCAACATTATAATATATATACAGTATCTCAACTCTTTTTACACGTCGCAATGAATACAATTTCTATTATTTCTTTCCACACCCAAACAAAAATGTGGTTGGATTATTCAGCGTATGATCAACCTTGGTGAGACCAAGCGCAGGCTTGGCGATCGCTTCACACAGCACCTGCACTCAGTTCGCAATAACCAACCTGATCTCCCGGTGGCTCAGCACTTCAACTCCCCCTCCCATTCCAAATCCGACATTTCTGTCCTGGGCCTCCTCCATGGCCAAAGTGAGGCCCACTGCAAATTGGAGGAACAGCACCTCATATGTTGATTGGGTAGTTTACACCCTAGCGGTATGAACATTGGCTTCACCAATTTCAGGTAGTCCTTGCTTTCTCCCTCCTTCCCCTCCCATTCCAAGCTCTCCCACAGCCTACTGTCTCTGCCTCTCCCTTTTTCCACACCCCCCCCCCCCCCGACATTAGTCTGAAGAAGGGTATCGATCCGAAAAATCACCTATTCCTTCGCTCCATAGATGCTGCCTCACCCGCTGATTTTCTCCAGCTTTTTTATCGACCAACGGGATCCCACCATTGGCCACATCTTCCCATCTCCTCCCCTGTCGGCTTTCCGCAGAGACCGTTCCCTCCGTAACTCCCTGGTCAATTCGTCCCTTCCCACCCAAACCACCCCCTCTCCTGGCACTTTCTCTTGCAACTGCAGGAAATGCTACACATGTCGCTTTATCTACCCCCTTGACTCAATTCAAGTACCAAAGCAGTCTTTTCAGGTGCAACAGAGGTTCACCTGCACCTCCTCCAACCTCATCTATTGCATCCGCTGCTCTATGTGTCAGCTGCTCTACATCGGTGAGACCAAGCGTAGGCTTGGCAAACGCTTCGCCCAACACCTCCGCTCGGTTCGCAATAACCAACCTGATCACTTCAACTTCCCCTCCCATTCCGAATCCGACCTTTCTGTCCTGGGCCTCCTTCATGGCGAGGCCCAGGACTGAGGCCCACCGTAAATTGGAGGAGCAGCACCTCATATTTAGCTTGGGCAGTTTATACCCCAGCGGTATGAACTGATTGTATTGTATTGTTCTTCAATTTCAGGTAGTCCCTGCTCTCCTTCCCTGCTCTCCCTCAGCCCACTGTCTCCGCCTCTTCCTTTCTTCTTCCCGCCCTCTGTCCCCCCCCCTCCCCCCCTCACATCAGTCTGAAGAAGGGCCTCGACTCGAAACTTCGCCTATTTCCTTCGCTCCATAGATGCTGCCACACCCGCTGACTTTCTCCTGCATTTTTGTTTACCCATTCACACAAGTTCTGTTATCCCACTGTCCTCACCCACTCCCTAGACTTTAGGGGCAATTTTACAGAGACAAGTTAACCTACAAAGCCAATGCATCTTTGGGATGTGGGAGGAAACCCACACGCTTGCTGGGAGGACAGGATCGAACACAGATCTCTGGCGTATGAGGCAGCAAGTCCAGCAGCTGTGCCACTATATTTTGTACACACACACACATATATATATATATTAGACTAAGTGGGACCCCAACGCAATATTCCACCTCTTCACCAATTCCAATATTTGTGGCCAGTGAGGGGGGGGGGGGGGGGGGGGGGGGGCACTTTCTGAAACGCTTGTATGGGTGTTGTGGGCTGAAGGGACTGGTTTCACAAGGGCTAGTATGGGCATTGTGGACCAAATGGATTCTAACATAGAAACATAGAATCATAGAAACATAGATAATAAGTGCAGGAGTAGGCCATTTGACCCTTCGAGCCTGCATCACCATTCAATATGATCATGGCTGATCATCCAACTCAGTATCCTGTACCTGCCTTCGCTCCATACCCCCTGATCCCTTTAGCCACAAGGGCCACATCTAACTCCCTCTTAAAAATAGCCAATGAACTGGCCTCAACTACTTTGTCTGGCAGAGAATTCCACAGATTCACCACTCTGTGTGGAAAAAAAAAATCTCATCTCGGTCCTAAAAGATTTCCCCCTTATCCTTATCCTTAAAGTCCTTGTTCTGGACTTCCCCAACATTGGGAACAATCTTCTTGCATCTAGCCTGTCCAACCCCTTAAGAATTTTGTAAGTTTCTATGAGATCCCCTTCATTCTCCTAAATTCCAGCGAGTACAAGCCGAGTCTATCCAGTGCTTCATATGAAAGTCCTGCTATCCCAGGAATCAGTCTGGTGAACCTTCTCTGTACTCCCTCCATGGCAAGAATGTCTTTCCTCAGATTAGGAGACCAAAACTGTATGCAATACTCCAGGTGTGGTCTCACCAAGGCCCTGTACAACTGCAGTAGAACCTCCCTGCTCCTATACTCAAATCCTTTTGCTATGAATGCTCTGATTTATAAAGGCCAGCACACCAAAAGCTTTCTTTACCACCCTATCTACATGAGATTCCACCTTCAGGAAACTATGCACAGTTATTCCTAGATCCCTCTGTTCATCTGCATTCCTCAATTCGCTACCAGGGACGTCCTATTTTGATTTGTCCTGCCAAGATGTAGCACCTCACACTTATCAGCATTAAACTCCATCTGCCATCTTTCAGCCCACTCTTCCAATTGGCCTAAATCTCTCTGTAGATTTTGAAAATCTACTTCATTATCCACAACACCACCTATCTTAGTATCATTTGCATACTTACTAATCCAATTTACCACACCATCATCCAGATCATTGATGTATATGACAAACAACAGTGGACCCAACACAGATCCCTGAGGCACCCCACTAGTCACCAGCCTCCAACCTGACAAACCGTTATCCACCATTACACTCTGGTATCTCCCATTCAGCCACTGTTGAATCAATCTTGCTACTCCACTATTAATACCCAACAATTGAACCTTCTTAACCAACCTTCCATGTCAAAGGCCTTACTGAAGTCCATATAGACAACATCCACCGCTTTACCCTCATCAATTTCCCTAGTAACCTCTTCACAAAATTCAAGAAGATTAGTCAAACATGACCTTCCAGGCACAAATCCATGTTGACTGTTCCTAATCAGACCCTGTTTATCCAGGTGTTTTCTATATTATCTCTAAGTTTCCTTTCCATTAATTTGCCCACCACTGACGTCAAACTAACAGGTCTATAATTGCTAGGTTTACTCTTAGAACCCTTTTTAAACAATGGAACAACATGCGCAGTACGCCAATCCTCCGGCACCATTCCCGTTTCTAATGACATTTGAAATATTTCTGTCATAGGCCCTGCTATTTCTACACTAACTTCCCTCAATGTCCTAGGGAATATCCTGTCAGGACCTGGAGACTTATCCACTTTTATATTTTTCAAAAGTGTCAGTACTTCCTCTTCTTTGATCCTCATAGTTTCCATAGCTACCCTACATATTTCCCTTTCCTCACATAATTCAATATCCTTCTCCTTGGTGAATAACAAAGAAAAGAAATTGTTCAATATCTCCCCCATTTCTTTTGGCTCTGCAGATAGCTGTCCACCCTGACTCTCTAATGGACCAATTTTATCCCTCGTTATCCTTTTGCTATTAATATAGCTGTAGAAACCCTTTGGATTTACTTTCACCTTACTTGCCAAAGCAACCTCATATCTTCATTTAGCTTTTCTAATTTATTTCTTAAGATTCTTTTTACATTCTTTATACTCCTCAAGCACCTCATTTACTCCATGCTGCCTATAATTATTGTAGATCTCTCTCTTTTTCCGAACCGTGTCCAATTTCCCGTGAAAACCATGGCTCTTTCCAATTATTACCACTCTTTCTTTTCAACCAAACAGGTCCACCACAACCATTTGCTGTGGACCTGGTGGGCCGAAGGTCCTGTTCCCACGCTGTATCTTTAAACTAAATTAAACACACTAAAACCAGAGGAAATCTAAAGAAGAGTCTCTACCCGAAACATCACCCAATTTCTTCTATCCAGAGGTGCTGGCTGCTCCATGGAGTTCCCCTGCACCATTAAAGCATGGAATAGTCTTCACCCTACCATTGCTACCCAACCAGACGCAACTAAATTTAAGGTAGCTCTTTTTTCCCCAAGAACCCTTTTTTGCTTAAGTCAAGAGTCAGGAGAGTTTTATTGTCATCTGTCCCAGATAGGACAATGAAATTCTTGCTTACTGCAACACAACAGAAAATGTAAACATAATACAGAACAGGAGATAAAAGTTCAGTGTGTCTATATACCATAGACCATATATATACACAATAAATAAACAGAAAAATTGCAATAGGCTGTTATTTTTCAGAGTTTGGAGTTTGCTGGTGGAAGGTCCACTCCAGTTTAAATTCCATTTGGAATATTTTTGGAGGACCAGGAAACCAAGAAGCAAGAGTTACTCCAGAGAGTTACTCCAGAGAGTTACTCCAGCTCCAGGGAGTGATTCTGCGCTGGTTTTCATCGGTCACCGCAAGGACAGCAATGGCAGCCAGATCTCCCACAATGCAGAGGGTGGGAGAAAGTGTCCAGTGCCGACCAGTTGCCGTGGCAGTGCGCATGTGCAGGGCGGCCGATGATGTGTTGGCCGTGGCAGTGCGCATGTGCAAGGCGGCCGGCCGTGCCGGTGGATGAGGAGCAGGTGGAGAGCGGTGAACCGGCGGCCCGGACACGGATACGGATGAAGGATGGAGACGGAGAGTGACAGAGAGAGATAGAGAGGGGGGCTCGCTCAGAGATGAACGGCAGGGTGTCGGGCAAAATGGCACGGCATTTAGGTTGCCCGGCGGGACTTTAAGTCGCCATTGGCACCTGGGCAACCGTTAATTTCGAGCCCTGCATCTCAACATCTAGAGCATCAAACCCTCTTAGGATCTTACATGCTTTAACAAGGTCAGTCCTCATTCATTTAAACCCCAGAGAGCATTTGAAGAGCAGTTCTCCCAGTACCCAAGCCCAAATTTATCCTTCAACCAACCATTAACTGTTGATTTGATTGTCTTATTTTTGAAATTTCTTCTGTGTTAGTTGGCACTGCATTTGCTTCAAAACAAAATATCAAAGGATATGAAAGGGTTCTATATATACGTTACTTCTTCAGTAAACTACAATTCTACTGTTGGGAAAGATTTGGAGAGGATAAAGAATACCATAAAACATGTTGTACTCATCTTTGAACAATTTGTTTTTAACCACAACTATTCAAAGTGGGAATAATTTAAGAAACCAATTTCATATCACATGAAAAATCAAATACAAACCTCAGCAATGCACTCTCCCAGTGATAAACTGCTGTCCTTCGTTTTCCTTTTGCTCATGGTGGAAAAATTCACAAACTGCAAAACAAGTCAAACAAAATAAACAGGATCCAATCATTTTAAACATTTCACAACTGAACTGTTGTTATTTTATAACAATTTACATTATTTAAAGTGAATTGTGATTTAATCAAAGTTTACTTCCTGCAGTGTCATTTTTATTTACAACTGAAGCTAAACTATTGCAATTAAAAATCAATATTTATGAAAATTAAGGTTTGTAGTTTAAACATTAGTCGCAGTCATAAAGCATGGAAACAGGCTTTTTGGCCCAACTTGCCAACCAACATACCTCATTTATAATGGTCCCACCTGCCTGTGTTTGACCCACACCCCTCTAAACATATCCCATCCAGGTACCCGTTCAAATGTTTCTTAAACTTTGTGATAGTACCTGCCTTAACCACCTCCTCTGGTAGCCAGTTCCAGAATAGCCACCCCTCAGAATCCTGTTAAATCTCTCTCCCCCCCCCCCCCCCCCCCCCCCCACCACCAAATGTTAAACCCATGTACCCTGGTTCTCGATTCCCCTACTCTGGGTAAAAGACCCTATGCATTTACTCTATCTATTCTTCATGATTTTAAAAATCTCGATAAGATGACCACTCATCCTCCTGCGTTCCAAGGAATAAAGTCCCAGCTTGCTCAACCGCTCCCAGTAGCTCAGGCCCTCGAGTCCTGGAAACATTCTTGTAAATATTTTCTACACATTTTCCAGCTGAGTATCATCTTTCCTATAACAGGGTGACCAAAACTGAACACAATACTCTACATGTGGATAAAAAAAAACTGGAATAATTCAGCGGGACAGGCAGCATCTCTGGAGAGAAGGAATGGGTGACATTTTGGATCGAGATGCTTCTTCAGACTGGTTAGGGATAAGGGAAAGGAAAGGTACAGACAATGATGTAGAGAGATAAAGAACAACGAATGAAAGATATGCAAAAAAATAAAAATGATACAGGCCATTATTAGCTGTTTGATGGGTGAAAACGAGAAGCTAGTGCGACGGGAGGGGGAGAGATGAGGGATAGAGGGAGAGTGAGAGTGAGATGAGAAGTGAGAGGGAGAGGGGAGTGGAGGGATACGGAGAGGTGAGTTAGTTTATAGGCGCTGTCTTTTCGCTTCGCTTTTCTTTTCTCGTTCTCTTCTCTTTCTCTCTCTCTCTCTCTCTCTCTCTCTCTCTCTCTCTCTCCTCTCTCTCTCTCTCGTCTCCTTCTCTCTCTCTCTCTCTCTCTCTCTCGCTTCTTTCTCTTTCTCTTTTTCTCTTCTTTCCTTTTCTCTTTCTTTTCGCTCTTCTGGTTCTTTTGGTTTTTTCTAGTGGTGCGTTGTCCTAGAGAGAGTTTCAGAAGCAACACCGGAGTCTCTATTCAATTGACATCACACTGCTCTTGGAGTTATGCTTCAGCTAGTTAAAGGTATTGGGAAAACTGCAGAGTTAAGATTGTTTATTGTCATGTACACCAGGGCACAACAATGACATTTTCACTTGCTGCAGCCTTACAGGCATATTAATTCAATAACAGGTCAAATACATACGCAATAAATTATCAGTTATTCTGGCTGTCCCAGTCCGTGATGGTGCAAGCCAGAGTAAGCAGTTCAACCTTGGCACAAATGCTATAGTACTTTAGTGATGGTTGTGGTTAGGGTTGTTGAATGTGCCTCAAGTGCCTGAATGTTGATGGGAAGAGTTGGAAACAAAGAAAGGCAGATACTGGATAATACACAAAAGGACTCAAAATGCTGGAGTATCTCAGTAGGTCAGGCAGCATCACACTAGACCATGTTCTCCAGAGGTGCAGCCTGAGCTGCTGAGTTACTCCAGCACTCTGTGTCCTTTTGATGGGAAGAAGCTGTTCTTGAACCTGGAGATAACATTTCTTAGGACCCTGTACCATTGGTAGCAGCGGGATGACAGCATGGCCATGATGATGGGCTTTTGATGATATTGCCTTCTTGAAGTAGTACTAGTTGTAGACATCTTTGATGAGGAGGAGATTAATACTCACCATGGACCATGCAAAGTCCACACTTTTTACAGCTGCCTTCGTTCTTGAAGGTTCAAATTACTGAACTAGGCCAGATGCAATCAGTCACTATGCTCTTCAGCATACTCCTGCAGAAATCCAATTGAGTATTCAACAACATGCCAAACCTCCTCAAACTTGAGGAAGTAGAGGCATCAGTGAGCTCTCATTGTAATTGCATCAATGTGGTGCACCAAGGACAGATTATCAAAAACAAATCACTGTTCAAAGACAGATAGTTTTATTATTGAGTAATGGAATCAAGAGATATGGGGGCCAAGGCAGAAAAGTGAACAGGGTAAGCTGGATCACAAGCTCACTGAATAATGAAGCTAGCTTTAAGGGGCCAAATAGCCTACTTGTGTTCCAATTTATTATATTCCAATAATGGACCGGCCACTCGTGATTTAATTGACTAGGCCTCGTATCCCTGAAGTTTAGAATGTAACATATATACAATGACAATTTTTTCCTCCAGTGGAGAAGAATAGTACCAAGCAGTTACAGGTAACAAAATAAGAGAGTTTTTTGAAATTCTGAATCCTGGAGGGCCGTAGACCCCCAGTGATTGAATAGATTCCAATCCGAAATCCATAAGATTTCTGGATATAAAAAGGAAACATGGGAAAAGGTAAGGAATTTGAAGTTATGTAACAAATCATTCACGATCGTGTTGAATGGCAGAGGAAGCTCGAGGGGCCCATTCCTCATTCATTTCTTACAATTCAGTTATTGTCATACAATGAAAGCGATTGCATCTATATTTAAGAGGGAGTTAGATGTGGCCCTTGTGGCTAAGGGGATCAGAGGGTATGGAGAGAAGGCAGGTACGGGATACTGAGTTGGATGATCAGCCATGATCATATTGAATGGCGGTGCAGGCTCGAAGGGCCGAATGGCCTACTCCTGCACCTAATTTCTATGTTTCTATATCTATCTATATATCTATCTATCTTCTATATTACTAAAACTCTGATCTTGACCGCTTTTGGCCTACTGTGCTGCGATTTCCAAGAGAACGCCGCCACCTACGGCCGTCATTTTTGCCCACCTCGATCAGAGCCCACGTCTGCCTTCCTGGACCAGAGTATTTTTCCCATCGATGAAAAAGCAGAGAGAAATTAATGTTTAAAAAAAATTCACCATTCTCTCTGCTGCCCCTGCTGGAGGGAGGGGGAGGGACTATAAAACCAGGAAGTGGTGTGCCTCAATCAGTCTCTGCAATATGGAGGTCACTCTGAGCTCTGAATGACACTGAACAAATGTCTACACAGCTGTGAGTACCCTTAATGTGGTTTGAAAATGAAAATATGGTTAGTTTGAAGTAAAAAAGCACTGCCTGCAAATGGTTGTTTGGGGGGTTTGGGTTGAAGTAAAAAGGCATTCTCTCTCTCTCCCCACCTCTCTCTCTCCCTATCCCTCTCTCTTTCTCTCTCTCCCTCCCTCTTCTCTCCCCATCCCCCCTCTCCCCCCCCCACTCTCCTCTCTCCCCCCCCTCTCCTCTCCCCTCCCCCCCCTCTCCTCTCCCACCCCCTCTCTCCTCTCCACCCCTCTCTCCTCTCCCACCCCTCTCTCCTCTCCGCCCACCCTCTCCTCTCCCCCCCCCCCTCCTCTCATGAAAATATGGTTAGTTTGAAGTAAAAAAGCACTGCCTGCAAATGATTGTGTGGGGGGTTTGGGTTGAAGTAAAAAGGCACTCTCTCCCCACCTCTCTCTCTCTCCCTATCCCTCTCTCTTTCTCTCTCCCCCCGTCTTTCCCTTTCTCTCTCTCTCTCTCTCCACATCTCTCCCCATCCCCCCCTCTCCTCTCCCCCCCCCTCCTCTCTCCCCCCCCTCCTCCCCATCTCTCTCCTCTCCCCCACCTCTCCTCTCCCCCCCCCCTCTCTCCTCTCCCCCCCCCCCCCTCTCATGAAAATATGGTTAGTTTGAAGTAAAAAAGCACTGCCTGCAAATGGTTGTTTGGGGGGTTTGGGTTGAAGTAAAAAGGCACTCTCTCTCCCTATCCCTCTCTCTTTCTCTCTCTCTCCCCCCGTCTCTCTCTCTCCCCACCCCCCCTCCTCTCCCCCCCCCCCCTCTCTCCACTCCCCCCTCTCCTCTCTCCCCTCCCCCCCCTCCTCTGCCCCCCCCTCTCCCCTCTTTTCTCCCCCTCCTCCCCCCCCCCACCGTCCCTCCCCTAAACCCCCCTCCCCTCCACACACCCCTACCCCCTTCCCTCCCTGCTCCCCCTCCCCTCACCTCACCCCCTCTCAGCACCTCCTCACTCTCACTCTCTCCTCCCCCACCTTTCCCCCCTCCCTCTTCTCCTCCTCTCCACCCCCCCTCTCCCTCTTGCCCCCCTCTCTGTCCCTTCTCTCTCTCTCTGTCCCTTCTCTCTCTGCCCTCACACTCTACCCCCGCCCCCCCCCCCCCCCCTCTCTAGATGTGACTGCAAGTTGGGGGCTATGCGTCAGTAGATATGATGGTTATGGGGTAAAAGGAGCAAATTAATAATATTAATATAATATCAAGGGGGGTAATTAGCGTGAGTGCGGGGGGGGGGGGTGATAGTTAGTGTGTGTGTGACGCAGCATGCCGCCTCCCCCCCCCACAGCCACATGTTGGGGGAACAGACCCAAAGGGTCTGCACTTGGTCTAGTACATAACTAAAACTCCAATCTTCTTATCTTCCGGTTTGGTAGTCTTTCCATTTGCGCAAAAACGGTTTGCGATAGCGCTACAATTTTTCACCAGTTCACTCTCCATTCTCCTGTGCTGCGAGTGCACCAAGTTCCGTTCCGATCGGTTGAATGTCGTAAAAGTTACCGATGTTTAAAAATCTTAAAAAACGCGCATGCGCAGATCGATCTCTTCTCCTGTCATCCAGCGCCGCGCGGATTAGTCTCTTCCCCTGTCACTCCACGGGACGGTCCACCCCTTTCTGCGCCATTTACTGGAGCTGAGGATGGCCAGCAGAGATTTCCAACCAGACTTTCGGAGTGACCCAAAGCTGCCCAGCCCACGCCTCAAGCAGCAGCCTTGCCCTCTGAAGCCCAGCGTCGGAGACCCGACCCAGCACAGCGTGGGAGACCCAGCACAGCCCAGAGTCGGAGATATCGTCAAACGCCCAACGCCTGTTGTGAGTCCCCATTGCATCGCCAATTCCAGCCACTACCCCCTCTGGTCCCCCTCGCTGGCACCTCCATCCCTCCTCCATGATGCCCCTCTCTCCCCCATCTTTTCTCCGAGCTCACTCCCCCCCCCGCCCACACACACCTCTCCCCCGCCCACACCCCTCTCCCCCACAAACCCACCCTCACCCCCCACACACACCCACCCCCCCGCCACACACCCTCCCCTCCCACCCCAAACCCTCCAACCTCACACCCTCCCCGCCACAGACCACACTTCCCTCCACCCCACCCACGTGAAGAGGAGGGTGAAGGAGTGCTTGGGGATGAGGTGAAATGTGCTGTGCTTGGGCAGTTAGGGGCTATGGGTGAGTGGTGGAATATTGCATTGGGGGAACGTGCGAGTGGTGGAATATTGCGTTGGGGAATGGGTTGCATTGGGGGACGAGGCCTCCCGTGTGACTGGGACCCAACGGATCTCACTTAGTCTTGATCAAAACTAAAGCTCTGGTCAACTATTTCATTCTATCCTGCATTTTTTTTGTTCCGCTAAAATTATATATATAGGGGGGTTTCACGGCAGTCGGGTCACGACCCATGACCCGTACTGTTGCTACGCTACTCCAAATGGAGTACACGCGATGAACTGCAGGTAGGCACTTACCATTGTTTCCAGCGTAGCGGGCCCGTTAAAACCCGCTGAAATTGTCCATTTTTGCGCTGTAAATAATTATGGAAATCGGGATACGCGTGTGAGACATTTAGCTTACTTCAGAATTCCAAAAGTGAGGAGAAATGACGGTAGATAGAAGCGAGAGCTGAAGGGGGGGACAACAGCCAGAGTGCTTGGCGAACATTGGCCGTTTGCACACTGCATTTCATCAACAGAAAGGCATTATTTGTGTTTTTTCTTGATTCCTTTGGCATCTAAAAAGTTTCAGAAGTGATAAATCTGTCTGTAATTTTTTTAAATCGCCCATGGTTCCCAAGTGGGTTTTTACATACAAAATGAAAACGCATCTGAAGAAAAATTTACAGCCAGATTTATCACTTCTGAGAATTTTTAGATACCAAAGGAATCAAGATAAAACACAAATAATGCCTTACTGTTGATGAAATGCAGTGAGCAAACGCGATAATTTCCAATATTTTCAATTCCGATATCTGCACGGCCAATGTTTACCAAGCACTTTCGCTGCTGTAGTCCCTTCAGTTCTCGCTTCTCTATACCTTCATTTCGCTTCACTTTTGAAATTCTAAAGTTGGGTACATGTCTCTCACACTTACCCCGACTTCCACGATTTTTTTTCAACGCAAAAATTCAACATTCTGGCGGTTTTTAACAGGTAGGAAAGTACGCGTTTCTTGTATTAATAACATATACCGGAAGTGACGGATGTCCTCCAGATGGATCGAGCGGCTCCGTGCGTCAAGCCCTATGACCCAGTGACCTTACGTGCAACCCCCTATTGACTGCACAAAGTAACGGCGAATTTCAGAGTTGAACCGTTATTCTACCCGATCTAGTATCTTTGATTCTACCCAACACTCCTTCATTAATCAGCTGCAACACCACTCGCTCCGCAATTTTTTAATCGGTACTAGCAGAAGCAGAAATATTCCGACCGGCTTTCACAATGTAACACAAACCGCTGGGAGACGAATCCTCCAAAGCTGCAACATCAGTTGGGTACATGGGCCTTTCATTCACTTGAACGAATCAGACTCCGATGGCCCTCCATGTATTTTGGAGAGATTTAAAGACAAGACCCACAACTGCGACTTGCTCGGCGTTCATCCGACCTCTGCTCTGTGGACCAGGCTCGCATGGAAAACCCCAAAATGCTGGAGTAACTCAGCGGGACAGGCAGCATCAAACTGCCGCTGAGCTACCCCAACATTTGTGTCTATCTTCGATGTAAACCAGCATCTATAATTCCTTCCTACACATTTCGCATGGAAAAGGTCGGCAAGCACCTGTGTCTTCGGTCATCACATTCCTCCTCCACCTACAAATCAATGGGAAGCCCGGCCTCGTGTGTCTGGCGAGCTCACTGACGTGAAGCACAAGCAGCAGCTCCAGGAAACCCTCCAGATGAGACAAAGCACCTTAAACACAGTCTCCGTTTGAAGGGGTTTCCACCCGAAATGTCACCCATTCGTTCTCTCCAGAGATGGTGTCTGACCCGGCATGTTACTCCAGCATGTAGTGTCAATCTTCGGTGTAAACTACAATCTGCAGTTCCTTCCCACACGTCTCCATTTGACTCTTTTCCCTCGCCCCCTTTATTGAGAAATACATTTTACTCGCAGATAACCCACAATTCCCAACGGGTGCTCTGAGAAAAGATTCGCAAAACACTCGGGTTGTTTCTTTAAAATATAAGGTTTAAAACAAACAAAAAATAAAATCGAGATCCGTCCATCCTACCTCAGGCAGGCCCGACCGTCGCTCAGGTAACCGAGACGTAGATGTTATAGCCCCGCCCCCCTTTCCCCTCTGACCCCTGCCACCTCCCTCAGCTCGTACGTCACTCGTTAGCAACCTCCTCCCCCCCCTCTCCCTCACCCCCGGAGCATTTTGGGTAATCTCCGTCTTGGGACATGCGCAGTTCACTGGGTATTTTCAGCTGCAGGTTTTTTTTCCTCTCTCTCGCTCTCTCTTGCCCCTGTCCCTCTCTCTGTGCCTCTGTGTTAAAGCTTCCACAAAAGTCTCCAGAAATAAAGCGGCCGTTTCCCTCTTTTATTGTTGTGATCTCGCATTCCCGGCCGGATACATCCCGAGCGTCTGAAAAACTTCCTGGATACCTCCCTTAACAACCAGCCGACCTCCCGGGCCTGGCCAGCAGCCTTTTAAGTGCCATTTCAACCCTTTATTACCCTTTGTTTTTGACTCTTTTTTAAAAAAAAGAGAAAGACTCGGAGAGGAGGAAGTTGAAGGTAAGTGTTTGCAAAGCCATTCCAGCCTCCCTTTTAATTAAAATATCTTCTTTTTTTTTAATGAAGTGTATTTTTTACTGCAATATATAAATATTTCTCAGTGTTAAAATGCACTCTTATTGGAGTTGGGTTTTGGAGGGTTTTGTTTTGTATTTTGGAGAGGAAGAACGTTCCTGTTTTTTGAAAATGGGGTTTAATCTGGTTTAAAGGCTTCTATTTATCCGCCCCCTCTTTGCTGCTACTGCTGCTGCTGATGATGATGATGCTACGTTGCAGGCCACGGCCATGCGTGACTGCTGTTTACAACAGTCCAACTTCAGATCTTGTAGGTATCAGCCCCGCAACATTTAAGAACGTTTGTTCCATCTCGATGAAAATGTATTTGCAATTGAAATATTTGGAGATGACTTGCGATAGATTCTGAGTATATTATGCAGTCTTTTTTATCTCAATGTGTTTAAATTGTTAATCGCCTGGTAGTCAATATTGAGTCGTTTTTGCTCTTTCATATTTTACATATTTATAGGCCCAGCAGGATGTGGATTGTCATCCACAGAAGGTGATGTCAAAAGAAACAAGGTGTTCAAGGATTTAAGTGTTGATGAGTTTTATTCTCTCACCTTGGTATCATTTTTAATAAAATTAAGTGACATTTAGGTTTATGACTATCCAAATGCACAGTATCTTAAAGTTGATGCCAAATGTATGGATACATTAAAAACTTGTATTCTATCCATTGTTAAATACCTGTTTTTTCCCCCTAAAAATGTTTATACAAATTGGAAGAGGTGGGAGCTCAGGCGTAGGTTGAGTTTACAAGTTAAGCATATGGCAGCAAGTAATTTAATACTCAGTTTGCTGTTTCCATTTAATGTTTCATGCTTCCATTTTGCTTTGTAGCTATAAAAAAAATCCACTCATGTTGCTGGAGAAGTTGTTAAAAATATGAAATATTTGAGTGTATGGGGCTATTATCCAAAGTCAAGGATCTGTATCTTTGTAGGCTTCTGTTGAGCTAAATTCTACAACTGCGTTGTATTGTTATGGTTTATATTTAGCGTTTGTGTTTTTAATGATTCTCAATACCTGATGTATTCCTCTTGTGTGGTGGGCATTGTGCTATTTTAGGAGGGGGAGGGGTGGCTTAGACAGAATGCTTTTTTTGATGCTTGGAACCAAATGAATATATGGTAGATATTATAACGATGTTTGAATCAGTTAAATGTGCACTATTGAAAGGCTGTTTGAATAGGTTACATTTGCATTATCGACAGACTCTTGACAATCATTTTGTTCGTCTTACTGAGGGAACCAAAACACTAAATCTGTTATTTAGCCATCTTGGTGTTCTCCAAGTAACCCCATGTTCAGTATCTTAATGTGTAGTGTGGTCTTAATTTGTTGACCAGCTGCTGTTATTTAGGTGGCTTATCAGTTCCCCTACATATGAGGATCTGTCAATTTTATTTTTGTCAATCTGGACTTGCATTTATAGAGTTGGGCAACTGGATGATATGTGCTTTGTGTATCTGAGGTGAGCATATTGGACCTAAGGAAGCCCTTCAGGTTCCAAACAAATTTCTCAATAGTCTGATATGGCAGTTCCTTAATTTGACTTCTTGAATTGCATCTGGATGCATTGATATGTTGAAAACATACTGTTCTCTTCTTAAATTTGAGAGTTGGGCACTATAGGAAAAATTGATATTATTGATCAACCTGATTATATACCAAAATGTTACTCTTTGTTTTTTTTTAATTCATTTCAATTCAAATAAGTTGGCCAAGTAGCATTCTTTAATATAGCAATATACCTGTCATTTACTATTCTCCGAGGAGTCTCATTTCACTGTGACTGTGTTTTCATATTTAAAGAACTTATTGACCAACCTTCAAACTCTACCCATGGTGATTAAATCCTAAAATATATGCACTGTTCCAGAAATGCTTTGCAGAATCATTTTCATTTTTGGAATCATAAATATTTCTAAAGATTTGTGCAATATTAAAGCATTTTATTTTTTAAGTGCTATATATGCCTCGGCAAGAGGGAGGGGATGAGGAGAATGCTAAGAAAGTGCTGCTCTTGTAGCTTTTAATGCATGTAGAGTGCTCGTTATCTGTATGCTATTCAAACATTTATTGTTTACACATTTTCACAAATTAAAATTTTGTTAAATTTTTTTTTTAACTTGGTTTGGCATGGTATTGTTACTTTACATTAATTATGAGCAACATTTGATATAGGATACAATGATCTTGAAAATCTATCTTTAGATTATATAGCTACTTAACAGAATTGAGGGATATGGGGAGAAAGCAGGGTGGGATAATGATTTTGGATGATCGGCCATGACCATATTGAATGGCGTTGCTGGCTCAAAGGGCCAAATGGCCTACTTCTGCACCTATTTTCTATGTTTAACTTTGACTGACTTGAATAGGATTCTCTCCACTCTAAAATTTGTTTTTTATGGTCATCAGCCCCAAGAAACTAGTATGTTTTATTTGAGAAATTAGTTTAACACATTTTTATTGAAGTAATTGACGTGCAGTAGATGTGGTCCAACCACTTTAATGCCACGGCCAATAAAGCACACCAATACCTCCACTTCCTCAGAAGGCTAAGGAAATTCAGCTTGTCACCAATGACTCTTACCAATTTCTACGCATGCATCAGAGAAAGCATCCTATCCAGATGCATTGCAATTTTGTATGGCAACTGCAAGGAGTTGTAAACCCAACCCAGTCCATCACACAATCCAACCTGCACCCCCACTCCCCTTTCGAATCCATCTATACTTCTCCCTGCCTTGGGAAAGCAGCTGACCTAATCAAGGGCCCCTTGTATTCTGGATATTCTGTCCCATCAGGCAGATGATACAAACGTTTGTAACTGCATGCCAACAAATTCGAGAACAGCTTCTTCCCTGCTGTTATCAGACTACTGAACGTACCTCTAAAATGCTAAGGATGAATTCACGATATTCAAATCTACCTCAATGTGGCTCTTGCACATTTTTTTAAATCTGTACTTTCTTTGTGACGGTCACACTATATTCTGCACTTTATTTATGTTCTCTTTTGCACTTCCTGATGTACTCGTATGCTATGATTTGCTTAGATAACGTACATTACAAAAACATTTCCACTATCTGCGTTGCAAAATGGTTTGCAATTTACAGACATTCTTACTGCTTCAGCTGTTTATGGATGTAAACTAAAATTGTATGTTGCCATTTGTGAAAAAGAAAAAAATATCTTATTTGATCAGTTTGCATGGTTGGGTATTTTAAAATGGCTTCAATTTGATAACCTCTAAATTTGTGAATGTCTTCAAATGTCTTGGCAATATTGTGAATTGGATGTCTGTGTTGAGAATTTTCACGTTCCCAGAGATTTGTGCAGCAAGGAGTCCTTTCCTAGAAACAAAAGATAACTCCAGAAACCAGTATCACAGCAACAACTTATTATGTTCCAAAATGCCAAATATTTCACCTTGTTCAAAAGGGAACTGCAGATGCTGGAATATCGAAGGTACACAAACTTGCTGGAGGAACTCAGCGGGTGCAGCAGCATCTATGGAGCGAAGGAAATAGGCGACGTTTCGGGCCGAAACCCTTCTTCAGACTGATGGGGGGTGGGGAAAGAAAGAAGGAAAAAGGGAGGAGGAGGAGCCCGAGGGCGGGCGGATAGGAGGGTGGGAGGAGACAGCTAGAGGGTGAAGGAAGGGGAGGGGACAGCACAGGCTAGCCAAATTGGGGGAACTCAATGTTGATGCCATAAGGGCGCAAGGACCCCAGACGGAATATGAGGTGCTGTTCCTCCAATTTCCGCTGTTGCTCACTCTGGCAATGGAGGAGACCCAGGACAGAGAGGTCGGATTGGGAATGGGAGGGGGAGTTGAAGTGCTGAGCCACCGGGAGGTCAAGTAGGTTCACCTGCTTGGCATAAGTAGACAGAGTTGCTTGGCATGAGTAGATAAACTTGTTCTGTAAAGTAACAGTTTCTGTTTGGAGAGGCTTTCCCCAAACAAAACTGAGAAGCAAGAACCAATCGCAAAAGGTTACCTGAACTCTGAAACAGTTCTGGCTTGAGCTCAAACAAAACCTATTCCAAATTCAATTAGTGTACATAAAATTACACAATTCTCTTGAAACTAATGTGAAAAAATGGGTGACTATGTTAACAAGGGTAATTGTTTTTAGAAGTTAATGGTAAGCTTCTTACTTTTGATTAGTGACAAACTCTTCCCAAATTATGCCTAGAACATCAAAAATTGCCACAATTGCCAGTACATTCTTCAGTGTATTAATCCATTATGGGTCAGGTTTTTGGACCAAAGTATTTCATGGTGCAAAGCACGCGGGTGGCCTCTGAAACACTCATGCTTTTTGTAGGAATTAATCAATGTATTGATATTTTGTCAGAAAACAATTATGTTGTGCAGAAAATATGAGTGTATTCAAATGTTTGTTGAGGCCACCTAAACAAATGGAAATTAATAGCGTTGAAATAAAACCCAACTTGCAATGAGAACAGTGAACGCTGGTTATCTTCTTTGTTGAGGAATCTGTTGAACAGAAATATGCTTTAAAATGTTGCATTGAACTTGTGGTCAGATTTTGTTTTAATTACCTGCTCCAAAGGTAAGCCATATCCATTTCTGTGTAATATGCTTTATAGTTTTTTTTCTCCAAAAAGTTGGTGATTATTGTACACGGTCAGGGGATTTTCATTTAGAAACTTTTCAGGATCGTCACAATGAATGAAAAGTTTTTTTTGGCTTAATGATCCAGGGACTGCATGGAACAGGGATTGGTTTAAACTCCTGTTCCCATATAAATGTGAGATATCTAGAAATAGAATTCAATGTATTTTAGCAAAGATCAGCATTTTAATTATATAAAATTAACTTCAGATTTTTTGTGTTGTCTTGGTGCGGATACATTCATTTGAAATAAACTGAATAATTTTGCTCTTTGGTGAAGAAAGAATTGGACTTGATACTCTTCTCGAGTGTTCTGGTTGCTATTTTTTAATTTTATAATGAAAATTATGGCAAGAAAGACTTGATGTATTGTGTAATCTAAATACGAATCATTGTGATAGAGAAGCAAACCTTAGTCGGGAAATCTGAAACATAACGCAGGAAATGCTGGAATTAATTGGGTCAGCATTCGTGCAGGGAATCAGTTGGGTGTTTGGAAACAAGTTGTAGATCAAGCATGTATTAAGCTGCATGATGGGCTATAGGGAACAAAGGGAATGTCTGAGAGGTCAGATACCAAGAAATTAATTGAGAGGCAATGAGAAATTCAGGATCACCCTTGCTGCCTACAGCAAGCATTTCTTTTGTTCTCTCCACCCCATTCTATGCGATGCAACTTAAACTGCTGTGTGATTTCTCACTTTCTCGCTCCAAAGAAGGTCGGCGGCCTGAAACACTGTCTCCACAGATACTATCCGATCTATGAGTGTTTTTGGCATTTTATTTACTGCACTGAAGGAGCATTTGCAGCCCATTAAGCCTGTTCCAGCCCAGAAAGGGCTGTTTGGATTAATTCTACCATCTAGATCTTAATTGGTAGTCTGTAAGTTAAATCATATGAAATCTTTATCAGGGTACTTTTCTTAACTGATGAGATTTTCTGCCTCTACCATCTTAAGGAGTGAATTCCAGAAGCTTCAACCACAGGGCTAAGTGCTGGGTTAAGTTATTGGTACATATAAATTATTTGCACTTGTGGTCTCTACATTTCATGCATTTGTGAGGAGGCAAATAAGTTGAAGGGACCACACAATAAGTTATAGAGCGCTAAACATGTAGAAACCCAAGGTGTTAGAACATATCCACAGATTTCTGATGGCAACAAATATAGACAGCTGTGGTAAAAAGGCATGCATGATATTTACTTTTTTTGCCCAATGAATAGGATGCAAGGAATTCGAGGTCCTGTTAAAGTTTTCAAAAATTAGTTGAGTCACAACTAGAGTACAGCTTGAAGTTTTCATCACCATATTCAGGGCTCTCACTTAACTTTTATTCCCTGTTGCCAGCCGGGCAACCTTGGTAGCTTTTTAGGTTGTCAAATGACAGTTTAGGTGGTCATTTAAGACGGTTTACATGACGCGTGCGATAATGTGCTCGGAAAAAGTGCATAGTTACCAGTCGGAATTATGCTCATTGAAGCATTCACATATTATTTCTGCTTCAAATAAAGTCACAAACTAAACATATTCACCAATCAAGACATGATATATACCACAATGACATGCAGCAAAATTATAATACAGTATCTCAACTCTTTACACATTGCAATTAATGCAATTTCTGTTAGTTCTTTCCACTTCCAAACAAAAATGTGGTTGGATTATTCAGCGTATGATCAACCTGTGTCAATAAATCCTGGACCATGGTAACATATATGTTTAACCATGCACACTACAGATTGATGCAAGCATGTTTTCTGTGAAGGACCGAAAATTAGCATGACATGGCCGTAGCATGGGTCGTTATTGCTATTGGTAGAGAAACACTCTCGCTTCTCACATAATTTATCCATAACAAAATATACAGGTTGCAAGGAAATTTCTAAAGTCATTTTATGATAACAGCTGTTAAAACCGACTATACCCATCTGACAGGTTAAACATTACACTAACTGACAAGAGATGGCCAAAGGACATAACTGCAGCAAATGTTCTTTTGGTAATATGTTTAAAGGTGTCAAAACGCCACCTTACCGGACATTCAGATTAGATGTACGTGTTGTGAACAGCAATGAAGATACCCAGTTTAGACGCTCCAGATTAAAAAAAAAAATATATTGATAAACGCTGTTTCCATCATTCCCACTTCAGAATTAACGTTAAAATTTCAACTGAAATATCTCCTGACCAAAATGGTGATGTATGTGACCAACTTCTCCCGTTGGGCAGGAGATAACAGAAGCTTCAAAGCATGTACCAGCAGATTCAGGAACAATAACAATGCTAATTCTTCATCTAAATCTTTTTATTCGACCATCCATTCTCTTCTGTTTCATGTTGTTTGTCCAACCTCCTCTTAATTCTACACTGTTCAATTTAATAATTCCCTGTAGTAGTGAATTCCACAATCTCACCGGTATTCTGGTACAAATATTTCTTCTGAATTCCAAATTGGTTTTCATCATTTTATAATGTTAAATTCTGATTATGCTTTTCCCCACATTTGGAAACATCCTGTGTGCCTTCTCATGTCGGAACACTTTTACTAATTTTAAAGACACTCCTTATCTGTGTTCCTATTGAAGATGCTCATTATTAGAGTCCTTTATTGGGACACTCCTTTAGAACCATAGAAAATAGGTGTAGGAGGAGGCCATTCGGCCCTTCGAGCCAGCACCCCCATTCATTGTGATCATGGCTGATCGTCCCCAATCAATAACCCGTGCCTGCCTTCTCCCCATATCCCTTGATTCCACTAGCCCCTAGAGCTCTATCTAACTCTCTTAAATCCATCCAGTGATTAGGCCTCCACTGCCCTCTGTGGCAGGGAATTCCACAAATTCACAACTCTCTGGGTAAAAATGTTTTTTCTCACCTCAGTCTTAAATGGCCTCCCCTTTGTTCTAAGACTGGCCCCTGGTTCTGGACTCGCCCAACATTGGGAACATTTTTCCTGCATCTAGCTTGTCCAGTCCTTTTATAATGTTATATGTTTCTATAAGATTCCCCCTCATCCTTCTAAACTCCAGTGAATACAAGCCTAGTCTTTTCAATCTTTCCTCATATGACAGTCCCGCCATCCCAGGGATCAATCTCGTGAACCTACGCTGCACTGCCTCAATCACAAGGATGTTCTTCCTCAAATTAGGAGACCAAAACTGTGCACAATACTCCAGATGTGGTCTTACCAGAGCCCTATACAACTGCAGAAGAACATTTCTACTCCTAAACTGAAATCCTCTTGTTATGAAGGCCAAAATTCCATTAGCTTTCTTCACTGCCTGTTCTATCTGCACGCCAACTTTCAGTGACTGGTGTACAAGGACACCCAGGTCTTGCTATACGTCCCCCATACCTAACCTAACCCCATTGAGATAATCTGCCCCCTTGTTTTTGCCGCTAAAGTGGGCAACCTCACATTTACCTATATTATACTGCATCTGCCACTGAATTATAGGGAAAGGTTGGGCAGGCTGGAATGAGCTGCGAGAGATTTTGATTGAGGCAGGTACTATAAGAAAATTTAAAAGATGCTTGGACAGTACATGGATAAAAATGATTTATAATGATATCGGCTAAACACAGGCAAATGTGAATAGCTTAGATGTGGTATTTTGATTGGCATGGCACCTTGGACCGAAGAGTGTGTTTCCGTGCTGAATTACTCTATGACTATCAATGATTATCATTTCTGCAGTATGTCTCTGCAGCTTTGGGAATTGTAGCTGTGATCGATGAGCTGGAATCTAAAATTCAAATGTTGCATCAGAGACGGGGAAAGTTGCTAAGATTTGTTTAGGGGACTTTCACACCCCTATGATTAAATACTGCAAAATTGGTCCATTAGGGGAATAAGGTGGCATAATTGCAATCCAGGCAAATCTGGGCACCATGAAGCTGCCATTGCATGAGTTTCAGTTGTTGCACATGACCAACTTTTTGCAGCAGTGTGGAAGAAAGTAGGAATTGTTGAGTAGATGACCATAACATTATGTTTATGTTTTGGTTGTTTACTTTCTCTCAGGCTGTCAATCGGGTCCCCCCTCTGCTTCAAGGAAAAATAGTCCAGCATATACAATCTGTCCTCATGAGTGAAACCAACCATCCTGTCCAGTGCCATCTTGACCTTCCTGTGGTGTGGCAATCAGAAATGCAATGATACTCTAGCTGTGGCGTATCCAACATTTTATAAATCTGCATGTTTACCATTTTGTTCTTGTACCCTATGCCCTAATGAAGATAAATATCCCATGTGCCTTTCTCACCACCTTATCAGTATGTACTTCAGCTTCAGGATCTCTGGACTTCTTCATCAAGGTTCCTCTATTATTACTCGCTATTTTTCATTGTGTATATTATGCCTTATTGGCCTTAAGTGCATAACTTTCCATTTATCAAGGTTAAATTGCTTTGCTCATTTAACCATTTAATCGGTATCAATATGTACTGTCAGCTTGTTCAAGAAGGAACTGCAGATGCTGGAAAATCGAAGAAGACACTTCAGTCTGAAGAAGTGTTTTGGCCCGAAACGTTCCCTATTTCCTTCGCTCCATAGATGCTGCTGCACCCGCTGAGTTTCTCCAGCATTTTTGTGTACTGTCAGCTTGTTGTGGTGCTTGATATTTTTTCCCCAGGGTCTATACACAGCATGATACTACATGATAGTAACCATCAGCATGAGGGCCATGCTAGGTACATCTTTTGCCCTTTTTGTGATTTGACATAATATTTCTACACAGTCCATTCATGGCCTCAAAGAAAATCTGAAAAATGGTATGGGCAGCTGTGACAGTACCGTCATCAGGTAAAGAGTAGAACTGCAACTTTGAGAGCACTTTAGACCTTATGGCTAAGTACGTTCTTGTAATTTTCACACAGAGAGTGGTAAGTCTCTGGAACTCTCTGCCACAGAAGGTAGTTGAGGCCAGTTCATTGGCTATATTTGAGTTGGATGATCAGCCATGATCATATTGAATGGCAGTGCAGGCTCGAAGGGCCGAATGGCTTACTCCTGCACCTATTTTCTATGTAATGGAGAGAATGCTGGTGCTGCAGTTATGTTTTATGCTTCACATTTGCGAGTGTTCCTTCCAATTCATGATGTTTGTGTACAATGTTCCCAGCATCTTAAGTAATCAGACCTGTTGGGAAAGATCACAAAGGGATGTTTGGACCAGAAATTGCAGTCTGCTCATCTGTTCCTTTTATGTATATCCTTGTATTTCTGTTATCAATTCTCTTGATCTCCTTTGCACCCATAATCTTTATCCATTTTTCTAAAAAGAAAACAGCTATAAGGTCCTAGGAGAAAGACAGTAGGACGGAGGAAATTGGAGCAGTCACTGGAAGTGTCTTGAGAGCAGTCAGGGTTACTGTTGAAGTACTGAAGTTACTGTCGTGTTTGAAGGTAGACAAATCTTCTGGGCCTGATCTGATATATCCAAGGACATTGTGGGAAACTAGAGAGGAAATTGCGGGAGCCCTGGTTGAAATTTACGAGTCGTCCTTTAATACAGGAGAGGTGCCGGAAGACTGGATGGTGGCAAATGTTCCTCTTTTCAAGAAGGGCTGCAGGGAAAATGCTGAGAACTGTAGGCCGGTGAGCTTAACATCTGTAGTTGGTAAGTTACTTTAGAGTATTCTGAGGGATAGGATATACAGGCATTTGGATGGGCAAGGGCTGATTAGGGATAGTCAGCATGGTTTTGTACGTGGGAGGTCGTGTCTCACAAATCTGATTGATTTGTTTTTTTGAAGACATGACCAAAAAGGTTGGTGAGGGCAGAGTGTAGATGTTGTGTACATGGATTTCAGTAAGGCGTTTGACAAGGTTCTGCATGGCAGGCTGCTCTGGAAGGTTAGATCGCATAGGATCCAAGGAGCGATAGCTGAATGGATAGCAAATTGGCTCCATGGAAGGAAGCGTAGGGTAATGGTGGAAGGTTGCTTCTCAGACTGGACGCCTATGACTAGTCGTGTGCCTCGGTTTGGTGCTGGTTCTGTTACTGTTTGTCATCTACATCAATGATTTGGAATCTTGCCCTTATGAGAACATAAGGGCAAGATTAGCAAGTTTGCTGATGATACAAAAGTTAGTGGTTTTGCACATAGCGAAGATGGTTGTGAACGATTGTAGCATGATCTGGATCGATTGGCCAGGTAGGTGGAGGAATGGTTCATGGAATTTAATACAGAGATGTGTGAGGTGTTACATTTTGGGATGTCGAACAAGGGAAGGACCTACACTGTAAATGGTAGGCTCTCTTGGTAGTGCTGTAGCGCAGAGGGATCTAGGAGTACAAGTGCATGGTTCCTTGATGGTCGAGTCGCAGGTAGATAAGGTGGTCAAAAAAGCTTTTGGCACTTTGGCCTTCATCAGTCAAAGTATTGTGTATAGAAGTTGGGAGGTCATGTTGCAGTTGTATAAGATGTTGGTGAGACTGCATTTAGAATATTGTGTTCAGTTCTGGGCATCATGTTATACGAAAGATATTGTCAAGCTTTAATGGTTCAGAAAAGATTTACGAGGATGTTGCCAGGACTAGAGGGTGTGAGCAATAGGGAGAGGTTGAGTAGGCTGGGTCTCTATTCCACGGAGCTCAGGAGGATGATGGGAGATCTTATAGAGGTATACAAAATCATGAGAGGAATAGATCGGGTAGATACACAGAGTAATTTGCCCAGAGTAGGGGAATTGAGGACCAGAGGACATAGGTTCATGGTGATGGGGAAAAGATTTAATTGGAGTCCGAGGGACAACTGTTTCACACATAGGGTGGTGGGTGTATGGAACAAGGTGCCAGAGGAGGTAGTTGAGGCTGGGACTATCCCATCATTTAAGAAACAGTTAGACAGGTACATGGATAGGACAGGTTTGGAGGGATATGGACCAAGCGCAGATAAGTGGGACTAGAGTAGCTGGGACATTGTTGGCCCATGTGGGCGAGTTGGGCCGAAGGACCTGTTCAACACTGTATCACTCTATGACTCTATATGCAGTACTGAAGTATGGTCAAATCAAGATTTGATAAGAATTCAGAATAACTTCCCCACTTTTTGATGGAGATAGACACAAAATGGTGGAGTAACTCAGCGGGTCAGGCAGCGTTTCTGGAGAAAAGGAAATGGTGACGCTTTGGGTTGAGACCCTTCTTCAGGGTGCTACTCTAGCAATAAGGACTCTATTCCTTGGAGTGCTGGAGGATGAGGGTTGATCTTATAGTAGTATATAAAATCATGAGAGGAATAGATCGGGGAGATGCACAAAGTCTCATGCCCAGAGTTGGGGAATCGAGGATCAGACGATATGTTTAAGGTGAAGGGGAATTGATTTAATAGGAATCTGAGGGGTAACGTTTTCTCACAAAGGGTGATGGGTGTATGGAACAAGAGGAGGTGGTTGAGGCAGGGACTATCCCAACATATGGGCTAAACACAGGCAGGTGGGATGAGTGCAGCTGGGACATGTTGGCCAGTGTGGGCAAGTTGGGCCGAAGGGTCTATTTTCACTCTGTATGATTCTATAATAAGCCCAATGTTTGATTTGTATTATTGATTCTGCTAACTTGGGACATAACATTGAGTGGTGTATTTGTAAAGCAAGATTCTTACTCTTTTTCCTCAACTGGGATCAAAACGTAAAGTGATGAATGACTTCCTTTTCTTCATACCAAAACGTACCATCTCATTTTTGCTATTATGTATTGGACGATTATTTACCTTTCAAATTTCTAAATCTGTCTGTAATTTTCTGTAAATAACTGCTCCATATTTCCACCCACACAACCAACCCCAAAGTCTGAAGAAGGGCCTCGACCCGAAACGTCACCCATTCCTTCTCTCCAGAAATGCTGCCTGTCCCGCTGAATTATTCCAGTTTGTGTCTATCCACATGTAGAGTATTGTGTTCAGTTTTGGGTCATGGGTCCCATCAATTACATTGTGGGCCAGTACTTCTGGGCTTACTTTTATTGCAAGTAGTTACCCCTTATTCCAAATTTCTGATATTAGCAGAAATCTCTTGTCACCTTAAAAAATACGCATATCAACATTTGGAAAGTGGTAATCTACAAGGCTGTGGACCAAAAACAGGGGGATGGGAAATGAGCTAGAAATTTCAAAGGTACTCTGACTTTCGAATTAACAATTTTTTTTTCAGGCACTATTGTATATTACAAGTCATTTCTATTAAAATTATGTTTTCCCAACTCTCCTCTAAGTTTACAAAGTCCTTAGAGCTGTGGCCCTTGGTTCTTAATGACACCTTGAAGAAAAAATCTTTCCGATTGACCCTTTCTACATTAATAACCATTTTGGGTGTAAAAAGTTTCACCGCATCCTCAATTATACTTTCCAACTATGTTCTCCACGTGTGACTAATCCTGGCATTCCTAAGTGTATCCCAGCACTGATAAATCTAGTATTTTGTACAGTTAAACTGTGACATTCCTCCATTCTATACCTCACCAAGGAGGTAACGAGGGTGATCGATGAGGGTGATAAGGTGGTAAATGTTGCCCACATTGATTTCAGTAAGACAGTTTAGTAAGTTAATAAAATCCTACTTAGTAGGCTGTTTCAGAAGATTAAGATACATGAGAGTCACATATCCAATGGATTCAGAACTGGCTTGCTCATTGGGGGTTGTGGTGAAAGGGTGTTATTCTGACTGGCGGTCTGTGACCAGGAATCTGTGCTAGGACCTTTGTTATTTGTGCTATATATAAATGACTGCACATAGATGTTGACTAATAAGATGGCAGACGACACCGAGAAAGCTGGAGATGCGGATGGTGAGAAAGGGTGTTGAAGTATACAGTGGGATATAGATTAGCTACAGAAATGGACGAAGAATGGCCAATGGAGCTTAATCCAAGCAAATATGAGGTATTACAATTTGGGAGGTCTAATGCAAGGAGAAAGTGTATGGTTGATTACAAGACCCTGAACAGCATTGATGTTTAGAGGGATCTGAGGGTCCAGGTCCATGGTTCCCTGAAAACGGCAATGCAAGTAGATTGTGGTAAGGAAAGCATATGGTATGATTGCCATCATTTGTCGGAATATTGAGTATAAGAGCCAGGAGGTCAAGATTGAATTGAATTGTCCTTTATTGACATTCAGACCTTTCGGTCTGAATGAAATTTTTGCAATCATACATATAATAATAAATATCAAAAACATACAATAAACACAAATTTTACATCCACCACAGTGAGTTCACCAGGCACCTCCTCACTGTGATGGAAGGCAAAAGTCTTAAAGTCTCTGTCTCTTGTGTGACTTTTTCAGCTCCGTGTGACTTTTGTTCGGCAGCATTTGGCAGATTGTGTGCAGTTCTGGTTGCTCCATTACAGGAACAACGTGGTGGCTTTAAAGAGGCTGCAGCAGAAGTTTACCAGAATGCTGCCTGTATTAGCAGCAAAGAGAGGTTTGACAAACCATTGGTTTTCTTTGGAATGCTAGAGTTTGAGGGGAGATCTGATGAAAGTATGTAAAATTGAGGTATCTAAATAATACAGAAATAAATAGAGGTATAAACAGTTAGAAATATAAGTAGCAATGTTACAAATTTTTGAGATTTTAAAAATCAAGCCTGCAATTTATCCCATCAGATAAAGCATAAAAATAAGTTTAATTTGACACCTAATTCACTTTCATATCTTCAGTATTAAAAATGTTATGGCCATTTTCATACTCTGAAATTAGCATCTTGTTCCCTATTGCTTTTCCATTGATTTAACTCAAAAGCTGTGATAGAGGACAGTCAAAAACTTAAAAATTAAGAGAACTGAATGAAAATTTCAGTTATCATAGATTGAAGCATTCTGAAACAAATATGAAACAATCTTACTTGGATGACCTGAAATTAAAGCATATAATTGGTTAGTTACCTAATTGTAGCTAATTACAAAATTTAATTACTAATCTAAACATCTATCCATTTCTTAAGAAAAGGTTAACATTTTTAAATAGCCTAAGTGTCCAAATAACATTCACACAAGAATTCACAATATAACATGATTTTTAAATCTCATTGTCATGAATTTATAGGCCAAATGGACGGAATTTAGTGTTTAATTCCCGTAAATTAATGGCCATTTAAATCATCTTGTGAGTGGGATATTGTGGAACGCGATCGATTTAAACCTTGCGGTTTGCGGTGAATTTAAACCCCATAAATATGTGTTTATTGTTGTTTTTTTTATTGTATTGTATTGTATGTATGACTGCTTCAATTTCGTTCAGACTTCGGTCTGAATGACAATAAAGGCTATCAAATCTAAGCTATCTAATCTAATAATATCAGCAGGAAAAACACTGCCGGTTCGTATGCGGCCTAAATCACCTTTTCGCAACGTAAAATTTGGATTAAAGTAATCCTAAGAAGAAAGTTTATATGTAAAATAAACGGCTTACCTTTATTGTCCCATACGGGAGATCCGTCCCGTTGTTGGCGTTGAAGGCGTTCGAAGTAACATTTTATTTTACTCCAGCAATTAAATTATCCAGCGATGTTTTTAAAAAACTTCATAGAACGGATGTTGGAATGATTTCTCTGCAGCAGCTGAGCAGCCTGAGAAAATCGACTCCGACAGGCAGGAGAAAACAACATTTTAATCCCGCCCCCCCCCCCCCCCTCTCAAAGGTGCCAAAATCGCGTACACGGCCAGTGGCAGAACTGCAGCGCCGCTGAAGGTAAGTTTTGTAACATACCTACCATAAGCCATGTTCCTGTGCTGCACTGTTCTGTTTTTTATATTATAATTGCATATTCACTGGTACCAGAACAATGACATTCTTACTTTCTACAGCTTTGCAAGCACATTAAATATCACAATGTGACAAATATACAATCATTTATCAGTTATATTTGGGAGACCAGCCCAGTGCAAATGCAGATTTGTATTAAAGTCTACAGTAGTTCTGAAGTGCTGAGGTAGATTTGGGTTGTATAGGATAGTTCAAGAGCCTGATGGTTGATGGGAAGAAGCTGTTCTTAAACTTAGAGGTAATGGTTCTCAGGCTCCTCTCCCATCTTTCCAATGGTAGGAATGGGATGAGAGCATGGCCAGGATGGTGTGGATCTTTGATATTGGCTCACTTTTTGAGGCACTGCTTCCTCTAGACCCCTTCAGTGGTGGGGAGGTTAATACCCTTGATGGGCCAGGCAATGTCTACCAGTTTATAGACAATAAGTGCAGGAGTATGCCATTCGGGCCTTCGAGCCAGCACCGCCATTCAATGTGATCATGTCTGATCATCCCCAATCAGTATTCTCCCCATATCCTCTGACTCCTTTATCTTTAAGAGCCCCATCTAGCTCTCTCTTGAAAGTATCCAGAGATCTGGCCTCCACCAGAGAATTCCACAGACTCACAACTCTCTGTGTAAAAAAAGTGTTTCATCATCTCTGTTCTAAATGACTTGCCCCTTATTCTTAAACTGTGGCCCCTGGTTCTGGACTCCGCCAACATCGGGAACATGTTTCCTGCCTCTAGCATGTCTAAACCCTTTAATCTTATATGTCTCAATAAGATATCCTCTCATCCTTCTAAATTCCAGAGTTTTTTTTTTGTGTTTATTTTGTTTTGGTTAGTCTAGTTTTTGGTTCTTAGTTTGTGTTTTGGGGGGGGGGGGGGGGGGTTGAAACGGGGGTTTGCAACGGGGGTTTGCAGTCTCTCCCTGCGGGGGAATGCGACTTTTTTGTCGTATTCCCCTTCTCTGCCTCCGTCTGCGCTGAGGCCTAATGGAGCTGACGACCTCGAGGCTCCGGAGGCAGAGCCCGTCAGGACTCGCCCTGAGCTCGCTCCCGTGAGGGTGGTCAGGCTCAGGGCTGGAACAGTGCTCCCGTGAGAGGTTGTGACGCTCCCGTGAGGGCGGCCAGCCCGAGGGTGGAACGAGGCTCCCGTCGGAGCGGCCGAGCTCGGGGAGGTGTGGCGCTCGCAGCCCGAGGGAGGTTCGGCGCCCATGTCGGGGCGGCCCGGCCCGAGGGAGAAGCGACGCCCAAGTCGGGGCGGCCCGGCCAGAGGGAGAAGCGACGCCCAAGTCGGGGCGGCCCGGCCGGGGGGAGAAGCGACGCCCAAGTCGGGGCGGCCCGGCCGGGGGGAGAAGCGACGCCCAAGTCGGGGTGGCCTGGCCGGGGGGAGAAGCGACGCCCAAGTCGGGGCGGCCCGGCCCGGGGGAGGTTCGGCGCCCATGTTGGGGTGGCCTGGCCGGGGGGAGAAGCGACGCCCAAGTCGGGGCGGCCCAGCCCGAGGAAGAAGCGACGCCCATGTCGGGGCGGCCCAGCCCGGGGGAGGTTCAGCGCCCATGTCGGGGGCGGCCCAGCCCGAGGCTGAAGACGGTACGGTACTCACGTGAGGGTGGCTGGGACGGTGTTCTGGCGGTGGTGGCCTGAGTCCGCGGGCCAACGGCTGCGTCTGCAGGACTGGTGGGCGGCAGCTTCGACCACCCCGGGCCGCGGTGTTTGAGCCGCGGGACTGATTTATAACATCGCCCGGGGGGTATCGCCACAGCGCAGAGGGAGAAGAGGAGGGAAGAGACTGCAGACCTAAGACGTTTGCCTCCATCACAGTGAGGAGATGCTGGGTGGACTCGCTGTGGTGGATGTTAATATGTGTTTATTGTTTTTATTGTATTATATGTATGACTGCTGCAATTTCATTCAGACCGGTCTGAATCACAATAAAGGCTATCTATCTATCTATCTATCTATCTATCTATCTATACAAGCCCAGCCGCTCCATTTTCTCAGCATATGACAGTCCCGCTGTCATGTAAACCTACGCTGCACTCCCTCAATAGCAAGAATGCTACAGCCGCCTTTTTTCTTGGGTGTTCAAATTGCTGAACCAGGCCGTGATGCAACTAGTCAGGATGGTCTTCGTACACCTGAAAAAGTTCAAGGGCGTACTCGTCCAGAGATATGAACACCTTGGAACATGTCTCGCTTCGCCCTGACAATGAGGCATGTACAAGGACCCGTGGCAATCTCTTCCATCGGCCTCCTGGATGCTACATGAAACTAAACTGTCTTGGGTTGCAGGCTGGTTATGTTACTGCAAGTAAGAATTTCAATGTTCCATTATCGGAACATATGACAATGAAAAATACTTGGAGTTATAATCAGCTCCTTAGTCTTGCTAAAGTTGAGAGCAAGATTTTTTCTGGCATCATTCAACCAGATTATTGATCTCCCTTCTGTACTCTGACTCATTGCTTCCTGTTATTCGTCCAACAGTTTGGTATATCTTTATGGAATTCTATTGCATTTCTTCAGCACTATTTTATTTTTTGAAATCTGTTGCTTCCTATTAATTTCTTACCTTAATTGAAGGTTGTGAATTTGTTTCCACTACGGATGAATAACTTGCCTCTAATTATCCTAGACACAAGGAGCTGCAGATACTGGTTTGCAAAAAAAGGGACAAATGCTGGAGGGGGGGTGTTTGGTCGATGGTTGACTAAAAGCCAGAGATGAAAAGACAAAAAAGTTGAAATAAGTAGAGAAGAGATATGAAATGTGAAACTTGAGGAAAGGAGTGGAATTGTGGGAGTAATGGGTGTGCATTCAGGTGGGGACAGGAAACATGGGGTGGAGAAGATTGGTGTGTATGTTGTCAATCACCTAAAATTCAAGATTTCGGTGTTCATATCTTTGGATCGTATACGTAAGATGCTCTTCTAGTTTGTATGTCGCCTCACTCTGGCAATGCAGGTGGCCCAGGGCAGAAAAGTCATTATGGAATGAGAAGGGGTGTTTTGAAATGGTTAGCAGCCAGGAGATCGGCAAAATGGTCGCTTCGAACTCTCCGATCAATAGTCCGTGGGAATAAGGCACATAAGGGTATCGTCCGTAGGAATAAGACACATAAGCTATCTCCTTATGCAGATGATCTGTTATTATTCATCTCTAACCCGGCAATAGTAACTCCACTTAATCAATTTAGTCATTTTTCTGGTTATAAACTAAATCATAGTAAGAGTGAGCTTTTTCCATTAAACAATCTAGTTTCGAATTATGGACAGTTTCCATTTAGATTGACTACCGAATGTTTTACTTATTTAGGCATTAAGATTACCAAGAAACACAAGTATTTATTTAAAGCCAATTTTGCCCCTCTAATTGACCATGTCAAACAACAGTTCACTAAATGGTCACCAATGTCCTTATCTTTAATAGGCCGAATCAATGCAATAAAAAGTTTATCTTACCTAAATTTTTATATTTATTTCAGACTATACCAATTTCTATTGCATAAAACATTTTCTTTGATATTGTTGACTCCAAAATCTATATTACTAAAAGTCTCATCTTGACCGCTTCCTGTTGTTCTGTATATTGATTTTAGAAAAACCGCTGCCACTTACGGCTGATTTTGGCCATCTTACTCAGAGTCCCCCTCCGCTGTGCAGGTCAAGAGGATTTTTCCCATCGATGAAGAATAAGAGTTATTAGTGTCTCCTTAAGGCCAAGTCTCTTCTGGAGGACTATAAAACCCGGTAGTGTGGAGGTGCCTCAGTTCTCTGCAAGATGGGGGAGCGAGAGGTTGCAATTCTCAGACTGAGCTGTGAATAACACTGAACACATATCTATTAAACTGTGAGTGATTTTACTGACCTGTCAGTGCCCTTAATGTGGTTTGAAAATGTGGTCTGAAAGTGCTAAAGCTGTGTTGCCTTTGGTTTGAAAGTGCTAAAGCTGTGTCGCCTTTGGTTTGAAAGTGCTAAAGCTGTGTGCCTTTGGTTTGAAAGTACTGAAGCTGTGTTGCCTTTGGTTTGAAAGTGCTAAAGCTGTGTTGCCTTTGGTTTGAAAGTGCTAAAGCTGTGTTGCCTTTGGTTTGAAAGTGCTAAAGCTGGGTTGCCTTTGGTTGGAGAGTACTAAAGCTGGGTTGTCTTTGGTTTGAAAGTGCTGAAGCTGTGTAGCCTTTGGTTTGAAAGTGCTGAAGCTGTGTAGCTTTTGGTTTGAAAGTGCTAAAGTTGCCTTGCCTAATTAAAGTTGCCTTGCCTAATTAAAGTTGCCTTGCCTAATTAAAGTTGCCTTGCCTAATTAAAGTTGCCTTGCCTAATTAAAGTTGCCGTGCCTAATTAAAGTTGCCTTGCCTAATTAAAGTTGCCTTGCCTAATTAAAGTTGCCTTGCCTAATTAAAGTTGCCTTGCCTAATTAAAGTTGCCTTGCCTAATTAAAGTTGCCTTGCCTTCAATATATAATTCAAAGTTTAATCTTCACCACTTCCTGTTTGCACTTTATATTGATTTTAGAAAATGTGCGACCACGTACGGTGGTGATTTTTGGCCATCTTACTCATAGTCCGCCTCCGCTCATCAGGTGCCGAGGATTTTTCCCATTGAGTTATTAGAGTTAAAACAATGTTGAGATTCTCTCTCCTGTCAATCACGCCATGAAGGCTCTGCCCCTTCTGGTGGGAGGGGAAGGGTCTGTAAAACCCGGAAGTGTGGGCGTGGCTCAGTCTCTGCAAGATGGGGGAGGGAGAGGTCACGACTCGCTGTCATTAGTGGCCTTGCACCCTGTTTGAAATGGTATAAAACTGCACTTGAATTTGTTGGCCTTGCACCCTGCTTGAAGTGGTATCAAACTGCACTTGAATTTGGTGACCTTGCACCCAGCTAGGAATGGAGTTTCAAGCAATAGCCGTGAGTCAACTGCCAGCCCACCAGCTGTGAGTGAGTGAGCGGCCAGCCCACGGATCCATTCGGCCCACAATGTCCATACTAGCCCTCTGGAAACAAGTCCCTTCGGCGCACAAAACCCATACTAGAGCTCCAGAAAGCTTTCCCCCCCCCCCCCCAAATTAAGAATGACTGGGAAATATTACATTTACCACATTAATTGCCAGAAGATCTATTTTATTTAAATGGAAAGACTCTAATCCTCCAACCACACTCAAATGGTACTCTGAAACGATATCATGTTTAAATTTAGAAAAAATTAGGAGTGACATATTGAACCCTTGGTTAAATTTGATAGGACTTGGAGAAGATTTATTCAACATTTTCATACAACATAAATTGTCCCCTCTCCAACTGTTATAATAATTATTTTACCTTTATACGGTGGGACGGACTTGACGAACAGGGACAATTGTTGAAATTCTTTGCAGCCCAGATTCTGATTTGCTTTTTTTTTTTCTAGTTTAGGGGGGTTTTGTTTTTTCGTTATTTCTCTTTTTTCTTTTTTTTTCTTTTTATCTTTTTGTTTATATACATACAAGTTCTCTTTTAAACACTTAACTCTATTTCCATAGAGGTCTATATTCAATATGTATTTTGACACTGGAATCATATTAGGCAATACCTGTTATTAATGTAACCCTGATCCCTATGTATCAATATCATTGTTATGTTTATCATTATTTTTTTTATTGTCTTGTTTTTGCTTTTGATTTTGAAAAAAACTAATAAAAAGATTTTAAAAGAAAGAATAGTCAATAGTCAGATTTATTTGTCACATACACAATGAAGTGCAGTGAAATGAACTTGCCAGCAGTGGTACAATAAAAAAGAACACACAATACACAATAAAAAATTTAACACAAAACCATTCATCATTGTGGTGCAAAGCACAAAGTTCAGTCAGTCCTCCATTTTCCCCCATGGTCGGGACCATAAACCTCCGCAGTCGCGCTGCGGGCGGCCAGAAGTACAGGAAAGGTAAATCCCGAATCAAGACTGCGGCTTGAAGATGATGTAGGCTGCAGGCCGGCGGTCGGAGCTCTTCTCCAGGGATTCCCGACGAGGGATACTGCTCCGGATGGTAAGTAAGTCCCTGCTGCGCCTGCGGCTAGAGGCACCGCAGACTGCGGCTTCAAGCTGTTGTAGGCTGCTGGCCGGCAGTTGGAGCTCTTCTCCGGGGTCCCCAACGAGGATCCCAGGCTCCGGACGCTGCGACAGCTGGAATCTCCGCAGCTTCAGGATGCCGCGGGCCAGCGATCGGAGCACTCACTTCTGGCGACTCCCAGCGAGGGCTTGCCCGCTCCACGGTGAAAAGTTCACACTGCGCCCGCTGCTGAAGCTCCAGGCCCGTCTCCAGGAAAGGCCGCACCAATCCTTGGTGTTAGGCCGCGAGGGAGGCGACATGGAAAAAGTCGCCCCTCCGTGGAGGAGGCGAACAAAAGCAGTCCCCCCCACCACCCCCTACACAAGACACACTGAGAGACATTAAAACAAACATTTGGACATACTAAAAAATACAAAAAAGGTAGAATTGACTAACACGCTGCTGGCAGGGCAGCCGTCTCGCAGCACCCCCACCGACCGATGTAAAGTAATCCACATCAAGAGCACTCACTGAAGGATATAAGGTTAGAAGGATATGTGAACCTCTGTCTCACCGGAAGGGCTGCTGGGGTCGCTGGATGGATGTGAGGGTGGAGATGCAAGGACAGGTGTAATATGTAGTGAAAAGTACCTGGGCAGGGTGTCGTTTGGGTTAGAAGGGATGAGTGAACCAAGGAGTTGTGGAGGGTGTGTCTCCGCTGAAATGGGTAAGGGTGGAAAGATGTGACTGGTGAAATCATGTTAGAAGTTGACAAAATATTGGAAAATAATGTGTTGGATGCGGAGGCTGGTGGAGTGAAAGCTAAGGACCTTCCTGTATGGACTCCATTCCCTACTCCCAACTCCTCCGCCTACTCCGCATCTGCTCCCAGGATGAGGTGATCCACACCAGGGCAACGGAAATGTCCTCATTTTTCAGGGAACGGGGGTTCCCCTCATCTACTGTAGATGAGGCTCTCACCAGGGTTTCTTCAATACTCCGTAACACTGCTCTCTCTCCCCATCCCCCACTCGTAACAAGGGCAGAGTCTCCCTAGTCCTCACCTTTCATCTTCACATACAACAAATAGTCCTCCGTCATTTCCGCCACCTCCAACGTGACCCCACCTCTCGCCACATCTTCCCATCTCCCCCTCTGTCTGGTTTCTGTGAAGACCGCTCCCTCCGTAACTCCCTGGTCAATTCGCCCCTTCCCACCTGTACCACCTCCTCCCCGGGCACTTTCCCCTGCAGCCGCAAGAAATGCTACACTTGTCACTTTACCTCCCCTCTCGACTACATTCAAGGACCCAAGCTGTGGTTCCAGGTGCGACAGAGGTTCACCTGCACCTCCTCCAACCTTATCTATTGCATCCGCTGCTCTAGATGTCAGCTGATCTACATTGGTGAGACCAAGCGTAGGCTTGTCGATCGTTTCGCCGAACACCTCCGCTCGGTCCGCAATAACCTACCTGATCTCCCGGTGGCTCAGCACTTCAACTCCCCATTCCGAATCCGACCTTTCCGTCCTGGGCCTCCTCCATGGCCAAAGTGAGCACCACCGGAAATTGGAGGAGTTGCTCCTTATATTTTGCTTGGGCAGTTTATACCCCAGCGGCATGAACATTGACTTCTCCAATTTCTGGTAGCCCTTATTGTCTCCTCCCCTTCTCAGCTCTCCCTCAGCCCTCTGGCTCCTCCTCTTCCTGTCTTCTTCCAGACCGCCTCCCCTCACCCTACATCAGTCTGAAGAAGGGGTTCGGCCCGAAACGTTGCCTATTTCCTTCGCTCCATAGATGTTGCCGCACCCGCTGAGTTTCTCCAGCACTGTTGTTGACCTGGGAACTCTATCCTTCTTCCATCTGGGGGGAAGGGTAGTGAGATCAGGACTACGGGACACGGGTTAGGGATCCATCTACGATGAATTACTTTCCTAGTTTTGCATTTCTATAAATAAACAATCTTTAATCTCCTGCCCACTAGACCAAAATTTCACATTCATAAAATGTAATAAGTTCACCAGCTGTAAATGTTAATAACAAGTTTAGCATTATCTTCAAACTAATTTCTCCACTACTGACACATTAGTTTAGATCTCCAATTTCCCACGAGCTAGGTTGCCAGATTCTTTACCCCAAAAGGCATCTGAGAAACAGGTAATTGGCATAATTTCCTAAGTATCAGTACTTGTCATCTTGGTTTCTTGAAAATTATGTTAAATTCTCCAGCTTTCATGGTAGTGTTCAAACTTGTAATTGTGCTCAGTAATCCAGGCCTCTAGATACCTGGCCAGTTATTTGACATCTGTGCTGTTAGACTTTCTGATTTTCTATTATTTTATTAATTGCAACTAGACAATATTTTTGCTAATATATTTGCAAAATGCATTGCTGTTCCATTTGTGAGTTATTTGAGTTTTTCTTTTAGATTATTTTGTATTTGCATGCCAGCAAAACAAATGGTATTTAGCGATGTTTACCAATTGGTAGAAGTGTGACGTAGAATATTATTTTTTTAATGTTTAGTTTTCCAAGGGCATCAGCCTTGTGCAGGAGGAAACTTGAGGCTTGGTTAAGATCAAGTTTTCTCAGTTCAAAGATAAGACATAGTCCACATAATGGAGTCTGGTCCATGAAGCATAAATGTTTGAAACCTTTTTAAGGATACCGAAAGTGTAGTTGTAAACTAAGTTGCAGATGTGACCTTCTGCAAATATGGCACTAGTTGAACAAGAGCCAAAGTGCTTCAGATATCCACGGGATCATTTTTAACTGATTTTTTTTGTACTGTATTGGGTTTACACATGGAACTGCAGTCTTTAAAAGACTTGAAGGAGCACAGCACCGTCCAAGATTGCCTACTGAGTGTCAATTTGCAAGAGTAACGATGTGTTTGGGTTAAATTGAAAACCTTAAAAGGTATGGAGATCAGTGCTGCATGATTCTATGGCTCTATCTCAGCGGGTCGTGCAGTGTCTCTGGAGAACGTGAATAGTGACATTGTGGAAGGGCCGGAACCCTTTTTCAGACTGATTATGGGGTGGGTGGGAGGAAGGAAACTAGAAGAGAGGAGGGACAGGACAAAACCTGCCAGGTAATAGGTGTACACAGGTGAGGGGGTGATGGATCTATGACAGCAGGGAGGAAACCACAGTTAGTAAAGTAAGAGGACATCTCGAATGACCCAGAATGGAAAGCCTCGTCTTGGGAGCAAATATGGCAGATACAAAGAAATTCAGAATAGGGGATGCCGACTTTGCAAGAGGCAGGGTGGGAGGAAATGTAGTCCAGATTACTGGGATTTGGTTGGTTTATTGTAGATGTCAGTTGATAGTCTGTCCCCTGTGATGGAGACAGAGAGATTGAAAAAGGAGAGAGAGGAGTCGGAGACAGTCCAAGTTAATTTGCGAGCAGGGTAGATGTTAGTGGTAAATTTAATGAAAGTAACGAGTTCTGCACAGATGCAGGAGGCAGCAGCAATGAAGCCAAGAAAGTGTTGGAAGATAGTGGCAGTGTACACTTGGGACAAGGACTGTTTGACGTAACTACCAAAAAGGCAGGCATAGTTGGGGCCCATGTGTGTGCCCATGGCTACTCCTTTAACTTGAAGAAAGTGAGAGGAGTAAAAATAAAAGTTGCTAAGTGTGAGGACAAGTTCTGCCAGGCAGAGGAGTGTTAGTAGAGGGAAGTTGATTAGGTCTCTGTTCAAGAAAGAGCCAGAGGGCCTTCGGACCTTCCTGGTGGGAGCTGGAGGTGCAAAGGGACAGAACTTCCATGGTAGAGATGAGAGAATGGTGGTGCCTAGAAATTAAGAGTTATTGAAATGTTGAAAGGTGTGTAAGATCGAAACTGGCAGCATGGGGATGGGGAACGATAAGGTGGGAGGCTGTGGAGGGGTGATTGCCAGAGGTGATGAGATGGGAAACGGTCGGGCGATGATGGCCCTCTGTGGAGTCATGGTCAAGTGGTAGTTAGGAGGTATTCAAGAACTGACACCCGGCCTCATCATGGCAGAGATAACGCAGGGCTCGAAATTAACGGTTGCCCGGGTGCCATTGACCACTCAAAGCGCCGCCGGGCAACTAAACACCGAGTAATTTTCCCCGGCTTGGCAACCAGATACTGGTTTGTACCGAAGATGGACACAAAAAACTCGAGTAACTCCGCGGGTCAGGCAGCATCTCTGGACAAAAGGAACGCAACGTTTTGTTTCGGCAGTGACGGCTGTATTGCGTGGGAAAGATATTAGGTGCGGGGTGAGGAAGGGTCGGGACGAATGACGGGCCCGGACAGCGGCTCCATATCCTCCTCCTCCCGCCCCCCGCCCGCCCTGATAAGGGCCGCTGCTTGCAAACCCGCGCTTTCAATACAAACCCTCCCGCACGCCGAGGCCGGGAGGAGGGAGGGAGGGGGAGGCGATGAAGCTGCTGTCGCTTGCTGTTCAGCGCCCGTCATTCGCTCCGACACTTCTGAAGCGGCTGCACCAAAGATACTATAGCTATAGGATCTTTGAGCTGCACCGCTCGGCCCCGTTGGCTGGCGGAGGAGGGAGGCGGTGGCGAGGAGTTCCCAACGGCCAAGGCAGCGGGGCGATGTTGTCCGAGGAGCGCTGACCCTCCTTCCTCCATACCTCTCCCTCTCCCTCTCCCTCTCCCCCCCCCTCTCCCCCTCCCCCTCCCCCTCTCCCCCTCTCCCTCTTTCCCCCCCCCCCCCCCCCTTATCCTGGGACCCCTCCTCTCCATCCCACACTGATCCCCATTCCCGCCTCTATTTAGTCCTCACTGACATCCCCTGTGCTCCCCTCCCCATCTTTCCCCCCTCCCCCCCCCCCCCCCCAATCTATTCATCCTGCGCTGATCACCCTATCCACCTCGCATTGATTCTCCTGCCACCCCCCCCTCACACCCCATCCACCCTGCACTGGTTCCCCAATTCACCCTGTACTTACCCCTTTCCCATCCATCCTGCACTTCTCCTCCATCCATCCTGTACTGATCCCCCATCCATCCTGTACTAATCCACGCATTCATCCCGTACTAATCCACGCATTCATCCCGTACTAATCCACGCATTCATCCCGTACTGACCCACCCTCCATTTACCCTGCACCTTCCCCTCATTCATCCTGTAGTGATCCCCCATTCATTCTGCACAGACCCTCCGATCCACACTGTACTAACCCCCCCCCCCCGCCCTCCACCCATTCATCCTGCGCTGATCTCCCCCCATCCATCCTGTACTGATCCTCCCATTCAAGAAGAATGGGGGGAACAGTCTGAAGAAGGGTCTCGACCCGAAACGTTGCCTATTTCCTTTGCTCCATAGATGCTGCCTCACCCGCTAAGTTTCTCCAGCACTTTTGTCTACCCCATCCATCCCATACTGAACCCCCCATTCAACATCGCTGACATCCCCCGTGCTCTCCCCTCACAATTTTACCTACTCCAACCAACATGTACTAATTCACCTGCCTCAATCCATCCATTCTGCACCGACTGCCTTCTAACCCCCACTCCCCCTCTGCCATCTATCCACCCACACTGATTCACACACACCCCCCTCCCTGACCCTATTGTCCTGGAAATATCTTCAGAGCGAACATTAACTGTGTTTGATAACGGAATGCAATAAAATATGTTTTAATTCCCAATGTTATTATTTGTTTTAATCCATAAAGATGGATTAATTAAATTGTGAACACGTGAAACATTAAAACCGCAGTGTTCGATTGTCACAGCTACCGTTGACACGTTATTACATAATTCACTTTAACGGCAAATCAATGCTCTTAATATAGTAGGGAGTAGGAGCCATCTTGGTGAACGGCTGCTAGCCAGCAGCCGTCCGTTTTAAATCCGTTTTTTTATAGTTTTTACTGAGTTCTGTTTTTTGTTTGTAGGGGATATGGTCTTTTTAATGTGGGGGGTAGGTGTAAACCTAATTTCTAGGTCCCTACCTGGTCGGTGTGGCAGCTTCTTCTCCGGGCTGCCCGTCGATCCGTCCTCGTGGCCTACCTGCGGGCTTGGAGCGCCGTTTCCTGGCGGGAAACGCCCAGCACCTCGGCCTCGGCGGCGGCACGGCATTGGAGCGCTGGAGCGGAGCGGAGCGGAGCGGGCGATGCCTTGCCTGGGTCGCCGCGCTGGAGCGACGCGCTGGAGCTCTGGCGAGCTGGACCGCCGAGAGCAACAACTCCGGGCTGCGGGCTGCGGAGAGGCGGCGCCGACTTTGTCATCTGGAGCCTGGGAGCTCCAAACCGGCGCGGCCTTGTCGGCTTCGGCAGCTGCGGGCTCCAACCAGAAAGCGGCCGTTCCAAGTGGCCCAGCCGCCGAAAGGACTCTCCCGACGCCGGGGCAAGACCACCCGGTGAGAACGGCCAGGGACATCGGGCCTCCGTAGAGGCAATTGCGGTGGCCTCAATAGGCCTGACTTTGGGGTGAACATGGGGTGGGGACTGGACATTGTGCCTTCCCCCATAGTGCTATCCACTGTGGGGGGATGATTTTTTTTGTCTAACTGTAGTCTTGTAGGTCTGTGTCCAAGATGGCTGCCGTGAAGGGAGAGTGGACGCTGGCACGAATTGGTTGCCGCTGCTCTCTCTTCACACTGTGTTTTTGATTTTCTGTTTTTGGATTGAATTCTGTTTTTAATTTGTGTCTCTGTGATGTCTTTATTACTTGTTATATTCCGATTATATGTTATTCCGATTAAATGTCTATTATTGTTATGTCTGTATTCTTTCTTTATGTCCTGCACGGAGAGGACGCTGGCGCTGTTTGTTCGCCGCTTCTCCGTTTGCTATTGTCTGTTACTATTGTAAAGCGACTTTGAGTCTTAGAAAAGCGCTATAAAAATAAAATTTATTATTATTATTATTATTAATATGGAATATCAGTTATTTAATGAGCAACATTCACAACTATACGTACGCATATATGTTACCATGGTCCAGGATTTATTGACACAGGTTGATCATACGCTGAATAATTCAACCACATTTTTGTTTGGAAGTGGAAAGAACTAATAGAAATTGCATTAACTGCAATGTGTAAAAAGAGTAGAGATACTGCCTTATAATCTTGCTGCATGTCATTGTGGGATATATCATGTCTTGATTGGTGAATGTTTAGTTTGTGACTTTATTTGAAGCAGAAATAATATGTGAATGTTTCATTGAGTATAATTCCGTCTGGTAACTACGCACTTCGTCCGAGCACATTATCGCACGCGTCATGCAAGCCATCTTAAATGACCACCTAAACTGTCATTTGGCAACCTAAAAAGCTGCCAAGGTTGCCCGGCTGGCAACAGGGGAAAAAAGTTAAGCGAGAGCCCTGTAACGGCTATTCCCTTGTCAGTGGGTTTAATGACAATGTTGTTGAGTGAGCCTGAAGAAGGGTCTAGACCCGAAATGTCGCCCATTCCTTCTCTCCAGAGATGCTGCCTGTCCCGCTGAGTTACTCCAGCAATTTGTGTCTACCTGTAGCTCTATTTATTTGTCTTGTCAAGTTGCGTTTCCAAAAAGTTGATGGTTGAGGATTTCTTGTCAATGGTATTCCCATTGAATGTCAAAGGTAGGTTAGATTCACTCTCGTTGGAGATTTTCAATTTCTGACATTTATTTTCTTCAATGTACTTGACACTTATCAGCCCATGCCTGATTATTTTCTTGGTCTTGCTGCATGCAGGCATGGACTGCTTCATTTGCTGAGGAGTTGCAAATCGAATTGAAAATTGGACAAACAGCAACTATCCCCACTCCTGACCCTGTGATGGAATGAAGTTCATTGAAACAGTGAAGATGGCTATACACAGGTCACTACCCTGGGAAACGCATCCAGTGATGTCCTGAGCCAGGGGGATTGGCCTCCAATATCCACAATCATCTTTCCCTGCGCAAGGTATGACTCCAACCATTGGAGTGTTTTCTCCTTGATGCCCGTTAACTTCAGTTTTACCAGGCATCTGAGATACCATTCTTGGTAATTCCTGCCGTTATCATGGGCAGCTACAGCTCTTTGCACCAAGGATGCGACAAGGGCTAAGGCCAGGTGGTCCTGGCAATATCCAAGGTGGACATTGGATGAGCAGTTGGTAGTGATGAGGTGCCATTTAATATGGAGGTGTCATCTAATCCCAAGGATTGAGAGCTAGAAACTGCAAGTAACCAAAACAACTGTACTTTTGCCTGGCCGGAATATGATGGACCAAACAGCAGCCCGCAGCAATGTATATTTCTCATTCCAGTTGATACAAACGCTATTGATACTTGCTCTGTCCCTAATTGTATCCTTGCTATTTTAAACTTCATTTTCCGTGCAATGAAGTGTAATCAACCTGTAAAATAAAATCGTAGTCAAAGCATTCATTGCACCTTATTCAAGAGCATTTCTTTGCATACTGAATGTACATAGAAAAGATTAAAACAGGTTGACCAATTAAAATTTTTAAGGTTAGATGCATTAAATTAATGTGGCATCACCGTAAACCGTTGGGTAGCTTTAGACAATTATTGAATAAAGCGGAATGACGCATGGATTAAAAGTGTCAGCAAAACCTTTGCAAGATTTAAAAAATAGAATTGGACCTTGGTGTGAATGAAATGTTAGAAGCTCCAATTGGTAAAACAAAGTGAAATATTGGATAAATGCATTCTTGCAGAATGGGTAAATGCACTAATTGTGAAAAAGGCATAGTGAAGTAGTTTTGGAAGTAAACAAAGGCACAAGAAATAGACAATATTGAAGTTGCAAACTGTTTGATAACGTGTTTGTAAGAAATAAGGGAAAGAAGGTGAACTATTTGACTGATGCATAACCTATCTGTAGTTTGACATTGCTCAATGGTATATTCATGTTTGCAGGAGCTGAGGTAACTGGCTAAATTAGTTTGTGTGCTCTTTATTCCCATTTAGCAATCCAGTCTATATCCCTTGAACTTATTTTTTGTATTTAATTTCTAGGACAATTGACAGTTTTTCATATGACACGATAATACATTGTTTTATTATGTTACCAATCCTAATCATTTTCACAACTGAGATCTGGACATCAGGAAGAAGTGGTGTGCTTAATAGCCCAAGCACCTGAGCTCCTTCTTTATCTTTATGTGTAAAGAAGGAACTGCAGATGCTGGTTCAAACCGAAGATAGACACAAAAAGCTGGAGTACCTCAGCATCTGTGGAGCAAAGGAATGGTTGACGTTTTGGATCGAGACCCTTTATCTTTGCTAGTAGTGTAGAATTTGTGTGATCTCTCTGTCGGTGTTTGGTTCAAGGTGCTTGGGTTTCCTTGCACAACTAAAATATGTGCCGATTGGTAGCTAATTCTACTGTGCGAACGTAGTATGTGGGAACAACACAATGGGATTCTTTATGTATTGTTTATTCTAAATGGCCTGCTTCTATGCTGTATGACTCAATAATAATGGAGACTTGCAAATGCCCTGGTTCATTTTGTATCTGAGGAAATTGAGGATAATATTGTGAGCCCTTTATAAGTTACCATACTCGAGATCAGTTCACTTTAAATAAATAAAAGATCAAGGTGGGCAACCTCTGGAATATGTGCACTAATGGCGAGCTCAATAAATTTACAAACAGATTGAAGTGACTATCTCTTCATGTATAAAGTCGTTGACTGGTATTATAAGGATGATAATCGTGGGTTCCAAATTCATCCATTTTGGGGATACCTTTTGCATGCCCATCTAGCTGAAAATAGCTAACTGTCTGTCGTTAATTGTGTTTTCTTCCTTGGTTATTTCTGCCTTGCATGAGGTTGCTTGGTCAAGATTTTTTAACAGATTGGCAACGAGCTTGAAGATTTATTTGGTCAAATATTCAGCCAAAGAGTTGAACAGTTCCTTTGAAAATTCTGGTATTACTAAACCAAGCGGGAAATATTCATCGGCTTTTATCTGTTGCCGTCCATAAACAGCAGGCACTTCCAGGTACTGGGAGGATGTCTCTTGCACTCTCAAGTTTCCAAATTCATTAGAAGGATAAGCAAGCTATCCTGTCCCAGGTCATCATTCCCAGTATTAAGACCCCAGTTAAATTCACATGTCATAGGAGCAGAATTAGTCCATTCGGCCTATACTCTGCCATTCAATCATGGCTGATCTATCTTTCCCTCTCAACCCAATTCTCACCCCTTCTCCCTATAACCTTTGATAACTTTGCGAACCAATCTCTGTCAATCTCTGCTTTAAAAATACCTTGGCCTCCACCGTCTGTGACAATGAATTCCACAGATTCGCCGCCCTCTGACTAAAGAAATTCCTACTCATCTCCTTTCTAAAGATACGTCCTTTAAATTCAGTCGGCAACATTGGATAGGTCACATTATCTCCATGTCTGACACCAGTTTCCTTGCACAGACACTATTTCTGGCCCATTTGTTGGGAAGAGTTGATCAGATGGGCAGATGAAAAGATTTGAGAATGTGCTCAAAGCACATGCAACGTCTCCACTGATTCCAGGAAATTCCTGGGCAATGACCACTCTTAAGTGGGGAAGGAGCATTCAGTTACCCAGCACACTGATGCAATTATAAAGAAAGCACATCAGCGCCTCTACTTCCTGTAAAGATTATAGAGAGTCGATATGCCAAAGATGACTCTCTCGAACTTCTACAGGTGCACAGTAGAGAGCATGCTGACTGGTTGCATCGTGGCTTCGTTCGGCAACTTGAGCGTCCAGGAGCGGAAAATAATGTAGAAAGTTGTGACCACTGCCCAGTCCATCATTGGCTCTGACCTCCCCACCATCCCTCCCCACCATCGAAGGGATCTATCGCCGTCGCTGCCTCAAAAAGGCTGCCAGCATCATCAAGAACCCACACCATCCTGGCCACACGCTCATCTCTCCGCTGCCATCAGGTAGAAGGTACAGGAGCCTGAATCCTGGTACATCCAGGTTCATGAACAGCTTCTTCCCCACAGCCATCGGGCTATTAAACTCGCCATCAAACAAACTCTGAACTATAACATGCTATTGCACTTTATCTGTTTATTTATGTGTATACATATGGTCTATGCTATATAGACGCAATGTATTCTGTATTCATGCCTACTATATTCTGTTGTGCTGCAGCAAGCAATAATTTCATTGTCCTATCTGGGACACATGATGATAAACTGTCTCTTGATGACTTGAGTTATGTATGGAGAATCTGAAGTTTTTGTATCAGGAGGACATTGAAGCTATGTGTAAGCCACCTTGCAAACAACCCACAACCGCATCCTATCCCATCTGAAAATCTCATCAGCCATCTCAGTTTGCAAAACAGTGGATCCCAAGGGACAGTCTAAGAAAAAAAATCAATCCAATTACCCCCTCCATCTTGTCCCTTTCCCAGTATGAAAGCGCACTTAATGACATAAATGTGCTTATTGTTTGATGTAAAAGACCACACTTTCTGCAAAAATTATGTACAGTTTCGTGTCGGGGGGGGGGGGGGGGGGGGGGGGCGTATGAGGAAGCAAGTGGAATGATATTGTAATTCAATTCAAGCAGCATCTTTTGAAACTAAATTTAATGTTGCATGCGGTTACAGCACCATGCATGTCCAATAGCTATTTCCTTAAAACGTCGTCACATTTCAAGTATTTTAATTTTTGTTGTTGTAATTCATTCACCTTAAATTAGACATTTAAATATATTTTATTCATATTATTTGCCTATACTTAGAAGTGTTTGTCTCGGTGGAAAGCATATAATTTATTGGTGCTGTTTCCTCATTTGCCTAACCCTATTTCAGAGCAGTTTTATCTTAAATTTGGGAACTAATTAAATTCTGCGTCTCAAGTATCGATAGGGAAGTAGCAAGCTATTGTACGCTTAAAGAAGCTAGTTAACTTTTTTGTTAGAATCAAATTGTGGCTGTAAATATACACGATGAATTTTAAGTGCAAAAGTGATGGTAATGATGTTTGGCGCGTTCGTCCTTGGTCTTTAAAACGTGTATGTATAGGAGTAATTTGACCAGCAGTTCTCACTAGCCAATTTGATTATGCACTGTTTATTGTCACAAGCAATAAATGAGTGTGGCAATTCCTTATTCTATTGCTAATTAGTATTGCCAACAAAAACTTCATAATTTTTAGTGATGACAAGTTTGTCAAATGGAGTCCAAGATAATTTATAAGTGAAAATATTCTTTCGTTTCTATAGTTACAACTCAACAAAAAATTCATCTTAATATCTGCTTTAACCAAATTATAAAATATAATATTGTATAATACTGTTTACATTTTTACTTTAATGCACTAGAAATTGTGGATTTTCCCTGTGGTTCAGACAAACTCTTTGACTTAGTTTTGCAAATTTAGAAATTTATTTTGTTGATATATTTATCATTTCCAGTTCATGCAGGGAGTAGAAAAAATGTTAATGTGATAATTTCTGTAATACACTTGAGTAGAATTGGATAAAGAAATTAATATTTTCTCAATGTGTCAATTTTTTTTAGTATGAACGGAATTGTGTATCTAATATGTGAAAACATATCATTTTATAAAAATTTTGTTCAAACGGATGAAACGAACATCCTAAATGGTTTTATTTCTAAAAGCTATCTCATTGTAATATAACCACATATGAAAATTTGATGTAATCAATAAAGTCCTCTGAATAGATATTGAGCGACAGTGATTGGAAATTATTAACTACAGTTTTGGTTTTACTCATCTCCCCTATTCAAATTTTTTTTTCCAGTTCATGCATGTTTTGGTTTGGATACTTGCCTAGTTAACCATGAACGCAAAACTGCCATCCTAATCAAAATTGTGTGCTTACGGTATTTTTACGTGAATTCGGTAATTGAAATTGCCCATGTCCAGGTCTAGACAAAATCAGTTTTGTCCATTAGCATGGTGAGGGTTTTTTTGTTTCTAGATTATGGGTGAAACAGAGATACGAGTGCAGATGCTACAACCGTGAGCACTCAACGGATCTGGCAGCATCTGTGGATGGAAATAGACTGACACAGTGGTCAGAATAAATAGGGTTTTGGCCCAAAGAAGGGTCACCTGTCCATTTCCCACCACAGATGCCGTCTGTCCCGCTGAGTTTTTGCTATGACCCTTGGTGAAAATTAGTTAAATGTCTTACTAGTTTGATCAAATTGCTGTCTTTGCCAAGTTAACTCACTTACATTGCCATTTTTCTTCAGAGAATCTGGTTTTTGCTGAGTGAAGTATATCACGGAAATATATTGCATAAACATAGTCCTGGCTTTAGTAGTATTTTGTTTAACTTAATTATCAGTACAGTATTTTGAATGTATGATGCAAATATTTTTCTTTGTTTCTAAATACTAATGTAAATCAGCTTTCGTGCATGAAATCCTATTTATTCAGATAATTGAGGCTTTGTCTGTGGACGCTTTGGCATTTGTTTGCCGGGAGGGGTATTAGAGTTTGTGTGAAGATTCTTTGAATGATGTGGTGGTTTGGTTATCTTAAATGAATAGGATTTTGGGTTAATAAAACCAGGGCATCGGAGATGTGTTCTTCAGGGAACGGTGGTTCCCCTCTTCTACTATAGATGAGGTTCTCACCAGGGTCTCTTCTATACTCCGTAACTCTGCTCTCACTCCCCATCTCTCCCCCCCCCCCCCCCCCCCCCCCGCACTCGTAACAAGGGTAGAGTCCCCCTTGCCTTACCTTCCACCCTACCAGCCGTCTCGTACAACAAATAATCCTCTGACATTTTCGCAACCTCCAACGGGATCCCATCACTGGCCACATATTCCCATCTCTTCCCCTTAACTCCATTCAAGGACTCAAGCACTCTTTCCAGGTGCGGCAGAGATTTCGGGCCTGGGCCTCCTCCATGGAGTAAATTGGAGGAGCAGCACCTCATATTACGTTTGGGCAGTTTACTCCCCAGCGGTATGAACATTGACTTCTCCAATTTCAGGTAGTCCCTGCTTTCTCCTCCCCTTCCCAGCTCGCCCTCAGCCCAATGCCTCCGCCTCTTCCTTTCCTCTTCCCCCCCACCCCCCCCCCCCTCCCCACACTCACATCAGTCTGAATACATTTTTTGCCTGGCATGTGTTATGTTTGCACATGGTGAATTTTCGTAGCCCCGAGACTGCCAATGGTGGATCAAGCCCCCTCCATCTCCTCATGAATACAGAAACCGATTGCTTAAACTAACATCTCCATATGTGGCTTGTTATCAAATCTTTTCTGTGAAGTGCCCTGGGACAGTTTACTAAATTAAATTTGGTATATTAACGTAAATTATCATTAAAGTATTCTAATATCTATGATAAACCATTGTATTTTCAAGATTTGTGACTTGAATGGTAATTAATATTTTCAATTTGACAACACAACCTGAGTGTGTAATATAGCATGCAATTAAGGGCAGAATATGGCCTTGTTAATGTTAAAGATGCAATGTGCTAAAGAATAATTTTGAATTTTTATTTTTCTGAAGTAGAATATGCAGTGGGTTTTGGATGATTAGATTTTGAGGTGTTTCATTCATTCTCATTTTCTTGCTGATGTTACATGCTACATACGGTACCAATCAACAGCTTGAATCTACCTGCATTAACCCCTTCAATTGTCCTGCAAATTGAGCAACTTAGTTGAAGCCTGCTGTGTTTCTCTTAAAGTTGCAGATCCAGCAAATTTTCTTCACCCCAGCTGTACGTTGGCTCCCAGCAGGAACATTTTCCAGTTATCCTTGGGTATCTCACCCAACTGGCTGATACTTGTGCAAGCCTCAAGCATAAGTGACTGTAGAATGTGCTGCTATTTCCCTTGGCTCCTGTTGCTGATCCTGTCCTTGGTTAGCAGGAACACATAACTTACAATAGTGGCAATCCTGGCTCCTGGACAAATGTGATGTCCCTGCCTGGCTTGTAAAAAGGCATTTGATATCAGCTAGGTCGTAACTTAACCATGGCTCTGCCAAGTTTACTTATTCAGTCCCTTCATGTGGCATGTACAACTATTGATATGTGGATATAATTTTATATTATTTCTCTAGAACTTTGAGTTTCAATGGAGAGATGAGAGTAAGGGGAAGGAATATTAAAGGGAAATTATATTTTATACCCAGGCCAGGATGAACTGCACAAGCATCTCTTCGGAATGTTGACAAAAAGCTAAATTGAAATTTAAAAAATCATGCTTTGGAGGGAAAGAAATGCAGAGAGAGGAAGTACAGAGGCTGAGAGAGGGAATTTCAGACAACATGATATAGATGGCTGATTGCCATTTGTTGAGCAATAAATTATGGGCAGCAGAACTTAAAATATTGAGTATCCAGAAAATAAAGGTTGCACGTTAACTAGAATTGCACTGGAGTGAAGTGATACTGGGGGTGATAAATGCATTCAACAAGAGTTCCATCTCAATAGATATATTGTAGATCAAAGAGAGGGGCCCACAAGCAGGAACATAGAGAAGGGATTATCACTCAGAGTATCACCTTGTATATGACACCAGAGTAGGTCCTTTGGACCATCTCATGCGTGCCAATTGGAAAAAGAGCTGCATGGCCTATTCCCAAATATATAACTGTTTAAGGGCACATCCAATCTTTTTTTAGACATAATGAGCTTTTCAGCATCCACCATACTTTTTATACAATTTGTTCCAGACGATGACCCTGGCTTTAAAATTGTTTCTTCCACTTGCCTCCAACTCCTCCTCATCCTTCTATTGTTTTAAATCGTTGCTCTCTGATTTTTGATTCCTTGCTAAAAGCAATGGGTTCTCCTATTTATCTAAGGTAGACACAACGTGCTGGAGAAACTCAGCGGGCGAGGCAACATCTATGCAGAGAAGGAATGGGTGACGTTTCGGGTCGTGACCCTTCTTCAGACTATTTATCTACAACACTTGTAAATTTAGCCCCCTTAAGTAATTCTCTCGGCTGCCTCCAATTCAAAGGAAACAACCATCCACTCTTTCTGCCACTTTAGTATTGATTTTGGTTCAATACTAATGATGACAGGAAAGATGGACACTGATTTAATGAGGAGCAAAGTGTCAAAGTGTTTAGAATAGCAAAGGATTTTATTTGCATGAACAGAGAGATAAATGGTGGGTTTATGGCCTGGATTGTGGTATAAAAATGGTTCCTTATAATTTCTGACCAGAGCTTAATTTTGAATATCTTGGTTGCATTTCCTTTTCATGGTGTACTGTAGCAACAGTTCAGAATTGGTTCAGAATGGGATGAAAGTTTGATTTTTGAAGAGACTTGCCTAAAGGTCAAGTGATGGGTATGACCTTGGTAAGGCCATCAAAAAGGCCACAAGGGACTTCTGCTCTAAGCTGGAGGATGAGACGGATGCTCGGCAGGGCTTGAATGCCATCAACTGTGGCAGGGCTTGAATGCCATCACCTCCTACAAGGCGAAATCCCGAGACGATTCAAACGACAGCGAAGCATCCCTCCCTGACGAGCTCAATGCGTTCTACGCACGGTTTGATAAGGAGATAGGCCTTCCCGAGCCCCTATTCGCCCTGACGGTGTTACAGTCACAGAGGCCGACGTCAGAATATCCTTCAATGGGGATGAACCCTCAGAAAGTGCCTGGACCTGATGGTATACCCGGTCGAGTTCTCAAGACCTGTGCGGACCAACTGGCGGGAGTCTGCAGACATTTTCAACCTCTCACTTCTGAGGTTCCCACCTGCTTTAAGAAGGCATCAATAATACCGGTGCCCAAGAGGAGTAAGGTGACATGCCTCAATGACTTTCGATCAGTGGCACTAACGTCTGTGGTGATGAAGTGCTTTGAGAGGTTTGTTATGGTGCACATCAACTCCTACCTCAACAAAAACCTCGACCAGCTACAGTCCGCATACAGCCACAACAGGTCAACGGAGGATGCAATTTCACTGGCTCTCCACTCCGCACTGGACCACTTGGACAATAAAAACACCTATATCAGGCTGTTGTTTATAGACTACAGCTCGGCGTTTAATACCAACATCCCTTCCAAGCTGGTTATCAAGCTCAAGGAACTGGGCCTCTGCGCATCCCTCTGCAATTGGATCCTTGACTTCCTCAAGGACCCACATCATCCTGGCCACACACTCATCTCACCACTGCCCTCAGGAAGAAGGTACAGGAGCCTGAAAACTCTAACGTCCAGGTTCAGGAACAGCTTCTTCCCCACAGCCATCGAAAAAGCTATGGGCTCTGAACTGCAAAAGACTATTATTATTTGCGGTATATTTGTTATTTATTGAACTTTCTCTTTTTTATTCCGTTATGTACAATGTTTACATAATCACATATGTTGTGCTGCAGCAAGTAAGAATTTCATTGTCCCGTCAGGGACATATGACAATAAAATACTCTTGACTCTTGAAGGCATTTTATTGACCTTGTGAAGTCAATGAAATTAGTGGAAACATGAATTTGCAGAGTAATCTGAGTGAGTGTGGGGGAAAAACGTGACAAACTGATTTCAAAATAGATACAAAGTGAATGATGTCCCATTAGCCTAAACTGGATGAGTGTACTTTGTACATAGCATGGAGTGGAAGTCCCAAAATTCATGAATATGGATTCTTTAAATGGCAGGGCTCTTGCTTAACTTTTGTTCCCTGTTGCCAGCCGGGCAACTTAGGCAGCTTTTTAGGTTGCCAAATGACAGTTCAGGTGGTCATTTAAGACTGCTTGCGTGACACGTGCGATAATGTGCTTGGAAGAAGTGCATAGTTACCAGTCAGAATTATGGTCAATGAAGCATTCACGTATTATTTCTGCTTCAAATAAAGTCACAAACTAAACATATCCACCAATCAAGATATGATACATACCACAATGACATGCAGCAAAATTACAATACAGTATCTCATCTCGTTTTACACGTTGCAATGAATGCAATTTCTATTATTTCTTTCCACTTCCAATCAAAATTCTGGTTGGATTATTCAGCGTATGATCAACCTCAGTGAGATCAAGTGCAGGCTTGGCGATCGCTTCGCACAACACCGACACTCAGTTCGCAATAACCAACCTGATCTCCCGGTGGCTCAGCACTTCAACACCCCCTCCCATTCCGAATCCGACCTTTCTGCCCTGGGCCTCCGCCATGGCCAGAGTGAGGCCCACCGTAAATTGGAGGAGCAGCACCTCATAATTTGCTTGGGCAGTTTACACCCCAGTGGTATGAAAATTGACCTCCAATTTCATGTAGTCCCTGCTTTCTCCTCCGCTTCCCAGCTCTCCCTCAGCCCACTGTCTCCACCTCTTCCTTTCTTCTTCCCACCCCCTCCACCCACACATCAGTTTGATGAAGGGTCTCGACCCAAAACGTCGCCTATTTCCTTCGCTCCATAGATGCTGCCTCACCCGCTGAGTTTCTCCAGCATTTTGTCTCCCCATTCACACAAGTTCTGTTATCCCACTTTCCTCACCCACTCCCTACACATTAGGGACAATTTTACAGAGACAAGTTAACCTACAAAGCCAATGCATCTTTGGGATGTGGGAGGAAACCTACATGCTTGCAGGGAGAATGTGCAATTTCAACACAGACAGTGCCCGAGGACAGGATCGAACACAGATCGCTGGTGTGTGAGGCAGCAAGTCCACCAGCTGCGCCACTATATTTTATTTTCCAACACACAAAAAATTATATATTGATAACTTTGGTTACTAAAAAAAACTATCCATTTTCAGTCTTAAATCTCTAAGTGATGCCCTTTACAGCTACTGTATGTTTTAATTCAGTTCAAGACTATGGGCCAGTACATTGGCCATAAAGTTGCTGCCTAACCTTGTCAGAGACCCGGAATTGATCCTGAATATGGGTGCTGTCTGTATGGAGTTTGCTCCTTTTCCCTTTGATCGCATGGTTTTCTCCGGGTGCTCTTGTTTCCTTCCACATTCCAAAAGTGTGCACGATACAACTTTATTAATCCCAGGAGGGAAATTGTGTGTGTGTGTATAGTTATATATTCATATATAAATATACACTGTTTTGTTTCTTCGTTTATAACATTGTTTACAGAGTACTATGTTTACATATTCTGTTGTGCTGCTGCAAGTAAGGATTTCATTGGGACATGAGAGAATAAAACACTCTTGACTTACGTCGCTAATGTGTGGGATAGAACTAGTGTACGGGTGATCGGTGGTCGGCGTGGACTCGGTGGGCCGAAGGGCCTGTTTCCACGCTGTATGTTTAAATTAAACTTAAACACTAAAACCATAGGAAATCTAAAGAAGGGTCTCTACCTGAAACGTCACCCAATTTCTTCTATCCAGAGATGCTGGCTGCTCCATGGAGTTCCGCAGCACAATTAAAGCATGGAATAGTCTTCACCCTACTATAGGTACCTAACCAGAAGCAATTAAATTTAAGGTAGCTCTTTTTTTCCCCAAGAACCCTTTTTTGTTTAAGTCCAAGTCAAGAGAGTTTTATTGTCATGTGTCCCAGGTAGGACAATGAAATTCATGCTTGCTGCAGCACAACAGAATATGTAAACATAATACAGAACAGGAGATAAAAGTTCACTGTGTCTATAGACCATATGTATATACACAATAAATAAACAGATAAAACGCAATAGGCTGTTATTTTTCAGAGTTTTGTGGTGGTGTTTAAATTCTGTTTAAATTCCATTTCGAATATTTTTGGAGGACCAGGAAACCAAGAAGCAAGAGTCACTCCAGGGAGTTACTCCAGCTCCAGCGAGTGATTCTACATTGGTTTTCAGCGGTCGTGGCGAGTGGACAGCAATGGCAGCCAGATCTACCACCATGCAAAGGGAGGGAGAAAGTGGCCGATGCCGACCAGTTGCAGTGGCAGTGCGCATGTGCAAGGCGGCACAGGCGCACATCCACGGCCGATGATGTGCTGGCCAAAGATCCTCGCTATAGGATCTTTGTTGCTGGCCGTGGTTGTGCGCATGTGTAAGGCGGCCGGCCATGCCGGCGGACGAGGTGCGGGCGAAGACCCGAGACACGAATACGGGTGGCAGGCGGAGAGTGACAGGGAGAGAGAGAGAGAGAAAGATAGAGAGGGGGCCCGCTCAGAATTAAACGCTAGGTGTCCCGGGTGCTTGCCAAGCCGGGCAAAATGGCATGGCTTTTAGGTTCACAAAATTGCTGGGGAAACTCAGCGGGTGCAGCAGCATCTATGGAGCGAAGGAAATAGGCGACGTTTCGGGCCGAAACCCTTTTTCAGACTCCTCCGGAGATGGCTTTTAGGTTGCCCGGCGGGACTGTGGGCTAATTTCGAGCCCTGAATGGGATGGACATGTGTAGAAAATAACCAAAAACACTAATGGAATAAGGATTTTCATATACAAGTGCAAAAGAATAGTTATGTTTCAGTTATTCTATGACACGGGTTCCCAACCTGGGGTAGATTTACCCCCGGGGGTAAACTTCACCGACCCAGGGGGTAAATTTATTGATTCTGGATTTTTACATTTTTTCTCATTGACTGACTGTGTTTGGCATACCTGTTTGGTATATCTGTTCATCATTAGTTGTTCATAAATAAGTGATATAACACAATTATGTGCAATTAAAGTTGCTATGGGTAAATGGGATGAAAAAAGTTGGAATCCCTGATCTAAGCATGAATCAATCTTTTAGCTCAGAGCACCACACTTTTTGAAACAGCATATTGGGCTTGGAGTACTGATGAGAATGATACATAAGCTCAAAACAGCTAATTTTCAAGCGCTTTGAAATGTTATACTCACCAGCGCCAATAAAGCAGACGTTATGCCTTCTCAATCAACCTATCCGCTTGTGTTGCTTTGAGGGAGCTATGGCCTTGCATCTCCAAGATCCTGTTTAGAGATGCAGCATGGAAATAGGCCCTTCGGTCCAATGAGTCTGCGCATACCAATGATCACCCATACATTAGTTCTATCCTATACACTGGGGACAATGTATAGTGTATAGGATAGAACTAGTGCATGGGTGATCATTAGTCGGAACAGACTTATTAGGCAAAAGGGCTCGTTTCCACACTGCATCTCTAAACACAAGCGGATAGGTTGATTGAGAATGCATAAGACACTGTTGCCTTTATTGGCCCTGGTGAGTATAACATTTACATAAAACTTTGATTAGACCACAATTGGAGTATTGTGTGCAGTTCTAGTGCCCACTCTTTTGGAAAGTCATCAAATTTTTGGAGAAGGTGCGGGACAGGTTCACCAGGATGTTGCTTGGTTTGGAGAGGGTTGGGTCTGAGGTTGGACAGAATTGGACTGTTTTCATTGGCATGCACGAGACGTGAGGTGCAATCTGGCAGGTGCAAGTATGGATGTATATAAGATTGAGAGGCACAGATTGGGTAGGCAGTCACCGCCTTTATCCCCAGGGTGGAAAGAGGTCGAGGACGAGAGGACATAGGTTCAAGGTATGAGAAACTTCACTGCAAGATTTAATTCTAAAATTTCTGTCAAAAATAAATTGAATAGCTAAACACGAGTCACAAAATAGTGAAAAGGTTAAATGCTTTTAAATATATAAAAGATACATAGTGGAATACTTGACTAGGTTGTAGCTTGTATTCCAAGAGAGGGAGACAGTGTATAGGATAGGTGTCCTCAGTGTATAGGATAGAACTAATGTATGGGTGATCATTGGTATGCGCAGACACATTGGGCCGAAGAGCCTATTTCCATGCTGCATCTCTAAACAGGATCTTGGAGATGCAAGGCTTGTCTCAGGTTGCTGTATATTGAGACAATGACCGATGACCAGAGAGAAACAGACAACACACAAAAACGTTAGGTAAACCAACTCAAGCTTTACTGATCAACAGCCGGCGGAAGTGACGGATACACCAGTCAAGTAAGCAACAGACACATGACAGCCCCGCGCCACCACTTCAATGAAAAAAGATTTGCACGGTGTTTTATACTGTGTGTCACTTGGTCACATTCCAAAGATGCTAGTCATGGTCACAAGATACAGCCAATGCACATCACCACGGGACGAGTCTGAACTTGTCTTTTATCAATTAGTAGACACATTTCAAAGGCATCTTATCAGTTGGTACTTCCAAGACAAGACATTTCAAAGGCATCGTTCATTTCAAAAGGCAACCTTTTCAATAGTCGTGAGATACAGTGCCCTACATAATGTCCAAAGACCCATCATTTATTTATTTGCCTCTGTACTCCACAATTTGAGAATTGTAAAAGAAAAAAAAATCACACGTGGTTAAAGTGCACTTTGTCAGAAAAAAAAGCGATTCTTATACATTTTGGTTTCACCATGTAGAAATTACAGCAGTGTTTATACATAGTCCCCCCCATTTCAGGGCAAATGAGGCAGAGCCGGGCTATTATCGAAATTCAAATGAGTAACGAATCCCCTAAATATTTTGTCCACTCGATTAGAGTACGCGAGAATACTGGATAACTACACGTCAGTGCAAAACATTGATTGATTGAAATATAGCATGGAAACAGGCCCCTCAAACCACAGATCGATGTCCAACATCAATGAGAGTTCACACTAGTTCTATGTTATCCCATTTTTGCATCCATTCCCAAAACACTGGGAGCAATTAACGGAAGACAATCAACCAATAACTTGCAAGTCTGGGATGTGGCAGGGAAAACTGAACACCTGGAGGAAACTCATGCGTTCATAGGGTGAACATGCAAATCCACAAGCACCCGAGGTCACGATTGATACTGGTACTGGTCTCTGGTACTGAGGTTGCAGCTCTACCAGCTGCACCACTGGAACATGGTTGAAGGAATGGAATCCTATGTATTATTTTTGAAGTCTTATAATTGCATTAATTCCTTCAAAATACCTGCACTTAACGGCACACGGTTATTAATTTGATTTTTAATGCTGGTCAGTGAGGTATGTATCTAATGCCAACAAATCACTTCAGTTATTGAATGTATGCCGTTAGAGTAGACTACATCTTTCCAAAATGCATTAAAATTTTACACAATCACTGAAATTTTTGTCATGCATCTAACTTTTCCTGTGTGGGAATCAATTAATATTTTGATGTGGGAGTATATGCAATTTCATGAGGTTGAACCAACTTTTTCTAATTCTACCATTGATGCTTGAGGGTATTTGAACATAATATGTAGATATATATGCAACATTTATTTTTACATTGGGAAATGTGTGAATTTGTTCCATTGCATTTTCGTCCACAGGTTCAGGTGCTGTAGCATCATGTGCATAATTTTCCTTTTTTATGCCCTATTAGAAACAAAATAGGCTACACAGGTAGTTATCAATTAATTGTTCATAAGACATTTGAGCAGAATTAGGCCATTCAGCCCATCAAATCTGCTCCACCATTCGATCATTGGTGATCTATTTTTCCCTGTCAATGCCATTCTCCTACCTTCTCCTTGTAATCTTGAATGCCCTTACTAATCAAGAACCAATCAATCTCCACTTTAAAAATACCCAATAACTTGGCCTCCACAACTGTCCATGGCAACGAATTCCACAGATTCACCATGCTCCAGCTAAAGAAATTCCTCCTCATCTCCATTTTGAAGGTACATTTTTTTTATTCTGAGGCTGTGCCCTACACTCTCCCACGTGAAAACATCCGCTCCACATTTGCTCTATCTAGGCCTTTCATAATTTGGTACGTTTCATTGAGATTTCCGCCTCATTCTTCTTAACTCCAGTGATTATAGCCCCAGACATGGGGCGGAAATCGCTATCAAAACATGGGAGGGGGACATAATTTGGGGGCACGCAATTTCTTGGTGGCCGCACGCGCAGAGGCTTCGGCCGTCGGCACTGTGAATGGTAACAAGGTTAGCTGACCTGGTTGATGATCGACTCAGAACTCCAGCAACAGCAGCTTCTTCCACCCTGAATCGTGGGGTTTGAATCGGCCTGCTCGTGGGCCTTTTATTGCCCAGCGCAGCTTAATCAGCCGGCGGGGGCTTCAACATCGGGAGCATCGATCGCCTCAATGCTGCAGTTTGATTTTAAATCGCGCCGGGTGATGAAAGGCCCCGCGAACGGGCCGATTCAGCCCTTGGAAAGCGTCTTACACCTGCTTGAATCTTTCAAAAGCTATAACGTGATAAATAACACTTAAACAAATAAAACTGAAGCAAATAAAGGGAAACAGAAGAACTAACCTTGGAGGGGAGAGAGAGAGATGGGAAAAAAATACTAAACAACCGAGTGACCGTGAATGAGGGACTTGCCTGCAAGCAAAGGGCTGAATGGCCTACTCCTGCACCTATTGTCATCTTAAAGCTATGGCATCCAGAATTTGATTTTTTCATCCTGGGAAAAGGATTTTGACTGCCCTATCTATGCCCCTCATAATTTTAAACACTTCTGTCAGGTCTCCCCATAATCTCCAGTGTTCTAGAATAAACAATCCAAGTCTGTCCAAGATGCCCTGTAGCTAATACCCCCTAATCCAGATATCATTTTGGTGAACTTCCTCTGCATTTTTTTTCAAAGCCTCAACATCTTCCTGCAATGGGTCAATCAGAACTGTTAAGTGGTACTCCAAGTGCAGCCCAACCAAAATCCTATAAAGCTGCATCATGACTTCCTGACTGTTATACTCAATGCCCTGACCTATGAAAGCAAGCACACCATACAATGCCTTTGCCACTCTTATCTATTGGTGTTGCCACTTTCAGAGTTTGGGACTTGGACCCCAAGATTCCTCTCTGAATCAGTGCTGTTAAGGGTCATGCCATTATTTGTAAATTGACCCCTTAAATTTGACCTCCAAAAGTGCAACACCTCACTTGCTCCAATTAAAATCCGCTGTTTCTCCTCCCATTTCTGTACTTTATATATATCCCACTGCATACTTTGGCAGCCTTCCTCACAATCTGTGGACCAAGCAATCTTCAATGGTCAATGGTACTTTTATTGTCACATGTACTGAGATACAATTACGTTCTTTTTTGCTTACAGTTCAGTTTAAGTATTACCAGACATAAGCACATCTTACATTCACCTCAAGTGTATAGGAATAGTACACCAAGACAGGCATACTAGAGTCAACAAGTTTTAGTGCCATTTTCATGTCCCAGCTGTTATGAATGCAGAGTTCTTCACCTGGCAATAAAAGCCTGTTGCCCTGGTGCCGCTGCAGGGTTGACCTGGCCGAGCGCATGGAATTTCACTGGTCACAAACCGTTGTCCTTCCACCACACCCCACTACTTCAAATCTTCCTAAAACATACTTCTATCAGTAAGGTAGTTCTCAACCCATAGGACCAAGGCACTATAAATCCCACGCGCCTTAATCTTCTGACCGGGGGATTTTTTCAAATGCCTTAGTAAAATTAATGTGGACAACATCCACTGCCCTGTCATCAATAACCTTTGTTACCACCTGAAAATCTCAAGTTAGTAAGACGTGATCTGCCGTGTACAAAGCCGTGCTGACAGTCCCTAATGAACCCATTCTCTTCCAAATGGGAGTAAATCCTATCCTGAACAATCCTTTCCAATAGCTTCCGTTCCAGTAATGCGAGAATCACCAGCCTATAATTTGCTTGATTCTGTCTACTTCCCTTCTTAAATAAAGAAACAACGTTAGCTACTCTCCAGTGTTCTGGGACATTGCCTGTGGCTGGAAATTAACATGTTGATTATTATTCAAAAAAAATATGCTGTGACTAATTATTATCAAGAGTACAGATAGTTCTGGTATAACATGTGTTTCCATAACTCTAATTGGATATAATGCAATTGATGAATTAGGGAACATTCTGTATAACGCTGGCCAAATTACTTTTAGTGCAATTTAAATCATAAACTAGAGAACCACTTAAAAGTTACTGGAGAAATTGACGAGCAGAAAAAAAGCTGTCAGGGTGGGGTGAAAAAAACTGTTTCCATTTAACTTCCTCACAGTAATCACAGACACAATTGTTTCTTAAGAATGCAGCTGCTTCAACCACAGGTTGTAATCAAAATTAACCAGTAATCACTTTTATAGAGGCTGGTGCAATAATGATACAGTATTAAACCATGTAAAAAACCGCCTTTAGTATTTTTAACAAAAATAAATTGGAATCATAGAGCAGGACAACATGGAAACTTTGATCCAGCCTGTCAATGCCGACCAGGATGGCATACAGGGCCTGTCCCATTTGGCCCATGGGCATATAAATTCTTCCTTGTATATCAGCACAAACGTAACCCTGGTACCCCCTTCCCCCTCCTCCCCAACAAACACAGCCTGACCCCAGTGGGCCCCTCTACACCCACTCCTCTCCAATCACCACTTCACCCAACTAACCATCCCCTCCGTGCTGCACAACATCACTTCATCATCAACAATAAAAATAGAGGAGGTGGAGAGGCTGTTCAGAAGACAGAAAAGCTGGAAATCTCCAGGACCGGACAATGTTTCCCCCTCTACTCTCAAGCTCTGTGCCGAACAACTAGCAACGGTCTACACAGACATTTTCAATCAGTCCTTGCAAACCTGTACTGTCCCTGCCTGCATTAAAGCCTCTACTATTGTCCCTGTACCAAAAAAGGCAAGGATTACTGGTCTTATTGACTTACAGGCCTGTCGCACTGACCTCTGTAGTCATGAAGACCCTTGAAAGGCTTGTGCTGGCCAAGCTGAAAAGTATAAACCCCCTGCTGGACCCTCTGCAGTTTGCATATCGGGCCAATAGATCTGTGGAGGAAAATAGATCTGTTCATAATAAGAGGAGTTGAGTATGGATTCATAACAAGAAGAGTTGAGTATGGGAGCAAAGAGGTCCTTCTGCAATTGTATAGGGCCCTAGTGACACCACACCTGGAGTGTTGTGTGCAGTTGTGAGTGTGGAATTATATATTGTGTACAACAATACAATACAACATACAATTCAATTTATTGTCATTTGGACCCCTTGAGGTCCAAACGAAATGCCGTTTCTGCAGCCATACATTACAAACAAATAGACCCAAGACACAACATAATTTACATAAACATCCATCACATTGCTGTGATGGAAGGCCAAAAAACTTATCTCTCCCCTGCACTCCCCCCCCCCCCCACCTGATGTCAGAGTCAAAGTCAAAGCCCCCGGCGGGCGATGGCGATTGTCCCGTGGCCATTAAAGCCACGCCGGGTGATGCAAGGTCACACACCGGGTCTTGGTGTTAGAGCCCCCGGCGGGCGCTCGCAGTCCCGCAATCATTCCAAGCCGCGCGGGGCGGTGCTGTAAGGCCCCGCTCCAGGAGCTCTTCAACCCCGCAACTCGGGCGGGAGAAGTCGCCGTTGCGGAAGCCCCGAAAAGCGGTCTCCCTCCAGGGACCCGCGGGCTCCCGGTGTCACTGTCCGCCAAACCCGCAGTTGCAGCCACCGAATCTCCGGAGGTCGGGCCGCAGCAGCGTCCACCACAGCTCCACCCGCTCTGGACTCGGCCAGCTCCGCGACGGTGAGGTGAGTAGTCGGCACCACAGCCCCCGGTCTTCCTGTTGGAGGCTGCTCCTCGTTGCAGCCCCAACGACAACGGAGACCCGACAAAGAAAAGGTCGGGTCTCCCGTGCAGGGAGAGATTTAAAAGTTACCCCCTCCACCCCCACCCCCCCACACACATACCCCAACCAAAAATAACAAAAACTACATAAAAACATAGACATAAAATAATAAAAACGCAGACGGACTGCAGAGGCCGCTGCTGACGAGAGTCGCGCCGCCCACCGGAAGTAGTACTTTATAATTCTTTAATTTTAAAGACAAACATACTTGATCAAATTGCACTATCTGAATCCAGTTCCTGCATGACTTTATAATAATACAGTGTGATCTGTCCAGATGTATCCATGTTCAAATGCATGAGGACTCGTTAAATGCACGTCCTAGACAAAAACACTCTGCAAGAATAATCTGCCATGTTATCTGCATGGATTGCATAGATTTACTGATTTTTGGAACTTCAAAATGTGCATAATGAAACTCAGTTCTGTGTATAATAAACGCCGATAATACCGGCATCTTCACTGGTCCATGTTTAATTAGTTTCTTTTGATAAAAGAGAAAAATGATAGACTTATTTATGAACTAAGTGGTATTTCACAAAATCCCAAACCACTGGTAGTAAATTTGCAGTCCATTCATTTTCAGCTCTATTTTAGGCCTTTCTTTAACAGGAATCTAGTGTAGCCAAGTAGGAAAGCAAATAGATGTGTTCAAAATGCAGTTGTGGAACTTGACTTAGATGTGTGGTCAGAGTTGGAATCGGGAATGTGATAAGAACATGGTTCCGGTTTCTAAGTGGAATGAGGAATTGGAAGCCTGGCTAATATAGGATTGCTTTTGGGAATCTGGAGCCAAGGTTGGCAACATCATGGGGAAAGTGGTTAGATGCATGACTAAGGCAGAATGTGGAGCACAGTGGGTTTGTGGGCTGGAGTTGTTGGTCGACAATGTGGTTTGGTGTGGTGGGCCTTATTACTGTGCCTTTTAATTATGTATCTGCACTTTTCTGAACGGTCAAACGGTCATGTTCACTACATTGAAAGCTTTCTTCTGAAATGCAAAATTTCAATGGAGCCATTTTTTCCACAAAATAAAATGAGATGTACATTATTTAATTCACTTTACACCTTTTTTGATCCGGCATATGCACCAATTAAAAAAAAAAGGATTAAATTAAGGCGAGGTTAAAGATTTAAAGGTGACCGAGGTAGCTTGTTTTGCAATGAGAGTGGTGAGTATATGAATGAGCTGCTAGAGGTGGTGGTAAAGGCAGTTACAAAAAGACATTTGGACAGGTTCATGGAAAGGTTTAGAGAGACTTGGGCAAAATGCATTGAAATTGGGTGAACTCGGGAGTTCACCTTGGTTAGCGTTGGTGAGTTGGGCTGAAAGATCTATTTCCGTGCTGAATAACTGACTGTGATTGAGTTCTTAATCTGTAGATCAACGGCAAGATAGTGCAGTTATCCTATCTGACCACTTCCAGTCTTTAAAGGTACACAAAATTGCTGGGGAAACTCAGCGGGTGCAGCAGCATCTATGGAGCGAAGGAAATAGGCGACGTTTCGGGCCGAAACCCTTCTTCAGACTCGAAGGAAATAGGCGACGTTTCGGGCCGAAACCCTTCTTCAGGCCCGAAACGTCGCCTATTTCCTTCGCTCCATAGATGCTGCTGCACCCGCTGAGTTTCCCCAGCAATTTTGTGTACCTTCGATATTCCAGCATCTGCAGTTCCCTTTTGAACACTTCCAGTCTTTGTTGGTCTTTACGTTTTCAAGGCCAGTTTATTGTCTTTGTGGTAAGATATGTTTGCATTTGGAAGGGAATGGGCTAATTGACAATCAGCATAGTTTTGTGTGGATCAGACAAACTTTATTGGGTCTTTAGGTGGCAGAGGTGATAGGTGATGAGGGTAGGGCAGTGGATGGTATCAATGTTCCAGCAAAATATAGATCAGTTACAAGATGGCAGATGAGGTTTAATCTGGGCAAGTGTAAGGTGCAAGCGCTGCACTTTGAGAGGTCGGATGTAAGGGGAAGGTGTACAGTTAATAGCAGGATTCTGGGATCCTGGAGTTAAGTCCATAGCTCCCTGACAGTACTGAAGAAAGTGTATGGTGTGCATGCCTTCATTAGTCATGGAATTGAGTATGAGTCAGGAAGTGTGTCAGGGTGCAGAAAAGATTTACCACCGTGCTGTCTGGATCTTTGTATAATAGCTGTAAGAAGACATTAGACCAATTTGGATTATTTTCTCTGGAGCATCGGAAGCTGAGGGGAGGCCTGTTAGTAGTTTATAAAATGATGAGTGGCATCGATAAGGTACACAGTCAGAAAGTATTCCCTATGGTGGAAATATCAAAGACTAGAGGGAAAAAAATTAAGATGAGAGGGGCAAAGTTTAAAGGAGATGTGGGAGGCAAGTATTTTGAATGGTAGATGCTTGGATCCTGCTGCCAAAAGTGGTAGCGGAAGTAGATATGATCGAGGCGTTAAGATAGACACATACATTTGTAGGGACTGGAGTGATTATGGATCACTTGCATGCAGATGAAAATAGTTTAGATTGGCATCCTGTTTGGCACAGACATCATGGACTGAGGGGCCTGTTCCTGTGCTGCGCTGTTCAATGTGTTACACATGTACATGGACAAATTATTTAATGTTCGATAAATGTGCTGCAACTCTGAGCAAATCACCAAATTAATGAAAATCTCCATAAAGTTGCAATTTTGATTGCTGAACAAAATATTGATTGACTTGCTACAAGGAAGTTAATTTTGACAGTCAAAGGAGAAATTATATTTTGTAGTGGAACCTTGTTGACAATTATTGCCACATTTTGGTGTTTTAGCTTATAGTGGTGATAATACTTTTGGCAGAAAAAAGGGATTTCAAATTCTGCTCCAGAAAAGAATCATTGAACAAGTTAGCATTTCAGGTTGAACTTCGACAGAATTTTCAGTTTTATTTTTAATTTCTAACATCTGCAATTTTTATTCTTAATCTTTAATATTCAACAAACAAAAAGCCTATCAAGAAAACTAAAACGTGTGTGGACTATTTGAGAAAAATGTTTGCCTAATGATCACCATTTAATTGTTTCTGGATCAAAAATGGGATTACATAGAACTAGTGTAAACGGGTGAGCGATGGTCGGCGTGGACATGGTGGTCTGAAAGGGCATGTTTCCATGCTGTATCTACCTCTTAATGTTGATACACTTCCTGCAAATCAAATGTGCACATCCCGACTTGTTCCATTAATGAACAATTTTGCCTTTTTTATCATTATGCTGTCCGGCAGTTAGTTGTTGTTTTATCCAGTTATTCCATTTTTTTATTTAATTAATATTTTTATTAGAAGCAATGTACAGTTCGGTGGGCGGCACGACTCTCGTCAGCAGCGGCCTCTGCAGTCCGTCTGCGTTTTTATTATTTTATGTCTATGTTTTAATGTAGTTTTTGTTATTTTTTGTTGGGGTATGTGTGTGGGGGGGGGGGGGGGTGGGGGTAACTTTTAAATCTCTCCCTGCACGGGAGACCCGACCTTTTCTTTGTCGGGTCTCCGTTGTCGTTGGGGCTGCAACGAGGAGCGGCCTCCAACAGGAAGACCGGGGGCTGTGGTGCCGACTACTCACCTCACCGTCGCGGAGCTGGCCGAGTCCAGAGCGGGTGGAGCTGTGGTGGACGCTGCTGCGGCCCGACCTCCGGAGATTAGCACATTAGACGGCACCGGGAGCCCGCGGGTCCCTGGAGGGAGACCGCTTTTCGGGGCTCCCGCAACGGCGACTTCTCCCGCCCGAGTTGCGGGGTTGAAGAGCTCCTGGAGCGGGGCCTTACACCATCGCCCCGCGCGGCTTGGAATGGCCGCGGGACTCTGCGAGCGCACGCCGGGTGCTCTGACACCAAGAACCCGGTGTGCGACCTTGCATCACCCGGCGTGTCTTTAATGGCCGCGGGACAATCGCCATCGCCAGCCGGGGGCTTTGACTTTGACTCTGACATCGGGGGGGAGAGTGCAGTGGAGAGATAAGTTTTTTTGGCATTCCATCACAGCAATGTGATGGATGTTTATGTAAATTATGTTGTGTCTTGGGTCTATTTGTTTGTAATGTATGGCTGCAGAAACGACATTTCGTTTGGACCTCAAGGGGTCCAAATGACAATAAATTGAATTGTATTGTATTGTATTGTATTGTAAGTAGTATGAACCGTGGCATATAACATAATACATTTTGTTTACAACTTCTTGTTTTAAATTTAATAATAGAGAAATAACAGAAGAAGGAGAAAGAGAGAAAAGAAAAGAGTGTAGTGCGTGGGTCTCAAAAGGAAGCATGAAGTCCAGTGTTTTGAGAGGCACCTTTTATTATGTTCCTCCCGGTTGTAGGGAAGACCAAACGAGAGAAAGATGGCACCCAAACCCCTGCCTTTAAACCCTCTGGCTAAGGGCCGCCTCCGGACTGAACCACTCCTGTGCCGAAGGGTTTGACACTATGATGGCACGACCCTTGGAAGCCGCCACAGGACCCTCCCCCCCCCCCCCCCCCAGAACCAGAGGCACGAAACGCACCGGCGGGAGCACGACCCGGCCGGCCTGCGTGCGGTAGTCAGCCGCTCGTGGGGCTTGCGGAGGCATAGGTGGAGGGACAGGTCGAGGGACCGGCGGGAGGACAGGTGGAGTGACAGGCGGAGAGAGCCGTGAAGGGGGGCGCCCTCGAGGCCGAGGTTGGGCAACCAGCACCGGCTGGTCAATGTCCAGGTGTGCCGGCTTCAAACGGTCAATCGACACTGCCTCCGGCCGGCCCCCCATGTCCAGGACAAAAGTCGACTGCCCGTGTTCCAGCACTCGGAACGGGCCCTCGTACGGCCTCTGGAGTGGCGTCCGGTGGGCATCACGGCGCAGGAAGACGTCAGGGCAGTCCCTGAGGGCTGATGGCACGTGTGGGCGAAATGTCCCATGGCGGGACTTCGGGACGGGTGCGAGCCTGCCAACTTGCTCGCGAAGGCGCTTTAGGGTGGATGAGGGCGTTCCCTGCTGCCCCGGCGCTGACGGCACGAACTCCCCGGGCACCGTGAGTGGTGACCCGTACACGAGCTCCGCCGATGATGAGGCCAAGTCCTCTTTGGGAGCAGTCCGGATGCCCAGCATGACCCACGGCAACTCGTCCATCCAGTCCGAGCCGGAGAGTCGTGCCTTCAGTGCTGCCTTTAGCTGCCGGTGGAACCTCTCCACCAGACCGTTAGCTTGCGGGTGGTAAGCCGTGGTGTGGTGTAGCCGCACCCCCAGCAAGCAAGCCATGGCTGACCACAGCTCGGAGGTGAACTGTGGCCCCTGGTCTGAGGAGATGTGCGCCGGCACCCCGAAGCGAGCAATCCAGTGCGCGGACAACGCACGAGCACACGTAACCGTTGATGTATCGGCCAACGGAATGGCCTCCGGCACCGCGTGAAGCGGTCCACCATTGTAAGAAGGTGGGTGATGCCCCGGGACGGCGGGAGAGGCCCTACAATGTCTATGTGGAGATGGTCAAATCGCCGGTGAGGTATACCAAACTCCTGGAGAGGCGCACGGACATGGCGCTGGATTTTTGGCATCTGGCACGGAATGCAGGTGCGAGCCCAATTGCCAACCTGCTTGCGCAGACCGTGCCACATGAAATGAGCGGCCACTAGTGCCGTTGTCGCCCGGATTGATGGGTGAGCCAGTCCGTGGATCACCTCGAACACCCTCCGGCGCCAGGTGGCAGGGACGATGGGGCGCGGCTGACCGGACGACACATCGCACAGGATTGTCACTCCCCCAGGACCGAGGGGGACATCCTCAAGGCGGAGGCCAGAGATGGCAGTCCAGTAGGCGGGCACCTCATCGTCCGTGAGCTGTGCCTCTGCCAGAGCAGAATAGTCAATTCCGGGCGCCACCTCGAACACGGCGTTGATAGCGGGGCGGGACAATGCGTCAGCCACCCGGTTCTCTTTCCCCTCGATGTAGCGGATGGATGTCGTATACTCCGATATGTAGGCCAATTGCCGCTGCTGTCGTGCGGACCAGGGGTCGGAAACCTTCGCCAGGGCGAAAGTCAGCGGCTTGTGGTCCGTGTAGGCGGTGAACGGGCGGCCCCCCAGGAAGTAGCGAAAATGGCGCACTGCCAGGTACAGAGCGAGGAGCTCGCGATCGAACGCGCTGTATTTTGTCTGCGCACGGTTGAGGTGCCGGCTGAAGAAGGCCAGGGGCCGCCAACCTCCGCCCGTCAGTTGCTCCAGCACAGCACCAACCGCCGACTCCGAGGCGTCCACCGTGAGAGCAGTCGGGGCATCTTCCCGCGGGTGCACCAGCAGTACGGCCCGAATAAGGGCCTCCTTCGCGCCGTCAAAAGCTGCCCCTGCCTCGTGGGTCCATTCAACGTTCTTGTTCTGCCCACCCGCCAGAAGTTGATACAGAGGCCGCATGATGTGGGCTGCGGATGGCACGAAACGATGATAAAACGCCACCATGCCGACAAACTCCTGCAGGCCACGCACCATGCGTGAGCGGGGAAACCGACGGATGGCGTCGACCCTGTCAGGCAGGGGAACAGCGCCTTGCGCAGTCAACGCGGTGGCCGAGGAAGTCAATCTCGGTTACACCAAAACGGCACTTGTCTAGGTTGATGGCCAAACCATGCTCGCTGAGCCGCTGACAGAGCTGCCGAAGGTGGGCGCAGTACTCCTGGTGCGAGCGGCTGGCCACCAGGATGTCGTCCAGATACACAAACACGAAATCGAGGTCGCGACAAACCCCGTCCATTAGGCGCTGAAAGGCCTGCGCAGCGTTCTTGAGGCCGAACGGCATCCGAGTGAACTCGTAAAGTCCGAATGGCGTGATGATCGCCGTCTTGACTACGTCATCCGGGTGAACCGGGATCTGGTTATAACCCCGTACCAGATCCACTTTTGAAAAAATTGTGGCCCCAGCCAAATGGGCGGTGAAGTCCTGGATGTGGGGTACGGGGTATCGATCCGCTGTTGCGGCGTTCAGCCGTCGGTAATCCCCGCAAGGTCGCCAGCCCCCGCTCGACTTAGGGACCATGTGGAGTGGGGACGCCCAAGGGGTGCTCGAAGGGCGGACGATCCCTAAGGTCTCCATTGTGCGGAATTCCCGCCGTGCCAGACGCAGTTTATCCGGCGGCAGTCGGCGTGCTCGTGCATGGAGTGGTGGGCCGGTAGTCAGGATAAAATGCACCACTCCGTGGCTGGGGGTCGATGATCGAAACTGTGGGGTCAGAATGTCTGGGAACGCGGCCAAGATCCGTGCGAAGCGGGAGTCCACGGACGCCAGGGGCCGTCCCACCGGTTGATCCGAACGCAACGTGATCGGCTCCATCGTAGCGGCGTTGACCAAACGCTGACGCCTGACGTCCACCATGAGGGAATGCGCCTGGAGGAAATCGGCCCCGAGCAATGGTTGGGAGACGTCGGCAATGGTGAACTGTCACGAGAAATGGCAGGAGCCGAACACGATTGGAACTATGCGCACTCCATATGTGCGGATGGGGCTGCCATTCGCCGCGGTGAGGATGGGCCCCCGCTTACCGGAACGAATGTCGGCCAGCGAAGGGGGCAGGACGCTGAGCTCCACTCCAGTATCCACGAGGAAGCGGGTCCCGGAGCGCCGATCCCAGGCGAAAAGGCGGTGAATTTGGCCGGCCGTGCCGCGGGGACTATTGGCAGCCGGCCCAGGCGTTTCCCGGGAACGTGCACGGCTGGCGGCATTGTCGTGCTGCAGCACCCCAGCGCTGATGGAGATAGCACCAGCGCCTCGTGTTGGTGCTACTTGGAGCTTGCCTGCTCCTGCTGGTGGTGCATGCAGCTTGCTGGCGCTGGACTGCAGGTGCAGTACCCCTCACTGCCGCTGGGGGCGATTGTACGGGCCGTCGGGCTGGAGCTGTCACTCCTTCCACAGCTCCCCCGCCCCACCGGAGGAAATCGGGAGCTGCCGGGGTGACGTCATCGGCGCGCCTGCCGACGGCCAGCGCGTTGGCGTCATCAGGGCGCGTCGGCCTCAGCGCGACCCCCTCTCTGCTGACGGCCAGCGCGCTGACGTCATCAGGGCGCGCCATCCACAGCGCGTCGGCGCGCCTCCCGAGGGCCCTGTGGTCGGCAAAGGAGACGTCTGTGAGCTGCAGACGGATGTAGGCCGGCAGCAGATGCAGGTAGGTATACTCGAACAACAGGCACGGCGTGTGCCCATCCAGCAGAGCCACCATCTCCTTTAGGAGGGTAGATGGCCGACGGTCGCCCAGGCCCCCCATATACAGGATCCTACCAGCACGCTCCATCCTGCTTAGGCCATAAATCTGGAGCAGGAGCTCCTTAAGGCCGAGATACTTAACAGTGTCTGGGGGGGCTGCGAGGAAGTCCGTGACCTCTTCAACCGTGTCCTGGTCGAGGGCCCCCACCAGGTAATAGAAGCGGGTGGCATCGACCGTGATGGCCCGCAGGTTGAACTGGGCCTCCGCCTGCTGGAACCAGATGAGCGGCCGGGTGGTCCAGAAGTTGGGCAGTTTCACGGAGACCACGTCCAGAGACAGGGCCGGGCCAGCCTGTGAGGAGGTAGGGCTTTCTCTTCTCTCCATCATGACGCCAATGGAGCGTCGGGGGTCACCAATGCAGTGCGTGGGTCTCAAAAGGGAGCACGAAGTACAGTGTTTTGAGAGGCACCTTTTATTATGTTCCTCCCTGTTGTAGGGAAGACCAAACGAGAGAAAGATGGCACCCAAACCCCTGCCTTTAAACCCTCTGGCTAAGGGCCGCCTCCGGACTGAACCACTCCTGTGCCGAGGGGTTCGACACTATGATGGCACGACCCTTGGGAACCGCCACAAGAGTAAGGAAAGTAGTGATGTGTAAACCCTTAGAGTACCACTCCAGGAGTTAACAATTGATAGTTTGTGAAAGGATAGAGAGAAAGAACCCATAAAGATGTTTTTTTAAAAAAAAGGAAAAAAGAAAGAACGGAAAAAAAACAAAAAAACAGAACAGAAAAGAAAAGAAAAGGGATATACCTACTTCATATCTTTCCACACCCCTCACCCAGTTATGAAGGTTAATTTCCAGAGTTATGTTGCACCATATTATACTTGTAATAAATCGATGAAAGGATAAATCAATTTTGAAATGGAGTTAGCTCAGCGCAGGCTTCCGCTTTTCTGAAAAGTATCAATTCTGTGTTGGGGTCCAATTTTATTTTAAATAGTTTTGCGAAGATTTCAAAGATTTCTTTCCAAAATGTATGGAGTTTTATGCAGGAGACGAAGGAGTGTGCTATAGTTGCTTCTTGAGATAAACATTTATCACAGATGGGGGAAACATTTGGGAAAATTTTATTCAGTTTGGTTTTCGAGTAATATAGTTTATGTAAAATTTTAAATTGGATTAGGATATGTCTTACATTAATCAAGCATTTATGTACATATAGCAGATATTTATCCCATCTGTCTTTAGAAATTTTTATAGTTAGTTCTTGTTCCCACTTTCTTCTAATTGCATTCGACGATGGTATCTCTATATTTAGAATGATATTATACGTATGATATTAAGTTATTCAGCCTTTCTGTTCATGCCTTCATCTAATTTGGTATTGTGTATGTTGTGTATGTTTTTTCAAATAATCTCGAATTTGAAGGAATCTAAAATATTGATTACTTTTCAAATTGTATTTGAGTTGTAATTTTTGGAATGATAAAAGGTTTCCCATTTCATACATATCTCCAAACGTTTTAATTCCTATTCTTTCCCAGCGAGTAAACGTTTTGTCGATAATAGATGGTTTAAACAACGGTTATTAGCTATAGGAGAGAGAAGCGATAGGTTTTTTAATTTAAGAGTAAATTTTATTTGTCTCCAAATTCGTTTTGTGCTATGGATAATCAGATTTTTCTTGTATATTGTATTCAATTTTATTGGGGAGAGAAGGATCGCTGCTATGTTAAAAGACGAACAATCCTCTCTCCATTACTATCCAGTCTACCTGTTGGGCTGAATTGTCCAACCAATAAATTACATTTTTGATATTCACTGCCCAGTAATAGTACAAGAAATTGGGGAGTGTCAGTCCACCAAATTCTTTGGGTTTACATAAGTGTCGTCTGTGGATTCTATGGGATTTATAGTCCCAAATAAAATTTGTGATGTGGGAATCGAGTTTTTTGAAAAAGGTATTAGGTAGGTATATTGGTATTGATTGAAATATGTACAAAATTTGTGGGAGAAAAATCATTTTAATGGCATTTATTAAAGTGTTTTCCAAAATTGAGTCAAGGCATGTAATTTTGTAAGTAAGGGCAAATAATTTGCATTAAATAAAGAGTTGTATTTTCTGGTAATTTGGATACCCAGATATTGAAATTTTTCTGTAGCAATTCTAAAGGGGAATTTTAAAAGGTGTCGGCTCTTGAGGTTTTATCATCATGATTTCGCTTTTGTTCCAATTTATTCTGTATCCTGAGAAGGAACTGAATTCCTCTATTAAATTTAATATGTTTGGTATGCTAATTTGTGATTTTTTTAATGTATAATAGTACGTCATCTGCATATAGTGATATTTTATTATTAGAGTGTTTAGTATTATAACCGTGGACATTCGGATGCATTCTTATACTTTCTGCTAAGGGCTCTATCGCAAGAGCAAATAGCAGGAGTGATAATGCAGTTATTCCATATTTTAATCTTGAATCGTATATAGTAATCCTCAATTTCAAAGAAACATGATAAATGTTTGATATCCCTTTGTCAGAGGGAGCAATCGCAATCCAATTGCAAATGCCTTTTGAGCAATTTGCCCCCCCTCCTTCATAAATCAATAGGTTTGCACCATGCATTCTCATTGTAAAATATGTCTTTTTTGCTCTTTCATTGATTCATTCCAACCACACCATTTTACTTTTGGTGTGGATCAGTTCTGTAAAGCATTGGAATGAAATTAGGTACCTTGACACTGCAGCTGCAGTTTGGATATTCCTTCATGTGATCCTACAAAAAAGATACTTAGTTTGACAGTGCAGATAGGTTATAATTCAACACAACAGAAATTTCCTTTGGTAAAACAAAACATTAATTTCTCCCTGTAGTTCCTGTTTCACAAAGTGCAAAAGCAAAATGGCATGGAAAACATTCAGCAGGTCAGGAATCTTCAAGGTATATTTAATTTTGACTTTAAAATTATACCAACTTTAATGACAAAATAATATTCATGTCTTTGAATTATTTTGAAAGTAATTTGTATATTTTTATGGGAAGACAGATCGGACATTATTTGTTCCTCACTGGCGCAAGCCATTTTTAACCTATTAATTATAATAATCTGAAATGAATTTTACATGTTAATATTTTTCTCTGCAAGAAATTACATCTAATTTAACTTGTTTAAGAAGGAACTGCAGATGCTGGAAAATCGAAGGTAGACAAAAATGCTGGAGAAACTCAGCGGGTGAGACAGCATCTAGGGTTGAAGGAATACTTCCTTCGCTCCATAGATGCTGCCTCACCCGCTGAGTTTCTCCAGCATTTTTGTCTACCTCTAATTTAACTTAATATTTTTTCTAAATGTAATTGTTTAAAAGCGCATCAAGTCTTCGGTGCTATTAATAAGCGCACTATTTTTCTTATGTTATGGCTTAATGATCACAATTAACACGCTGAAGTTGAATCCTTTTATTTGACCCAGAAATCTGTTTCCAGATCTCTGAATGTTCCATGACTCCTCCGCATTACAGTCATGCATACTTTTTATTCATGGTTCTCCCACTCATTAAACCCCAGATGTATAGAAATGCTGTGAGGCAAAAATGTGCTTGTATTACAATTCAAAACTTTGTAATCATGAACTATAACACAATCCTTTATATCTGCTTTTATGCAGTTCTCTCAGCATCTGAGAAGTGCCAGGAGCTTCAGTTCAAAATAACGGAGATGAGAAGCTAATTTTCTAGAAATTTTGCCAGACACTCCAGATTTCTGAGGTTTAAAGTATATTCAGAAAGTTGGCTTATTTAGATTTATTGTACACCAATTGCTTCAATATCCCTTTTTCTTTTATTGTTTTGCTGAATTAAAATAGAAAGAAAATTGTCATTTTAGCATTTATTGATTGATAATTGAGCATCAATTAACGTTAAATTGTTTTTCAGTATTTGGTATAAATCTGAGATTTTTAAGCAGTTGTCATAATAACATCATGAACAAAAATTACAGTTTTAATGCCACTGAAGAGTGAATTTGTAGAAGCTAGCCCTATAATTGAGATGTCAACACATAATTTGACTTTGATGCTGAGTGCATTTTAGAATGAGGCCTTGCTTAAATTCAGACTTCGCAGAATAGCAGACTATGTGGCTTTCAGCATCTGCCACAATTTAATTTAATTCCCCTTCCCATTCCCATACTGACTTTTCTGTGCTGGCCACTTTCATTGCCAGAATGAGGCCACATGTAAATTTGAGGAACAGTGCGCTCGTATTCTGCTTGGCTAGCTTGCAGCCCAACAGAAGGAACACTGAATTATCCAACTTTAGGTAACACCCTATCCTTTATTTCCCCCCCCCCCCCCCCCTCTCTTTCCTGTGCCCCACCTGGGTGTGCACAATTTCTCCTACTGTACAGTCCCTCTTTCTCTATCTCTCTCCCCCCTCAATGTCCCCTTCCTTTCCTCTGGCTTCACATTTCAATCCTCTCCCTTTCTAACACACTTCAATCTCCTTTTTCATCCCTATTCTTTGTCTACCCATCTGTCAATCAAAAAACAATCTTGCTTACAACCACTAGTCACTTGCCAGGCTTTGGCCTGCTCCTGTCTCTTTTCCAACTTTCTCTCTTCCCCACCCCACTGCAGATAATCAGAAGAAGAGTCTCGGCCTAAAACATCACCAATCCACATCCTGCAAAGATGGTGCCTGACCTACCCACAGAGTAACTCCAGAACCTGGTGGGGTTTTTTTTAACAAATTCTTCTTTGGGTAGTCCCTTGAAATTGAGGAGCATAGAAAAATATCCAGACACAAGGAACGACAGGTGCTGGTTTACAAAACAGCACATAATTTTCCACTAAGGTACCTTACAGCCCAATAATAAGAACAACAAATTCTCCAGTTTTAGGTAACAACCCATACCACCCTACCTCACCCACTCCATTTTTCCCCTCTTTCCTGTGGGTGTGCTGCCATTTCTCCCACTATCTCGTCCTTTCCTCTTTCTCTTCCTTATCTTTTGTCTTTTCATCTCTGTCCTTTGGTCACCCAACTGACAATCAAAACCCTCTCGCCTGTATTAGCCTGTATTTGCCAACCTTTGATTGTCTGTCACCCGTTCACAGAGCCATCAACATACCTTTGATTCTTTTTGCTAATAAGTTGCTCTCAAGATAGGTTGCAGTCACTAGTTGACCAACAAGCATGTCTTTTAGCATGTGGAAGTAAACTAGAGCACAAGGACGAAATCCAGATAGCCATGGAGAGTGTGTGCAAACTCCTTATGGACAAGATCATGTTTGCACCCTGAAGCAATGAGGCAGCAGCTGGGTTGCATGATACTTCATGAGATCTGCATCTACTCCTCCCTCTGACTATTACTAGCTCAGCAAGATTTGTCTATTAGTGTATGTTATCTATGGAGTTGAGCAAGGCTTTTGACAAGGTCCCACATGGTAAAGCTGGTCTGTAATGTTAGATCACAAGGAATCCAAGCTTAGTTTACTAATTCAATTCAAAATTAGCTTGGAGGAAGGAGTTAAAGGGTAGCTGTGGAGGATTGTTTTTCTGATTGGAAGGCTGTGAACAGTGATGTGTTGCAGGGGTTGGTACTGGGTCCACATTAACGATTTGGATAACAATGTAATTAACATTGTCAGTAAATTTGCAGATAGAGCCATACAGAAACATTGAATACAGCACAGAAACATCCCTTTCAGTCCAACTTGCCCATGCCGACCAAGATGCCCCATCTACTCTGGTCCCACCTGCCTGAATTTTACCCATATCCCTCTCAACCTTTCCTATCCATATTTCTGTCCAAATGTATTTTAAATTATGTTATTGTACCTGCTTTAACTACCACCTCTGGTAGCTCGTTCCACCTTCTGTGGAAAAAGTTGCCCGTCAGGTTCCTATTCAATTTTTCCCCTCTCACTATAAACCTGTGTCATCTGGTTCTTGATTCTCCTACTCTGGTAAAACACTCTGCATTCACCCTATCTTTTCCTCTCGTTATCTTATACACCTCTTTAAGAGCACACAGCCTTCTGCAGCTTCCAAAAGCCTTTTGACCAGCCTATCCACTTGTGGTGCCATTTTCATGAAGCTGTGTACCTGCACTTCTAGTTCCCTCTGCTCTACAATACTCCCCAGACCCTGCCATTCATGACATCCATTAGGTGTTCCTCAGTCCACTTGCCCAGCTGATTAATATTCTGCTGTAAATGTTTATAACCATCTTCGCTTTCTGTGACACCACCCAGTTTAGTGTCATCTGCAAACTTACTAATCATTCCTTATACATTCTCATCCAAATCGTTGATATAAGCCACAAACAGCAATGGGACCAACGCAGATCCCAGTCACAGGCCTCCAGTTAGAAAAAAACAACCTACCCCCATCACCCTCTGCTTCCTTCCATGAAGCCAATTCTCTATCCAGTTGCTAGCTTTCCCTGGATCCCATGCAATCTAACCTTCCAGCAGAGCCAACCATGCAGAATATTTTTAAATGTCTCGCTGAGGTCCATATAGCCAATGTCTATGGCTTTGCCTTCGTCAATCATTTTGGTTACTTCAAAAAAAACTAGATCAGTTTTGTTAGACACAAACATACATGTACAAAATCATGCTGAATATCCCTAATAATCCTCATCCATCCAAATGCATATCGTATCCCTCCGAATCCTATCCAGTAACTTGCCTACTACAGATGTTAGGCCCACTGGTGGACTGTGGTCGCTAGTCCCAAAAGGTTCAACCACAGACACTTCAGTCACTTGCCCTTCTCAATGTCCTAAGAGTAGATCAAGCTTTGATTTCTCCCTTGTTGGGCCCTCAGGTTCCAGGCACATATTGCCTAAAGAAACACATTTGACACATTTCACCATGTCTAAGCCCTTGCACTATGACAGCTCCAGAGCATATTGGAAAAGTTTAAATCCCCAACTATGACAACCTTATTAGTTTTGCAGCAGCCTGTAATCTCCTGGCTTATTTGTTTTTCTATTTCCCATTGTCTATTTGGGGATAATTTCGCAACAAGGTGATCATCCCCGCTTTATTTCTAAGCTCTACCCACAGAGCCTCATTGGACTAACCATCAATATTGTCATCGCTGACTACTACTGTGACATTCTCCTTAACGATAAACCGCCAGCCTCTCATCTTTTAGCCACACCTCTATCTCGCCTATAACACCTGAACAATGGAACATCAAGCTGCCAGTCCTGTCCCTCGCTTAGCCAGGATTCCGTAAAGGCTACGACGTCTCAGTAACAGTTGCGACGTCTCAGTCGCACATTCCTATTCATGCCCTGTTCATCTGCCTTACCCATTAGGTTTCTCGCATGAAACGTTCCTTACTTGTTCCCTACGTGCTCCTGCCTATCCTGTCCACTGAACTCTCTTTCATTAAGTTCCATACCGACTTCCAACATTTCACCTGCCTCGGTCCTGCATTGAATTCTCCCCCCGCCAACCTAGTATAGACAATAGGTGCAGGAGTAGGCCATTCGGCCCTTCGAGCCAGCACCGCCATTCAATGTGATCATGGCTGATCATCCCCAATCAGTACCCCGTTCCTGCCTTCTCCCCATATCCCCTGACTCCGCTATCTTTAAGAGCCTATCTAGCTCTCTCTTGAAAGTATCCGGAGAACCGGCCTCCACCACCCTCTGAGGCAGAGAATTCCACAGACTCACAACTCTGTATGTGAAAACGTGCCTGCCTGTTACAGATGTAGGGGGTAGAAGTGTCACTAGAGAGAGTATAGGGCCTCCCAGAAATCTGTGTGAAGCCGTAGGCAATGCGCGAGGCCCTCAATAAATATTTCTCCTCCGTTATTACTGTGGAGGAAGTCATGAAGATTAATTAACTTGCGGTAAGCGAATGGTGACGTCTTGAGGACAGACTATTTTAGTTGATAAGCTGATGGATGCTCTTAAATGGATGACAGTCGATAAATCTCCTGGGCCTGATTGGATAAATCCAATGGGAAGCTAGAGGAGAAATTGCAGATGTCCTCGCTGAGATACATGAACCATCGTTAGAACAGGTAAGGTGCTGGAAGACTGGTGGGTGAGTAATGTCATGCTTCTATTTAAGCAAATCTGCAAAGAAAAACCTGGGAACTATAGACCAGTAAGTCTAACATCTGTGGTAGGCAATTTACTTGGGAGGATTTTGTGGATAAAATATACATTGGCTTAAAAATATGTTGATTAGCAATAGTCAGCATAATTTTTTTGCGTGGGAGATTGTCTCTCGTGAATTTGATTGAGTCTTAAGAAATGACCAAGAAAATTGGTAAGGGCAGGGTTCCAGGCATAGCCACAACAAGACCTTTGAAATCGTTTCACATTGTAGGCTGTTCTGCAAGGTTAGCTCACAGGATTTGGGAAGAGTGAATACAGAATAAGCTTAATGGTAAGAAGTAGTGTGTGGTGTGGAAGGTTGGTTTTGGATTGTGACTAGTGGTGGATTAGTGGAAGGCCCATTGCTGTTTATCATCTATATCAAGGATTTGTCAAGGACAAAGCATGCTTAGTAAGTTTGCAGATAACACTTAAATAGGTGGTATCGTTGACAGTAAAAATGGTCATCAAGAATTACAGTGGAATCGTATCAGCGGGCAAGTGGGCCGCTGAATGGCAAATGGAGTTTAATTCAGATAAGTGTGTGTTGCAAGTCAAACCAGTGCAGGACCTTCACAGTGAACGGTAGTACCTTGTGCAATGTTTTAAATCCTGGTGATGAAACTTAAGTCTTCATTGCACTTCCTCAATCGCAAGGCACTCTTCCCATGGTATTGTCCAATCCTGTACACAATATTACAGAAGTGGCCTCATCAAGACCCTTTATAATTGAGCAATATGTCTCCACACTTGTATTTACAGTGCATTCAGAAAGTATTCAGACCGTTCACCTTTTCCACATTTTGTTACGTTACAGCCTTATTTTAAAATTGATTAAATTCATTTTTATATCTACACACAATACCCCAGAATGAAGAAGCAAAAACAGGTGTTTAGAAATGTTTGCAAAGTAATTAAAAAGAAATAACTGAAATATCACATTTACGTAGGTATTCAGACCCTTTGCTATGACACTCAAAATTGAGCTTATGTTCATCCTGTTTCCATTGATTATCCTTGAGCTGTTTCTACAACTTGATTGGAGTCCACCAGTGGTAAATTAAATTGATTGGACATGATTTGGAAAGGCACACACCTGTCTATATAAGGTCCCACAGTTGACAGTGTTTGTTAGAGCAAAAACCAAGCCATGAAGATGAAGGAATTGTCCGTGGACCTCCAAGACAGGATTGTGTCGAGACACAGATCTGGGGAAGGGTATAAAACAATTTCTGCAGCATTGCAGGTTCCGAAGAGCACAGTGGCCTCCGTCATTCTTAAATGGAAGAACTTTGGTCCTACCAGGACTTTTCATAGAGCTGGCTGCCCAGCCAAACTGAGCAATCGGGGTTGAAGGGCCTTGGTCAGAGGATGGTCACTCTGACAGAGCTCCAGAGTTCCTCTGTGGAGATGGGAGAACCTTCCAGAGGGACAACTATATCTGCAGCACTCCACCAATCAGGCATTTATGGTGGAGTGGCTAGACGGAAGCCACTCAGTAAAAGGTGCACGACGGTCCGCTTGGAGTTTGCCAAAAGGGACCTAAAGGACTCTCAGACCATGAAAAACAAGATTCTCTGGTCTGATGAAACCAAGATTGAAGGCTGGCCTGAATGCCAAGCGTTACGTCTGGAGGAAACCAGGCACTGTTCATCACCTGGCCAATACCATACCTACGGTGAAGCATGGTGGTGGCAGCGTCATGCTGTGGGGATGTTTTTCAGCGACAGGAATTGGGAGACTAGTCAGGATCGAAGGAAAGATAAACGGAGCAAAGTACAGCGATCCTTGATGAGAACGCTCCAGAGCGTTCTGGACCTCCGACTGGGGCAGTGGATCACCTTCCAACAGGACAACGACACTAAGCACACAGCCAAGACAATGCAGGAATGGCTTTGTGACAAGTCTGTGAATGTCTTTGAGTGGCCCAGCCAGAGCCCAGACTTGAACCTGATCGAACATCTCTGGACCTGAAAATAGCTGTGCATCGACGCACCCCATCCAACCTGACAGAGCTTGAGAGGATCTGCAGAGAAGAATGGGTGAAATTACCCAAATACAGGTGTACCAAGCTTGTAGCGTTATACCGAAGAAGACTTGAGGCTGTAATCGCTGCCAAAGGTGCCTCAACAAAGTACTGAGTAAAGGATCTGAATATTTATGTAAATGTCATATTTCAGTTATTTTCACCTGCTTGTTAACCTTCAGCACTCCACATGAACAAGGACATCGGTCCCTTTGAATGCCAGCTCATTTCATTCTCTACATTTAAAAAAAAAACTCCTTTTAGTTTAGAGATACAGCGCGGAAACTGGCCTTTCGGCCCACCACGTCTGCGATGACCAGCGATCCCCGCACATTAACACTATCCTACACCCACTTGGGACAATTTTTACATTTACCAATCCAATTGACCTACAAACCTGTACGTGTTTGGAGTGTGGGAGGAGACCGAAGATCTCGGAGAAAACCCACGCAGATCACGGGGAGAACGTACAAAGTCCGTACAGACAGCACCCATAGTCGGGTTCGAACCCGGGACTCCGGCGCTACATTCATTGTAAGGCAGTAACTCTACCGCTGTGCCACCGTTACCGTTCCTTTACTGTTTTCCAAAATGGATGATGCACATTTTGCACATATTCCAACGGTCTCATTCTCGTCTATTATAATAGCCTTTTATATCTCCTGAAGCTTCTCTGAATCATCTTTACAGTTCACATTTCCACTTTGTTTAGTATTGTGATTTTTTTGGTGGTATCTGATCGAAGATTTTCAGGAAGTCCAAGTACTCCACGTTAAATGGTTTTCCATAATCTGTTACAATCCAGTAAATAGCAACAAAATAGTCAAACATGATTTCCCTTTAATAAATCAGTGTTTTCTTGTAAATAGCTCATTCTAAGCTTACCCCCAGTCTAGTTTAATTCAGATAGTATGTATGCTGCTGCATATCCAGAAATATCTCTTTATGCAGCTGATGCTTTGACACTGGTATCAAATTAACAAAATATTTATGTTCCCTCCATTTTGCCTGAACATAGGAACATAGAGAATGGGCGCAGGGCTAGGCCATTCGGCCCTTTGAGCCAGCACCGCCATTCATTGCTCATGGCTGACCATGCAAAATCAGTACCCCGTTCTGGCTTTTTCCCCATATTCCCTGATTCCCTTCGTCCCAAGAGCTATCTCTCTTTTGAAATCATCCAGTGAATTGGTCTCCACTGCCTTCTGTGGCACATTCACAACTCTGGGTGAAAAGGTTTATCCTCATCTCAGTCCTAAATGGCCTACCCCTTATTCTTAAACTGTGACCCCTGGTTCTGGAATCCCCCAATATCGGGAACAGTAAGCTTGCTGGCTCAAAGTGGGGGGCAGCAGCCCCCACACTGCGCATTTCAGCACTAGCCCTTGCTTTTTCTTCAGCCGAATATTGTGCCCCTGTTTGGTCCAGGTCATCCCACACACACCATGTGGATACCCAATTGAACTCAACAATGAGGATCATCACAGGAACAATCCGCTCAACACCACTCCCCTGGCTCCCTGTCCTATCCAACATAGCCCCTCCACACATCCGGCGAGTAGTCCTCACTCAAAGGATGCTCCAAAAGACCAAAAACTCCCCTCAACTGCCAATTCACATGGACATCTTCAACCCACCCACTGCTCGACTTCCATCTAGACGACCAATTTGGAAGAACCCACCACCAGCTGATTTCACCATCCAATCAGCTTGGAAAAGGGAATGGGAGTCCAAGGACGTCCCAAATAAACATCTGGTGTCAGACCCCACCCTACCGGTCCCTGGCACCAATCTCCCAAGGAAGCAGTGGACGACGCTGAATAGATTCAGGACTGGACATGGCCCCTGCTTGGCCAGCCTTCACAAATGGGGCAGCAGTCCAACCCCATGGTGTGCTTGTGGAGAGCAGCAAACAATGCAACACATCATTGAAGCATGCCCTCAACAAAGACTCAAAGGAGGACTTGTCACCCTTCATACAGCAGATCAAGAGGCAACTGCTTGGCTAAAGGACTTTGCATTCGCTAAATAAATAAATAAATCCTTAAAGAATTTTATATGTTTCTATATATGATCCCGTCTCATCCTAAATTCCAGCGAATACAAGCCCAGTCGACCTGTTCTTTCATCATACGTCAGTTCCGCCATCCCGGGAATTAACCTGATAAACGTACGCTGCAGTCCCTCAATAGCAATAATGTCCTTCCTCAAATTAGACCAAAATTGCACACAATACTCCAGGTGCGGTCTCACCAGAGCCCTGTACAACTGCAGTAGGACCTCCTTGCTCCTAAACTCAAATTCTTTCGCATTGAAGGCCAACATTAGCTTTCTTCACTGCCTGCTGGCTTACTTTCAGGTCTTGTTGCACATTCCATTCAGATAATAATCTGCCTTCCTGTTCTTGCCACCAAAGTAGATAACCTCACATTTATTCACATTATATTGCATTTGCCATGCTTCTGCCCACTCACCCAACTATCCGTCACCACGCAGCCTCACAGCATCCTCCTCACAGCTCACCCAGCTTTGTGTCATCTGCAAACTTAAGGGCCGACGACATTTTTGGCGACAGCCTGAAAAGAGATTGTCGCATCATGGTCGGCGTGAAGCATATAGTGCCGCGTGGTGTCTCCCTGTCGCCCCTGGATTTTGGAATGTTCAAAATCCAGGGGTGACATCTGGGTGTCTCATCATGTCTTGCACCCTGTCACAGGCTGACGTATGCTGTCCTGCGGGTGACGCCCGGTTAGGGTTAGGGACAACAGATGGGCTGTAAAATAGTCATCCTTCAATGCATGGATTTTAAACATAAATATATTAAAAATAATACAATAAAATCAATTGTGCAAATGAAAAGATGTCTAAGTCGTTCAGTTTTATTTACAGATGTATTCGTCCGCTTCCAGATCCAATCACCGTCTCTAACTTTTCACAGGGATGGATTCGGTGAGTGTAGACTGAACTCCCCTCTCCCCTCCACCCATCCTGCCCCCATCCCTCCTTCTCCACCCCCCTACGCTTCTCACCTCTCCTCTCCCCCCTTCTTCCCTTCCCCCTACCTCCCTTCTCCCGCTCCACTCTTCTCTCCCTTCTCAACTCCCCCCCCCCCCCCCCCATCACATCCCCTCTCCCTCTCCCTCCACTTCCTGCATCGAGCCTGTCCAACCCCTTAAGAATTTTGTAAGTTTCTATAAGATCCCCCCTCAATCTTCTAAATTCCAGCGAGTACAAGCTGAGTCTATCCAGTCTTTCTTCATATTAAAGTCCTGACATCCCAGGAATCAGTCTGGTGAACCTTCTCTGTACTCCCTCTATGGCAAGAATGTCTTTCCTCAGATTAGGAGACCAAAACTGTACGCAATACTCCAGGTGTGGTCTCACCAAGACCCTGTACAACTGCAGTAGAACCTCCCTGCTCCTATACTCAAATCCTTTTGCTATGAACCATCAGGCCCTGGGGACTTATCTGCCTTCAAGCCCAACAGTTTACCTAATACCATTTACTGACTAATGTGGATTCCCTTCAGTTCCTCCTTGCCACTAGATCCATGGTTCCCTAGTATTTCCCGGAGATTGTTTGTGGCTTCCTTAGTGAAGACAGGACCAAAGTACTCGTTTAACTGTTCTGCCTTTTCCTTGTTTCTCATTATAAATTCACCTGTCTCTGATTGTAAGGGACCTGCATTCATCTTCACTAATCTTTTCCCTTTTGCATACCCATAGAAACTTTTGCAGTCAGTTTATATATTTCCCACAAGCTTTCTTCCATGCTTTTCCCCCCCCCCCTCTTAATTAACCCATTTGTCCTCATATGTTAAGTTCTAAATTTCTCCCAGTCCTCTGGTTTGCCGCTTCTTCTGGCCAATTTTTATGCCTCTTCCTTGGCTTTAACACTATCCTTGACTTCCCTCGTCAACCACGGTTGAACCACCTTTCCAGTTTTATTTTTTGCCAGACAGGGATGAATAATTTCTGGGGTTCATCCATACATAGAAACATAGAAACATAGAAATTAGGTGCAGGAGTAGGCCATTCGGCCCTTCGAGCCTGCACCGCCATTCAATATGATCATGGCTGATCATCCAACTCAGTATCCCGTACCTGCCTTCTCTCCATACCCTCTGATCCCCTTAGCCACAAGGGCCACATCTAACTCCCTCTTAAATATAGCCAATGAACTGGCCTCGACTACCCTCTGTGGCAGGGCGTTCCAGAGATTCACCACTCTCTGTGTGAAAAAAGTTCTTCTCATCTCGGTTTTAAAGGATTTCCCCCTTATCCTTAAGCTGTGACCCCTTGTCCTGGACTTCCCCAATATCGGGAGCAATCTCCCTGCATCTAGCCTGTCCAACCCCTTAAGAATTTTGTAAGTTTCTATAAGATCCCCTCTCAATCTCCTAAATTCTAGAGAGTATAAACCAAGTCTATCCAGTCTTTCTTCATAAGACAGTCCTGACATCCCAGGAATCAGTCTGGTGAACCTTCTCTGCACTCCCTCTATGGCAATAATGTCCTTCCTCAGATTTGGAGACCAAAACTGTACGCAATACTCCAGGTGTGGTCTCACCAAGACCCTGTACAACTGCAGTAGTACCTCCCTGCTCCTATACTCAAATCCTTTTGCTATGAAAGCTAACATACCATTCGCTTTCTTCACTGCCTGCTGCACCTGCATGCCCACTTTCAATGACTGGTGTACCATGACACCCAGGTCTCGCTGCATCTCCCCTTTTCCTAGTCGGCCACCATTTAGATAATAGTCTGCTTTCCTGTTTTTGCCACCAAAATGGAGAACCTCACATTTATCCACATTATACTGCATCTGCCAAACATTTGCCCACCCACCCAGCCTATCCAAGTCACCTTGCCATCTCCTAGCATCCTCCTCACAGCTAACACTGCCCCCCAGCTTAGTGTCATCGGCAAACTTGGAGATATTGCCTTCAATTCCCTCATCCAGATCATTAATATATATTGTAAATAGCTGGGGTCCCAGCACTGAGCCTTGCGGTACCCCACTAGTCACTGCCTGCCATTGTGAAAAGGACCCGTTTACTCCTATTCTTTGCTTCCTGTTTGCCAGCCAGTTCTCTATCCACATCAATACTGAACCCCCAATGCCGTGTGCTTTAAGTTTGTAAACTAATCTCTTATGTGGGACCTTGTCGAAAGCCTTCTGGAAGTCCAGATACACCACATCCACTGGTTCTCCCCTATCCACGCTACTAGTTACATCCTCGAAAAATTCTATAAGATTCGTCAGACATGATTTACCTTTTGTAAATCCATGCTGACTTTGTCCAATGATTTCACCACTTTCCAAATGTGCTGCTATCCCATCTTTAATAACTGACTCTAGCAGTTTTCCCACTACCGATGTTAGACTAACTGGTCTGTAATTCCCCGTTTTCTCTCTCCCTCCCTTATTAAAAAGTGGGGTTACGTTTGCTACCCGCCAATCCTCAGGAACTACTCCAGAATCTAAAGAGTTTTGAAAGATTATTACTAATGCATCCACTATTTCTGGAGCTACTTCCTTAAGTACTCTGGGATGCAGCCTATCTGGCCCTGGGGATTTATCGGCCTTTAATCCATTTAATTTACCCAACACCACTTCCCGGCTAACCTGGATTTCACTCAATTCCTCCAACTCCTTTGACCCGCGATCCCCTGCTATTTCCGGCAGATTATTTATGTCTTCCTTAGTGAAGACGGAACCAAAGTAGTTATTCAATTGGTCCGCCATATCCTTGTTCCCCATGATTAACTCACCTGTTTCTGACTGCAAGGGACCTACATTTGTTTTAACTAATCTCTTTCTTTTCACATATCTATAAAAACTTTTGCAGTCAGTTTTTATGTTCCCTGCCAGTTTTCTTTCATAATCTATTTTTCCTTTCCTAATTAAGCCCTTTGTCCTCCTCTGCTGGTCTCTGAATTTCTCCCAGTCCTCCGGTATGCTGCTTTTTCTGGCTAATTTGTACGCATCAGGGGGCGTACGCATTGAACGGTCTTTAAATCTTCACCATTGCATCTCCACTGTCGTAATTTGCCAGTCTATCCAAGCCAATACCTGTCTCATACCTTCAATGTTTCTTTTATTCAAGTTCGGGGCTCTACTCTGAATTAACTATGTCACTCTCCATCCTAATGCAGAATTCCGCCATATTATGGTCACTGTTGCCCAAGGGGTCTTGCACAACACGATTGCTAACTAATCCTTCCTCATTGCACAACACCCAGTCTAGGATGGCCTGCCCTCTACATATTGGTTTGAAAACCCATCCCGTATACATTCCAGGAAATCCTCCTGCTCAGCACTGTTAACAATTTGGTTGGCCCAATCTATATGTAGATTAAAGTCACCCATGATAACCGCTGCACCTTTGCTACATGCATCACTAATTTCCTGCTTGACGCTATCCCCAACCTCCCTCCAGCTGTTTGGTGTTCTGTATACCACTCCAACAAGCGTTTTCTGGCTATTTCATAGTTCTACCCATACGGATTCTACAGCATCCAAGCTTATGTCTCCTTGCTATTGCATTAACCTCCTCTTTAACAAGCAATGCCGCCCTACTCCTCTTCCTCTCTGTCTATCCTTCCTGAATATAGAATACCACTGCATGTTTAGCTCCCAGCTTTGGAGCCATGTCTCTAATTCCAACTATATCATATCCCTTAACTACTAACTGCACATTCAATTCATCCACATTTTGAATGCTCCTTGCATTAAGGCACAAAGCTTTCAGGTTAGTTTTTCTTATCCCCCTTTTACCTTTTGCTTCTGTCCTCCTTTTATGCCCCCCTGTCTCCTTGCATTGGGTCCCATCCCCCTGCCCTTTAGTTTAAACGTGACCTTTCCTACACTCTCTTTCCTGTTAGGTGCACGGATACGCGTCCATGTTGTTGACTCCATCCCCCTCCTCACTTTTTAGTTTAAACCCACTAATGTAGCACAAGTAAACCTGCCTGCCAGAATGTCGGCCCCCTCCCAATTAACGTGCAGCCCAACCCTTTTGTACAGGCCATCCCTGCCCCAGAAGAGATTCCAGTTATCTAGAAATCTAAATTCCTGCCCACTGCACCAACTTCTCAGCCACACATTCAGATCCCCTATCTCCCTGTTCCTACCCTCACTAGCATGAGGTGCTGGAAGCAACCCAGATAGCCGCCCTAGAATCCTGATTTTCAACTTCCTACCTAGTTCTCTATGCTAACGTTGCAGAACCTTCCTCTTCTTACCCACATCATTTATGCCGACATGCACAACTACGCCAGTGGAGTCTCAGCGCTAGAATTCGAGTCACAGACCTGTCCGCTGCTCGGACTGGAAGCACCGTCTGACCCGACAGCTCCCAAGAGGGTGTACCTGTTTTCAAGAGGTACTTCCACCGAGGTCTCCTGCACTCGCTAAATCCCCTTTCTTTCTGTCTCTACCCGTCGGACCTACTGCACTCCTGGAGTGACAAACTGCCTGGAGGTCCTGTCCAGGAAACATTCGTCATCCCGGATGGACAGCAGGTCATCCAGCTGCTGCTTCAGTTCCCTAAATTGGTCCTTGAGCTGCATCTGGACACAGTTCCCACAGGTGTAGTGGTCAGTGACACCAACAGTGCCCTGACTTCCCACATCCTGCAACAAATGCACTGCAATAATATTCCTGCCATCACAAGCTTAAATAGTTAATTTAGACGCACAACCGATGCAAGTGTAGCCTCCTTGCCGAAGACTCTTGAGCCAAAGACTCGCACTTTACCTCACCAAGGCACTTCCTCTCAACAAGGCCACTCCCAACAGGCCGCTCCCCATCACATGCTGACAGCAGTCTCTACATATTGCAGCCCCAGAAATGTCAAAAATGTTAACATGATTTTATTTCTATGTGTACTTCGCACTTGAGCCTATAATGTCTTAAATAGTCTCATGCCAATATTTTAACTATGCAGGTAGGCTTCTATGATAGTGATATGAGCTTGCTATGTGGAAACAATTGAAATGCCTTTCAGATATTTTCAGAAATTGGAATTAAATTATTTCATATTTATAGTTGTTCTGTTATTTTGCACAATCCCTAATTAATAAACATCATGCAATAAACAATGTTCAAGAAGGATCTGCAGATGCTGGAAAATCGAAGGTAGACAAAATTGCTGGAGAAACTCAGCTGGTACGGCAGCATCTATGGAGTGAAGGAAATAGGCAACGTTTCGGGCCGAAACCCTTCTTCAGACTGAATTTTTAAAAAGCGACTGAATAATCAGATGCAATAAACAAAATGCTTCAGTTTTAGTTATCATTAAATTAGACACTAGTACAGCAATAGGATTTTGGTATACAGAGTGTATTTCATTTTTGAATTGATTGATATTTACATTGGGGGCTGATGGTATGGTAATAAAGTATATCTTGCCAATTTTGGGTTCAACTGATATGGAAGTGGTGGAAGATATTTGAGTAACGAATTAAGAGTAGATTAAAAGAAAAAAAAGGTTGTAGCTTTTAGTTTAGAGATACAGTACGGAAACGGGCCCTTCCGCCCACCGACTCCACACCGACCAGCGATCCCCGCACATTAACATTACCTTACACACACTAGGGACAATTTAAAAATATTTATTTATACCAGGCCAATTACAAACCTGAGTGTATTTGGAGTGTTGGAGGAAACCGAAGATCTCGAGGAAAACCCATGCGTCACGGAGAGAACATACAAACTCCATTCATACAGCACCCGTAGTCAGGATCAAACTCGGGTCTATGATGCTGTAAGGCAGTAATTCTTCCGCTGCGCCATCATGCCAGAGCCAATGCTCTGGCTGTTAAGTTTATACAACTTAGACTACCATAGTGCATTCAATTTGGTTCTACATTCTTGTATTGACACTTAAATCTATGATGGCTATAAATCGATTATCATCTGGAGAAGAAAAGGTTTGGTGGTGTTTTGAGAGTTGACCCTTCGTAAGAGTTTCGAAAGATTCTTACGAAGATTCAAAAGAGTTTCGGGTAATCTCATTAAAACCTACCAAGTAATGAAAGACTGGTAATGGAGAGTAATGGAAAGTAATGGAGAGGGTGTTTCCAGTGGGTGGGAGAGTCTCGGACTAGAGGGCACAACCTCAAAATAAAAGGACGTATCTTTAGAAATGGAGATGAGGAGGAATTTCTTTAGTCGGAGTTTAGTCCATAGCCAATAGTCTGGAAAATTTGCTAAGATTTTTTAAATGTAATCAATGAACAGACCTCAAGGGAGCATTGATTCTATGATTTTAGGGGTGATTTATGCTGAGTAAATTATAGCAGATTAATTTTAATGGTGAAATGTGTAGGGAGTTATATTTTGGTTGAGAAATATTAACTTGTATATTGTACTGAAACTTAGCAATAGATGATACCTGACATTGAATGTGAAATTCTTGTTTTGAAATATAAAGTACAAAAACAGAGAGCAAAACAAAGCTAGTAAGATATTTGTGACATCAGCTAAAAATGAAACAAATTAATAACATTATGAATGCACAAAGTTGTGCTAAAAAATAGATAAACGAGTGCACATAAATGATCTTGTCATAAGTGATAGGAGAATTAGGTCATTCGGCCCATCAAGTCTACTTTGCCATTCAATCATGGCTGATTCATCTCTCCCTCCTAACCCCATTCTCCTGCCTTCTCCCCATAACCTCTGAAACATGTGCTGATCAAGAATCTATCTATCTATCTTTGCCTTAAAAATATCCACTGACGATCTCCACAGCCTTCTGTGGCAAAGAATTCCACAGATTCACCTCCCTCTGACTAAATACATTTCTCCTCATCTCCTTCTTAAAAGAACGTCCTTTAATTCTGAAACTATGACCTCCAGTCCTAGACCCTCCCATTAGTGGAAACATTCTCTCCACATTCGCTCTATCCAAGCCTTTCATTATTCTGTATGTTTCTCTGAGCTCCCCTTTCATTCTTCTAAACGCCAGCGAGTACAGGCCCAGTCCCGACAAATGCTCATCATAGGTTAGCCTACTCATTCCTGGGATCATTCTTATATACCTGATCTGGACCCGCTGCAGAGCCATCACATCCATCCTCAGATATGGTTCATCTTGTAAATGTTGTTGCTGTGGCGCCATCTGATAGTCGGGCCATTGTTTAGTCGAACCCTCGGAAAAAGCGCGTGACTGAGGGGTGGGGTTGGAGATAAGGAGTTCAAAATTGAGTTTTTGTGTGGGCCTGGCAGAGCGCCAAACAGCTATTCTGAGCTCAGCCACACCCCTATTGTTTTGAAGTTCCTTCGTATTTAATAAAGCTTTCTCTGGAGTTTACAACGAGTGACTCGCTTTATTGTGCTTCATTGGTGACCTCGACGTTTTCCAAACTGTGGTTTTCAAAAAGCAAGCAGAAAAGCAAAATGCAATCAGAAAACAGCCTGCCTGATGCAATCGGCCCTCTGACTCCGCAGAACGCCGGCCTTCTGGCTCAGCAGAATGCCGTTGCGGTTAAATTACCTGTGTTTTGGACGTCGCAGCTGCACTTATGGTTTGAGCAGGCCAAGGCTCAATTTCATATTCGGCATATTACTGCTGACGACACAAAATACTATTACGTGGTTGGGGCCTTGGATCAGGATACGGCCGGACGTCTTGTTTATTTTCTTCGCCGGCTGCCAGAAAGTATGATGGCCTTAAGGCGCTCCTTGTGCGCACTTTCGAGCGAGTGGGTTGCGAGGATTCTGAACATGGGTGGTCTCAGTGACCGCAAGTCGTCGGTTCTGATGTGCGAAATGCTAACCTTGATGGGTGGTGATCAGCCCTGTTTCCTTTTCAAGCACGTATTCCTGGAGCAGATGCCCAAGAACATCCGCCTGCTCCTCGCGAGTGACGATTTTTCTGATCCGCTGCAGCTGGCTGAACGCGCCGACGAGCTGTGGGAGGCCAAACAACAGGGTGCCTTTTTCATCGGTCGGCGGGGCCGCGACGCAGCCCACGGCCATTACCAGTTTTGGTTGAGGGTTCCACCAGAAGGCCGGTTTCGAGTGACGTGGGAAGAGATAAGCGGTGCTACTACCACCAAAACTGGGGTCCTGCAGCCCACCAATGCCGTCCGCCCTGCTCATATTCGGGAAAAGCTGTGGCCCAACAAAACCTCCCGCCCTGCTCGTATACGGCAAACGCTGGGGCCGGCCAGAAGAATCGCCTCTGCACCTGGGACTGTCATTTGAGACGGCGGTTTCTAGTGGACACGGGTGCCGAGGTTAGTGTTTTGCCCCTAGCGGGAGTCGCCCCTCGATCAGGTAAGCGCGGGCCCGCTCTTACCGCAGTTAATGACAGCCCCATCCGTATCTATGGCTTTCGTACGGTCCCGCTTATTTTACATGGACTTTCACTGTGGCTGACGTGTCCCAGCCATTGCTGGGCGCCGATTTTCTACGGGCAAAATCCCTGTTGGTTGATGTGCGTGGGCAGCGGCACATACATTCTAGAACTTTGGAGTCGATTTTCCTTTGCCCAGCACCAGTTCCTCTGCCTCGCCTCGACCCGGTTTACACTGTTGACAATATATATGTTCAGATATTGGCGGCTTTTCCTGCCATTCTGACCCCTCAGTTTCAGTCGAGTGTTTCCAAACTTGTGGTTTTACATTGTATTACTACCACCGAACCACCACTGCATGCTTGGGCACGCCGTTTGCCTCCTGAAAGCTTCGCATTGCCGAGGCGGAGTTCTGCCCATTGGAGGAGATGGGGATTGTGCGTCGTTCTGATAGCCCGTGGGCCTCTCCACTGCACATGGTTCCCAAAGCAAATGGGAGCTGGAGGCCTTGTGGGGATTATCGCCGTTTAAATTATGTCACGGTGGCTGATCGATATCCTGTTCCACATATCCAGGATTTAACGGCCCATTTGAATGGGGCCAAATTTTTTAGAAAGGTCGACCTGGTGAGAGGTTATCAACAGATTCCAGATCATCCAGCTGATGTCCCCAAAGCTGCTTTTGGGCTGTTCGAGTTCATACGTATGCCTTTCGGTCTTAAGAACGCCGCACAGGCTTTCCAGCGCCTCATGGACATGGTGGGTCGTGGTTTGGACTTTTTTTTTATTTACTTGAACGATATCCTCGTCAGGAGCTCTTCGTCCACATCTGTTTGCTGTGTCAGCTCTCAGTGAATATGGAATGGCCGTCAACCTCGCAAAGTGGCAGTTTGTTCTATCACTTTTCTGGGGTATCGAGTTACACCATAGGGGGTGGTGCCGCTCCCGAGTAAGGTTGACGCCATTTGGCATTTTCCTTGACATCCACAGTGCGTGGCCTGCAGGAGTTTGTCGCGATGGTCAATTTTTACCATCGTTTCGTGCCCGCGGCTGCTCGGATTATGCGGCTGTGTTTAGGTTCATGTCCAACAAGCGGCGTGACCTGGTGTGGGATGATAAGGCCACGCCTGCATTTGAGGGCGCGAAGTGGCGCTGGTGAATGCGACGATGTTGGTCTATCCGACTGCCCTGACAGTTGACGCTTCTCACACTGATATTGCGGGCGTACTCGAGCAGTTGATGGATGGGCGCTGGCAGCCTCTCGCCTTTTTCAGTCGGCACTTGAGCCAGTTAGACAGGTACATGGATAGGACAGGTTTGCAGGGATATGGACCAAGCGCAGGCAGGTGGGACAAGTGTAGCTGGGACATGGTGGCCACTGTGGGCAAGTTGGGCCGAAGGGCCTGTTTCCACACTGTAACGCTCTATGACTATGTAAAATTAATTTGGTTAGAGCTGGGAAACAAAGGGCAGAAAATTCGGGAGATAATTGTGGGCCTTTGATATCTGCAATGACCGTTTTAACAAAAAAGGAAATTAAAGCTATATATTAAAGCTTCACATATACAAAGGATATTCATTTTGCATTAATATTAGAATTTTGCATTAATATTATGAAGAGAAAGCTCGAGAACTGACGTCAGTAATTTTATTGAGCAAAGACTATATTCAAAGACCTAAATAACTAAAGAGTACAATAAACCTTTAATTTAACGGACCCCTGTACAACTGATTTTGGTTACAGCAGATGGACCTGTCAACGCATCCTGGCTCACGAGGCTTCCCTGGCCCCAGCTTCCGACCCCACCCCACCCCTGACTCGCAAGGTGCACCAATGAGCCCTTCACCCATTAGGCGATCCGGAGAGCGTGGCAGTTTTTGAGGCGCAGGTTGTAGCCCCTGGGGGCAATGCTTTCTTCAGCTGCTGCGACGGTGTGTTGTGCTCGGTCATCATTGGACTCCCACTCCTCTCACTCTGCTGCTTCGCTTTGTCCGCTCTGCGCTCTACTGCTGCCGCCGCCTCCTCCTCTACCCGCTGCTCGATCCTCTCAACCTCTCCTTCCCATCTCCACCACCGTGGCCTCCTTTTCCCCGGAGTCGCCGACATATTCCACATTGGAGTGTGTTGGCGGCTCAGAGGGAGGGAAGGTTGCCGGCAGCTGGTGTGGAGAGGGGGCCCCACTGTGACCCGATGCATCTGTCGTTAACAGTTGTCTAAGGTGGAAGTTGACCGCCAGGGGCCACATCGGTCACATGGTAAAGGTAGCTGATGGGAAGGAGTTTACTGGTGTAGACCAGCGGCGTCGGCACCTTGTTTTAAGGTAAAACGGCAAGAGGTGTTGGGGTAACTCAACAGATTGAGTCTGAAGTGTTTAAGAAGGAACCTATCCATGTTCTCCAGCTATGCTGCCTGACCTGTGTTACTCCAGCACATTGTGTCTTTTTGTGTGTTAGCCATCATCTAGTTCGATGTTTCAACTACATACAATGATAACCTTACTTTGTTACAACGGACAATTGGCAATAACGGGCACCCATTTACCTCCATGGTCCATTATAACGAGGGTTTACTGTATTTTACTCATCTTGAAACAAGCTTTAGGAAATGGATTATTACTTAGAATTTTAGATTAATTTAGTTAAACTTGCAATGTGAACAATATCGACCAGCAATCTACTTCAAAAGATAATTCAGTTAATTATTAATGGTAGATTTTTTTACAACAATTTAGAAATTACCAGAATTTTGCTTTGGTTATGAATTGAAGGATATGGGTAAAGTCTGGGAAGGGGCTGCTGAAGTTAGAAATTGACCATTATCTTACATATGGTGGCTTTAGATTGCCTCTCTTTGTATTTTTAAAATTATTTTGTTTGCCATGGACCCTTGGTTCTCGTTTTATGCTAGGTGTTTTGCATTTTCCTTGAAGCTGGAAAGTATGGATCACGAGCAGGAGTAGGCAGCTCAGCTGCTCGAATTTGGTCAATCATGCAGCAAGATCATGGCTCCTGTGACTTCACGTCCATATTTCTGACAACCCCTTGCTTATTTCCTTTCAACCCCTGGAACTTATTTAATTCTGCCTTTTGTATAAAAAAAACTGCTTCCAATGTTCTGAGGAAGTGTGTTCCAAACAAGGCCTTCGGTGAACAAATTCTACCTCTTCATTATCTTAAGTGGCATGAAGTAATTTAATTTTGCTGCCATTTTACCATTTCTGTTTAGAAAGGACCTCCATTTGCCCTTGCTAGTCTTTTCCTTTTTGCATACCAATAAAAGCTCCTTCCTGATTTAATGTCATTTTACTTCCTCCTCAATTTCTTAGTTATCCGTTACTGAATTTAAAAAATGCTTTGTCCTTAGGCTTACTGTTTCTCTAACAAACCCTACAATCTTTTACTTGTGTTTAATGCTAGCTTAATTTATCTTGAAACCCATTTTTTGACCACCTGTAAAAAAAAAAAAAAGTATATTTGTGAAAATCATGTTTTTTTCATTAAATTATAGCTTTGTTTTCTGTTTTCACTGTTTTCAATGTTCTAGCACCAATCCACCATGCATACTTTCATTATTCCTTTTGTTTAGATTGAACTGCATCTCTTTTCAAGTCAATTTAAAGTTCGGTCATATGATAGTTACTCTTTAAACAATTATCAACTAACACTTTCTTAAGGGCCTGTCCCACTTGGGCGTCGTTTGTGCGTCACGCAGATGGCACGCAAAGATTTTGTACATCCCAAAATCCTGGGGTGCCGCGTGCGATCACGCGTCACTGCCTATGTCACCACACACCTTGCACGCGTAATGCGCGCATAACGTGCGCGACGCGTCGTGCGTCGTGACGCGTAAATGATGACGCGCAAATGACAGGCCCTTTACTGGCATTGTACTAGATATGAAATGGCTCATTTCTTGGTGTAGTAATCTAGAAATCCATCTTGTATATGTTCCAAGAATTTATCCTCAGGGTATCCACTAGTTACCCTAATTACTTGATTCATGCTAGTTTATTATTTTTTGTGCCCTTAATTCATCCACATACAAAAGCACCTAAGTTTGGGAACTTAACATTCTGTTTCTTTTAAATTTGGTCTTTTTAACATTTTTATGTAGTTTGAGCCCTGTTTGCCTTTGTTTCTACTGTTTATTTATTGTGCTTACTACAAAAGTATCTGCAAGGATATTGGTCCCAGGCCATGACGTATGATCTGTCAAACTTGTACAGGTCCTATTACAAATTGTATCCTGCCTCCTACATTATTGCTTAAAACACTTGATTATTTCTTCTGTCCTATTACAGTATTAATCCATAAATTTGTGAATTATCCAGAGATGATTACCTTCTCAGTTCCAGCTTTTAAGCTTCGAACAAGCTAAAATTTGCTCGAAGAACATTATCCCTCTCCTAACTACATCATTGGTTCCAATGTGGAGCAAACTTTTTCTTTTGCTTCCTCTTTATGATGCTCTGCAACTGTTCAGCATGCTGTTTGACCTTGACATTGGAAAGACAATATTCTGGAGTTGCATGCATGCCCATAGTAGGAAGAACAGATGATCCTAACTATTGAATGTGCTGCCAACATTGCCTTTCCTTTCTCCTGAGCTCCTGGCTCTGGCTACACTCCCCTGATGGACAGCAGGATTGCTAGAATCCAGAAAGGAAAATCTGTTGGTGAGCAAGGTGGGATTGGATGGGTGATTTCCTGGACTATTTGCTAGCTGCTCCTCCTTGATAACCAACCATTCTCTTGCTCTGCACTCTTAAGTTGGGATGTGATTGCCTCCCTCTCCACAAAGACCCCAGTCCTACTGATGTATCAGAGTGACTGCAGCCCCCTCCAGCTCTGAAATCAGAGATCAAGCTGCTTATGCAGCTGGAGGCATTTACTTTGTGTTGATGTCTGGGATGGTAGTATTGTATTCAAATTTATTGTCATTGTCTCAATTAGAGACAACGAAATGAATTTTCCTTACAGGCAGTATCATAAAAATAAATAAATAATAAATAATAAAACATATTAAAAATAAAATTGAATTAAAAAAAGAAAAGCACAAACACAGAAAGTCCACGACACAACATAACACAGTGGCACCAAGGTGAGGAAGGCACCATAGTCCAGCCAGCCTCCCCTCCGATCTTCCCAGATGTTCATCCGTGGTCTGGGCCTTCCGAGCACCCGCAGTCGCCGCACCGGGCAGTCCGATGTTCAGGCCCTCACGCCGGGCTGGTGGAACGCCGACGCCGATCCCCGACGGTGAACATCCTCCTCCTCAGCGGCCCGGACCTCCTGATCAGCCGCCTCCCGCAGCTCCCGAGTCCGCAGCTCCCGAGTCCGCAGGCCGAGCCGGGTGGAGTCGCAGGACCCCGCGTTGTTGATCAGCGCCGCCCGCGTTGGGAGCTCCGCAAACCGCAGCTCCATGATGTCGGTGCAGCAGGTCCAGCACTCGGGCTCCAGACGGCGATCCCCGGTAAGGCATCGCCAGCCCCGCGATGTTACAGCGCTGTCCCGCCACTGCTGGAGCTCTGGTCGATCCCGGCAGGACCAATCCAGTAGGTAGGCCGCTGGGGGGGGGGGTGAGGACGCGACTCGAATAATAGTCGCGTCCTCTCCAGCAAGCGACCGAAGGACGGTATCCCCCTTACCGTGCCCTCTTCCCCCACGTAAAGACATTTAAAAAAACATAAAAAACACACTTTAACATAACTAAAAAAACAAAAAAACAAAAAGATACCGGGCTGAAGGTGGAGGCTGCTGGCACCAGCACCACCGGAAGTACAACACTAAGTATCTTTCAAATCACCATTGTGGTTCAGGATGCACACTCCACTTGGCTGAACTGTCCTACCATTCCTCACTCTCGCATTCTAAAGCAGAAAATATGTTTAAAAACTGCTTCCAGGTCCGTTCTTGCTTTCTACAAGATGACTTTTGAACAAATGGCAAATTTCTTTCAAACCAATGCCAGGGTTGCCTTTGTCCTGTCAACCAAATGCTCCTGCTTTATCTCATCAAAATCTACACTCACGATGTATACAGAGGGCCACCATGCTCCATCCACCTGTACCTTAGAATATAGTCGGTGTCTCTTGAGGTTATTCCACCATTCGGTGAGATCCTGGTTGCTTTCTGTCTTAATTGCAGGAACCTTCCTTTCTCCCCATATTCCACAATATTTGTATAGGGGGGTTGCACGAAAGGTCACTGGGTCAGAGGGCTCGACGCACGGAGCAGCTAAATCCATCTGGAGGACATCCGTCACTTCCGGTATATGTTATTAATGCTAAAAACGCGTACTTTCCTACCTGTTAAAATCCGCCAAAATGTTGAATTTTTGCGCTGAAAAAAATTGTGGGAGTCGGGGTAAGTGTGAGATACATGTACCCAACTTTAGAATTCCAAAAGTGAAGCGAAATGAAGGTATAGAGAAGCGAGAACTGAAGGGACAACAGCAGCTAAAGTGCTTGATAAACATTGGCCGTGCAGATATCGGAATTGAAAATATTGGGAATTATCGCGTTTGCTCACTGCATTTCATCAAGTAAGGCATTATTTGTGTTTTTTCTTGATTCCTTTGGTATCTAAAAAATCTCAGAAGTGATAAATCTGGCTGTAAATTTCTCTTCAGATGCATTTTCATTTTGTATGTAAAAACCCACAGGAACTATGGGCGATTAAAAAAAAATTACAGGCAGATTTATCACTTCTGAAACTTTTTAGATGCCAAAGGAATCAAGAAAAAACACCTTAGTTGATGAAATGCAGTGAGCAAACGGCTAATGTTCGCTAAGCACTCTGTGTTGTTGTCCCTTCAGCTTTCGCTTCTATCTGCCGTCATTTCTCCTCACTTTTGGACTTCTGAAGTAGGCTAAATGTCTCACACGCTTATCCTGATTTCCATAATTATTTACAGCGCAAAAATTGACAATTACAGCGGGTTTTAACGGGCCCGCTACGCTGGAAACAATGGTAAGTGCCTACCTGCAGTTCATCGCGTGTAATCCATTTGGTGTAGCGTAGCAACAGCACGGGTCATGGGTCGTGACCCGACTGCCGTGAAACCTCCCTATATCCCTTGGTGTTGCATTTGTCAGTAACACATTTAAATTTTGTGGAAGGATGCAGGCCAAATTTTGCAACAATTGTACCAAATGTTCGCTGCCTTCTGGATGATGAAAGAGTTACCTCTAGTTTTTAGACACTGTCTTGCCCTGCACTCCCAAATGACGGTCTTGACTTCCAAATTACTCAGCCAAGGGCACTCTTTGTGGATCTACTTTGAGTGGCCTAAGACATTTGTACATTTCCACAAAATCATCATCCATCGTTTCTTTTTTTTAAACCTAATCTATACCTTCTCTCCCCATGAAACAAGCCTGCTATAATAGGCACCAAACTGCTGCAACTTTGATGCAATTCCCTATTGTAAATATTCTTTTGGTCTAAGGTCAAAATTTTACACAGTAATCCAGGTGAAAGTTTGCCAAGGCTCTATGTAATTCCAGTGACACATCTTTGTTGTTGGATTGCATTTAACTGCAAAAGTAAAGGACAGGATAGGATTTGCTATCTTAATTGCCTGCCGTACAGCCACGTTAGCTTTCATTGATTTATATACAAGGACATCCATGTCATTTTGAACATTAACGTTTTCAATCTCTCACCATTTTATTAAAAAAGGGCAGCATTTGATTTCTCCTGAATTGGACAGTCTCATACTTTTCCATAGTTTAATGCATCTGCCCACTTAACTTGTCCATATCCCCTGGAATCCTATTTGAATCATCTTTGCTATTTGCATTCACACTTAGTTTCATGTGATCAGCAAATTTGGAACCATTGTATTAGGTCCTTAGCAACATCATGGATGTAGATTGTGAATAGTTGAGCCCTATCACTGATAATGCTTTAGTTGCAACCTGCAACTCCTTTCTACCTGTTTAACAACCCCCAATCAAAACTCATATTACTTCCATTTCCTTGTGCTGTAAGCTTGTTGAGATACCTCCGGTATAACTATTATGAGAATCCTCCTGAAAATTCACGTGTATCATCCAAATGGTTTCCCCCTTACCGATTAGATTAGACACATCCTTAACCTCGTTGGACTCACTAATTTATTTTACTTCCCCTTTGCACTGTGCCCCATCTTCTAAGTTAACCTGCACATTATGGAGTGATTGTATACCTTGGAAACTGCTTGTATCAAGATTTTCCATAAAGAAAACCCTTTCTTCCGCCCCCCCCCTCCACATCAAATCCCATGTTTAAGGATAAGGGGGAAGTCTTTTAGGACCGAGATGAGAAAAACATTTTTTACACAGAGAGTGGTGAATCTGTGGAATTCTCTGCCACAGAAGGTAGTTGAGGCCAGTTCATTGGCTATATTTAAGAGGGAGTTAGATGTGGCCCTTGTGGCTAAAGGGATCAGGGGGTATGGAGAGAAGGCAGGTACAGGATACTGAGTTGTATGATCAGCCATGATCATATTGAATGGCGGTGCAGGCTCGAAGGGCCGAATGGCCTACTCCTGCACCTATTTTCTATGCTTCTATGTCACTGAGTGGGTGTGTGGCAAGAATTCTGATTATACAGTAAGCAGAAGAAAATAGTTTTAATTAACTAGAAATGGATGTTGCATTGTTGCGATAAAGTATCAATAGATGTGATTGCCTTGTCATTTTCCAAAGCAAATCTCAATTAGCCTCCCAATTAACTGGCAGCTTGCAATTGGTGTCCTTGGTAAACTAAATTCTCCGCATTTATTTTGTTTATTTATGTTTTTACAAATTTAAAATTTGAATTAAAATTATTTTAGTAGTGATTTGTGATTGTGTTACCTGAACTGCTGTAACATGGATGCATTGTACTTCAACTATACTTGGCAAACAGTGAAAAGCATTTTTAATAAGACAATAGGTGCAGGAGTAGGCCATTCGGCCCTCCGAGCCAGCACCGCCATTCAACGTGATCATGGCTGATCATCCTCAATTCTAAGGTAATACTAATCTCATAGTCAAAGATACTGGCTGGAATCCGTATCTTTGACCCATGAGTGCGCGCTGATCACCTGTTTTCATTAATCCTACATTAATTCCAGTTTTTTTTTAATTTTCTCTACTTTCTCATCAACTCCATCTTATTCTACCATACATCTTCACACTCAGGGCAATTTACAGTTGTTAATTAACCTACCAACCTGCACATCTTTTGGAGGTGAGAAGAAACGGGAGCACATTGAGGAAACACAGGGAATCACAGAGTAAATGTGTAAACCGCGCGCACAGTGCACAAACCACCCATGGTCAGGATGAACCCATGTCCAGCACTGTGAGGTAAGGACTCCCCAAGCTGCACTGCCATGCCAATCTATTCAACCTCCACATTCTATTAATTTCTATATAATTATTACTTTGTGGTTTATTACCAAATGACAGTAGATATTATTTTAAGCAAACTTGTATCCATAGCACCCTGTGCTTGAGACCTAGAGCTGAGGTGACAGGGAGGGCTCCTGTCATCAAGGCAATAAATTGTTCGTTGCCAAGGATTCCAGGTAAAACTGAAACCAATTGACATCTCACACAAAAAAACTCAGTTTGCAATCATGCCTTGCTGAAATGTAATTGCATATTCAATGTCAGTGATCTTAATGTCAGGGCATGATGATAGGAGTTCCTAAACATACACTTGATATTTGTAGTGCAAAAAGGTTAAAAAAAAGTGGCTGCACCCACCTACCCTAAAACATTAGATGGTATTATCAGCGTTTGATCCTGAATCATCAATATCTGGCAAATAATTCACCACCTAACACCCCAAAGCCTTTCCGTCATCTACAAGTCAGGAACATGATGGAATACTCAACCTGCATGTATTAGAACAACTTTGAAGAAGCTTGATCAACCAAGCCAGACCTCTTAATTGGCACCATACTGATCATTCATTCATTCATTCCTTCCTTCAATCGGCAACATACATTGGATGTAATAAACTAGCAACTTGTCATGAAATATATTTTAATGGCAACAAGTTTTTTTTTTAATTGAAAACCATACATGTGAAGGAATTGTATCTATTATAAGTATTTTGATTCCTCAGAGTGGCTTTAAATTGACGTTTGTGGCAGATGCCAGTTTAGACAATGAAAAACAAAATAATAGCAACGAAAGACGAAGACAACGAAAGACAAAGAAAAGCAATCAATAAATGCTTGAAATCTGAAATAAAACTAAATCCAGTAAATGCTCAGCAGTACAGGCAATCTGTGGTAAGAGAAGCAAATTTAATACATCCGGTAGAAGACCCTTCCATCAGAACTCGGAAATAAAACAATTTCCATCCACGACTTAAGCCTAGGATCTGTTGTCCTCCCGCCCGTACTTGACGTCTCTTGCAGTTGACGTTCTAGAGCTTCTCTCATCATTCCATCAGCTGCTGCTCACATTGAAAATTGAAAATTATTTTTCTGCTATTAAGGCGATTTTGTCAACGGACTAAAAGTGCAGGAAAGAAGGATTGCCTTTTATTTAGTGCCTTTCTCATTTATTTCATTGTGTCCAAAGCACTTCAAAACCAAAAGTTGTTTTTTGAACACAACAGTTACAACTGCAGTGCAAGCCACAACAGCCCATTTTTGCACATTCAGTTCCCAAAACAACAGGATGATAGTATAAACAGAAAGTACTGCAAATATCCATCAGGTTATGCAGCATCTGCAATTTTAAAATAATTTTTGTTTGAAAGTTCGAAATCTAGAGAGTTGGTACGGTTCATCGAGCTCTTGAATTACACTGCACACCCTATCTCAACAACGTGTAGAAAGGAACTGTAGATGGTGGTATATACCGAAGATAGACACAAAGTGCTGGAGTAACTCAGCAGTTCAGGCATTATCTCTGGAGAAAAAGAATGGGTGATGTTTCCTGAGTTACTCCAGCATTTATGTCTACCTTCCCAATCTCAATAACGTTCTACTAAGGACTTTGTTTTGATTGCACTACTTTGCTTTGGCTATTATGGTCTGGTTACCTGGTGTTGCTGACAATTTATTATATTAATTATTGTGGATTTATTTTTGTGTTAATGTGCTTTTAAAGCTTCAACTAGTAAGAATTATTTTTTCACTCCCAGTGCATTAAACGTGTTGTTGGCACTCAACACGTGCCTGAAATTAAAGGCTATCCGTTTTATAATTCCTAGTAGTTTTGCTCAAAAATGTAAAAAAGGATTGCCAGCAGTTTGGATTGCCTTTGGAAGAAAGGTTCTAATTGAGGTGATGCAAACTGGAAGGGATTGCCAGAATGCTTAAAATTTGTCCCTCCTTTTAATTAAATAAAGTTTATTCGTATTGAGCAGATCTGGCCTTGCACAAATTGTCTTCTCTGGTCTTTATGTCGAAACAGTTATTGTTGTCACCATATTCAAATAAATCTAGAATGTTGAGTGCATAAGAAGTTGTATGGAATCGTAGAATAAATCTTAGCTCCTCAACATGTAAATTGGAGGTTTGCTCAGTTAGCCACAAAAATAATATTTGTAAGATGGAACTGCAGATGCTGGTTTACAATGAAGATAGACACAAAATGTTGGAGTAACTCAGCGGCTCAGGCAACATCTCTGGCAAAAAGGAAGGGTGATGTTTCGAGTCGAGACCCTTTCGAAAAAATATTTTTTTCTCAGCCAATCTGAACCTGATCTAAATTGGAGCTTAATTTTTTTTCTTAATGTTCAACCATATTATAACAGAATATTCCATTCCAGCTAGACATACAGTGCCCTCTATATTGTTTGGGACAAAGACCCATCATTTATTTATTTGCCTCTGTACTCCACAATTTGAGATTTGTGGTAGAAAAAATCACATGGTTAAAGTGCACATTGTCAGAAAAAATAAAGGCAATTTTTATGGAATGGAATGCTATTGTCATTCAAACCTAGTTTGAACAAAATTTCATTTCTACAGTTTTTTTTTTAACAATACAAAAAAACCCCAAGACCAACACTTTACAGAGTTTACATAAACATCCATCATAGTGAATCTCCAACACCTCCTCACTGTGATGGAAGGCAAAATCTTTATCTCTTCCCTTTGTTCTTCTCCAACTGCAGTGTTGCGGCAAACTGGGGCTCCGATGTTAAAGCCCCCGGCGGGCGATAGTAAGTCCCGCAGCCGTTTAAGCCTCACCGGGCGATGTTAGGCCCCGGCTCCATGTCCTTTAAACCCTGCGGTTCCAGCGGGAGAGTTGCCGTTGCGTAGCTCGGAAAAGCGGTCTCCCACCAGGGACTCCGATGTTACTGTCCACCGGGCTTGCGGCCGGAGCCTCCGAACTCGAAAGTCGGGTCGCAGCCGTGCGCCACCACAGCTCTTCCCGCTCCGAAGACGGCCAGCTCCGTGATGTCAGCTCCGCAGACATACATTTTGGTTTCACCATGTAGGAATTACAGCAGTGTTTATACATAGTTTCCCCCCCCCCCCCCAGTAATTACTGGTGTTTGTAATTGCTCAGGTGAGTTTAATTGCCTCCTTAATGCAGGTATGAGAGAGCTCTCAGCACCTTGTCTTTCTTCCAGTCTTTCCGTTACCTTTGGAAACTTTTATTGCTGTTCATCAACATGAGAACCAAAGTTATGCCAATGAAAGTCAAAGAAGCCATTATGAGACTAAGAAACAAGAATAAAACTGTTAGACATCAGCCAAACAGGCTTACCAAAATCAACTGTTTGGAACATCATTAAGTAGAAAGAGAGCACTGGTGAGCTTACTAATCGCAAAGGGACTGGCAAGCCAATGAACACCTCCACAGCTGATGACAGAAGAATTCTCTCTATAATAAAGAAAAATCCCCAAACACCTGTCCGACAGATCAGAAACACTCTTGTGAATTTGTCAATGACCACAGTCCACAGAAGACTTCATGAACAGAAATCCAGATGCTATGCAAGATGCAAACCACTGGTTAGCCGCAAAAAAAGGAGGGCCAGGTTACAGTTTTTTCCAAGAAGTACTTAAAGCAACCACAGTTCCGGAAAAAAGGTCTTGTGGACAGATGAGATGAAGATTGACATATCAGAGTGATGGCAAGAGCAAAGTATAGAGGAGAGAAGGAACTGCCCAAGATCCAAAGCATACAACCTCGTCTGTGAAACACAGTGGTGGGGGCGTTATGGCCTGGGCATGTATGGCTGCTGAAGGTACTGGTTCACTTATCTTCATTGATGATACAACTGCTGATGATAGTAGCATAATGAATTCTGAATGGATAGACACATATCTGCTCAAGTTCAAACAAATGCCTCAAAACACATTGGCCGACGGTTCATTCGACAGCAAGACAATGGTTGCAAGGATACTGTTAAAGCAACAAAGGAGTTTTTTAAAGATAAAAAAGGTCAATTCTTGAGTGGCCAAGTCAATCATCTGATCTAAACCCAATTGAGCATGCCTTTTATATGCAGAAGGTGACTAACCCCCAAAACAAGCATAAGCTAAAGATGGCTGCAACACAGGCCTGGCAGAGCATCACCAGAGAAGACACCCAGCAACTGGTGATATCCATGAATCGCAGACTTCAAGCAGTTATTGCATGCAAAGGATATGCAATAAAATACTAAACATGACTACTTTCATTTACATGACATTGCTGTGTCCCAAACATCATGGTGTGCTGAAATGGGGTGGACTATGTATAAACACTGCTGTAATTTCTACATGGTGAAACCAAAATGTATAAAAATGGTCTTCATTAAAATCTGACAATGTGCACTTTAACCACATCTTATTTTTTTATTTTACAAATCTGAAATTGGGGAGTGCAGAGGCAAATAAATAAATGATGGGTCTTTGTCCCAAACATTATGAAGGGCACTATATATTCAGTTGTTTCTGTCCATTTAACCTGAATTCGGAGGGTTCCTCTACCATGTTCATTTTTCAATTTGTTTTCCATATAAAACCCCTAAATTTTTTTTCCTCCCTGCTATTAGCCATCTTCATCAACTTCCCAATTTTTCCCGAATCCTCCTGATCACAATGAATCTCCTACCTCTTTTAACAGAGACTGGCTAAATACAATTGATTTGCTCAAGAATAGTAAAAAACCCTCGCACTGCCTGCATTTGAACAGAGTTCCCTATCACCAACACCACTATCAGTGAATTTGGCAGCATAAAATCTGAACAATCTGTGTGCATACATTTTCCCTACTTTCCAAATAAAATATCTGGAGACCTTACTAGAGCATTTATTTATCAAAAATTAGTGGCTGCTGGCCAAACTTATTCTGAGCAGTCCAAGAGCCTCTTTTTTCAAAACTGACCAAACACACACTGTTGGGTCCCATTGGACTCTGATCAGATTTTTGGTCTCCAATGTAGACACGTCGGCATTTTCCCTTGGCTTCCAAATCAAAGTCGTCATGTAAATAGTTAGGTTATTTTTGGCCTATTCTTTCAGCCAGAAAAGGAGTATAAAGTAATACTTAAATTAAAAATAATTGACACTATGTGTTTCTATCTCATGTTAGTTAGGTGAAATTAGACACCTGGAATATTTGGACTTTGGGATTATTTTGTCACCAAGGTTTGACAAGTACAACTTTACCTGCTAATTGGGTAGGTTCAACATTGATTATTTGTTTCCAGGATGTGGGTATGACTATATGCCAATATTTCTTTTCATCCTTGAACCCCTGAAGTCATTGGACTGAATGTTCCCCGTTGTGCTATTAGGTAGGTTCTATAATTTTAGCAGGTGCTATGGTAGTGAAAAAACAGAATGTGTTTTCAAAGAAGGATAGAGTGCGGGTTGAAGGCTATGAAGAGATGTGTTCCCAAGCACCTGTCTTTTCCCTAGGTAACAAAGGTTCTGGAATCAAGAACTGAAGAAAACCTAAGATACTGGAGACATCTTTCAATAATGCACGTGGTGAATTAGTGGCTGTAATGATCAATCATATTTAACATGTTACAATGTTGCAATCATGGATAAAATTACTTGGAGACACAGGAAATTGCAGACACTGGAAGGTTGAGCAAAAAGTGAAGTGCTGTAAGAACTTAGCTGGTCAGGCAACGGGACTGTGGAGGGAATGGGCAGATCATATTTTGGTTTGGGACCCTTCAGTCTGGGCAGAAAGCTAGAAAACAGGTAGGTATGGGGCAAAGCTTGGCAAGATATGTAAGAGAGAAAGCTAGGAAAGTGGGGTGGGGTAAAGTCTGCCATTTCCCCACCCCCACCTGTTTTCCATTTTTCACTCCTTCCCCATCATTTTGAAGAAAGAGCCTGACCTGAAACGACATCTGTCCATTCCCTCCACAGATGCTGCCTGAGCCACTGAGTTCCTCCAGGTTCATGTGATTTGAGAATATTATTGCATTTTTGTGTCCATTGTAAACCACAAAAATTGTAGTTGGATGTGTGTGGGGTGAAGGGTAATGGTAAAATGACAGATCAATTCTGAGAAAATTAATAATTTTTTTTTTATGTTAATGAAGACAGCAAGCAGGCCTGACAGGAACCAAACAATTATGACCCAATTTGTCTTCAGTGACAGTTCCAAAAATAATGTGCATCTCCACACTCTCATTGATGAATGAGTTAATGTTAAGCTCGAAAGGTGCAGAAATTTTGGAGGATGTTGCCAGGACCCGAGGCCTGAGCTCTCGGGATAGGTTGAGCAGGCTAGGACTTTATTCCTTGGAGTGCAGGAGGATGAGGGGTGATCTTATAGTGGTGTACAAGATCATGAGAGGATAGGGTAGATGCCCAGAATTTGACCAGGTGCATAGATAGGATAGGTCTAGAGGGATATCGGCCAAACACAGGCAGGTGAAACTAGTGTAGATGGGATAGGTTGGTCGGAGTTGGCAAGTTCGGCTGAAGGGCCTATTTCCACACTGTGTGACTTTATGAAAACTAATTGTATTTATGAACAGACCCTGTGCTGCTCAAATGTTTGTTTTCAAGTAATGCATCACCACGGCATCATAAAGCATAAAAACTATAAAATAAATGGGGTTTTTTGAAGCCCATTGAAATAAGCGTAATTCTATAATGCCATTCACATCCATGATCCTGAGACTGCTTTGCAGTTATTGAAATGCTTTTGGTGGAAGTTACTATTGTGATTTAGGAACAGTGACAGCCAATCTTGGTTGCAAGATTATCCTCTCCCTAGAATTACTTTTTTTTTGTCTGAAATAACGTTATTAGTTTTTTGTTTTTACTAAGAGCACAGTTGCATCTGAAACAGTGCAATCAATAGTGCTGCGTCAACAATGGAGAAATATCAGGTTAAGCCTGAGCATAGGTCTCAGATATGGAATATTTTTACCAAACAGTCCGAAAGAAGAATCTGACATTCTCAACATCATTGAAGACTGATTTTAAAGTTCCTTAGATATTGCTGCAACCGAAGTAAATCAAACATTTGTATGCAAAGATTTTGCTTAAAGGTTTTCGCAACCAGAACTATGAAGGGTCACAGATATTGTTCTGGACATTCTTATCTCACTCTGTCCTGAAAATGCACTGATCATAGCAAGAAGTTTTTTTTCTTCTTTAAAGTATATAATTTATCAGGAGGCAGCTCGAATGGCGGCGTAGCGTCACTCCCTGACGAGCTCAATGCGTTTTACGCACGCTTTGATAGGGAGAACACTGATGTGCCTTCTCGAGCCCCCATTCGCTGTGATGGTATTTCAGTCACAGTCACGGAGGCCTGCGTCAGAAAATCCTTCAGAGGGGTGAACCCTCGAAAAGCGCCTGGACCTGATGGTATACCGGGTCGTGTTCTAAAAACCTGTGCGGACCAACTGGCTGGAGTTTTTACAGACATTTTCAAACGCTCTCTTCTGAGGTCCGAGGTTCCCACCTGCTTTAAAAGGGCATCAATAATACCGGTGCCCAAGAAGAGCAAGATGACGTGCCTCAATGACTATCGACCAGTGGCACTAACGTCGGTGGTGATGAAGTGCTTCGAGAAGTTGATCATGGCACAAATCAACTCCTACCTCGACAAAAACCTGGACCCACTGCAGTTCGCTTACCGCCACAACAGATCAACGGTGGATGCGATCTCGCTGGCTCCACTCTGCTCTGGACCACTTGGACAACAAAAACTCATATGCCAGGCTGTTATTCATTGATTACAGCTCGGCATTTAATACAATCATCCCCTCCAAGCTGGTTATCAAACTCTCAGAACTGGGTCTCTGCGCATCCCTCTGCAATTGGATCCTCGACTTCCTCATTCACAGACCACAGACTGTTCGAATTGGTGGAAAAGTGTCAGCCTCGATAACAATCAGCACGGGAGCACCTCAAGGCTGCGTGCTCAGCCCCCTGCTGTGCACACTCTATACTCATGACTGCGTAGCCGGTCATAGTGCGAACTCCATTAAGTTCGCTGACGACACCACTGTTGTGGGACGTATCTCTAATGGTGACGAGGCAGAGTATAGAAGTGAGATCAATCGACTGACCAAATGGTGCCAGCACAATAACCTGGCCCTCAACACCAGCAAAACCAAGGAACTGAATGTGGACTTTGGAAAGAGTAGGATGGGGACCCACAGTCCCGTTTATATCATGGTGGAAAAGGTCAAGAGATTCAAATTCCTGGGCGTGCACATCTCTGAAGATCTCTCCTGGTCCGAGAACACTGATGCTATTATAAAGAAAGCACATCAGCGCCTCTACTTCCTGAGAAGATTACGGAGAGTCGGTATGTCAAGGAGGACTCTCTCTAACTTCTACAGGTGCACAGTAGAGAGCATGCTGACCAGTTGCATCGTGGCTTGGTTCGGCAACTTGAGCACCCAGGAGTGGAAAAGACTACAAAATGTAGTAAACACTGCCCAGTCCATCATCGGCTCTGACCTCCCCACCATCGAGGGGATTTATCACAGTCGCTGCCTCAAAAAGGCTGGCAGTATCATCAAGGACCCACATCATCCTGGCCGCACACTCATCTCCCCGCTACCTTCAGGTCGAAGGTACAGGAGCCTGAAGACTGCAACATCCAGGTTCAGAAACAGCTACTTCCCCACAGCCATCAGGCTATTGAACTCAACTTAAACAAAACTCTGAACATTAATAGCCCATTATCTGTTTATTTGCACTTTATCTGTTTTATTTATTGATGTGTGTGTGTATATATTTATACAATGGCATATGGACACGCTGATCTGTTCTGTATTTATGCCTTCTATATTCTGTTGTGCTGAAGCAAAGCAAGAATTTCATTGTCCTATCTGCGACACATGACAATAAACTCTTGAATCGTGAATCTTATTAAAGATATGTTCACTTTTATGTTTGACAAGTTTAGCCAAATATTTTGAACTAGAAATTAGCTGTTATTTAGTGCCATATGTCTGGCTGGAGACTTTTAAATTTACTCAGCAACGACTAGTTTTATCCACGAGGGAATTATAAATGTTGACATCTATTTAATGAATCCTCATCCTTGTTTAGTGTTAGATGGTGCTCTTATTTAATGGAAGGAAATAAAAAACTGAAAAGGAAAAAGGAAATTCAGACACTGAACAGCAAATCCATCGAATATCATGTTTGATTTTTGTTTTACAATATGAAAGATTTCACGAGTCTTCATGGATCACATGACATAATGTTAGAATAGTTAAATTCGACAACCTGATGAAATGAGCTTCTGTACGTGTTTACTTTGTGAGAAAGATTGGTAGGTGGTGACATTTATCACACTGTTCAAATAATGCTACATTACCAAAAAAGACACAATGCCGGAGTAACTCAGCAGTTCAGGCAGCATCTCGGGGGAACATAGATAGGTGATGTTCCGGGTCAGGACCTTTCAGACTTGAAACCTCACCTATCCAATATTCTCTTGAGATGTTGCCAGACCTGAATTAGTCCAGCAGTTTGTATTTTTTTTTTTTTGTAAACCAAAATCTGCAATACCTTGTGCCTCCATGCTGCATTATTAATTGCTCAACTTTCTGTGAAAGGTTTAATAGCTGCCATCAGCCACATCACAGAAACTGCGGGTGCTGGAATCTGAAGCAACAAACTGCTGGACGAACTCGGAGTTGAGCAGCATCTTAAAATCGTTTCATTGTCACATGCACCAGAATAGATTTTTTTTTCTTGCTGCAGCTTCACGGGTATCTATCCGGGGTTGGAAGGAATTGTCAACATTTTGGGCCGAGACCTTGCATGTAAGGTCTTGACCCAAATCAGCAATAATTCAATTTCCCCATCGGTGCTGCACAAACTGCTGATTTCCTTCAGCAGTAAGTTTTGTTCCCTACTGAACCCATAGAAATGAGTGAAAGCAAGTCATCTTCAACCCAGGGGACTGCTGAAGAGTAGGAAGAATAGGCAATCAAAGTGCAAATGCAGCAACCGTGAAAATCCGGAGATGCAGTGTTTGCAAAATTAATATTGGAGAGGCATAAATCAGCCAACAATTTGTACTTTGAGTATCCCTTTGTGTCTGCAAGTTTCTGTAAAATCTTTGCCTTAAAAACTGCATGCATTTCTAACTCTTTGTGTTGTAAACTGCAGATCTTGTAAGAAAAAGCACAATTAGATTACTGCATTTCATCAGTATTTCCACCTCGAATTGAATTTTTCTGTTCAAATTGATGTCATGTTAAACTGTTCAAGGTTTCATGGTCAGTTTATTGTCACATGTGCCTATTACGGTACAGTGAAATTTGAGTTACCATACATTGATGCGAAATGAAAAGCAACAAGACACACGGCCACATAAAACTGTACTAAATATTGAGGGAAATATATATCTCCTTGAGAACTGATTTGGTCTTTAATGTCTCCTCTATAACCAGCTGTGTAATCCAGAAACAATTACAATATCCAGTTTTGTGCAAATGCTGTAGCTCAGGGTTGCCAACATTGGGTGAGAGTTGGGAGTGAGAAATTGCGAGAGACCAAGCCCGAGGGAGCGTAGTAACTGAGGGGGGGAGGGGGTTGTCCCCCCTCCCATTGGTATGGAGCTTTTGCTTTTTCAGTTTGAAATTGTGCAATCTGATGCATACTGTAGCGAGTCTTTTAACCTACACTTGAACAATATTTATGCTTTAAATTGGATTAGCTATGAATAAGGTAAGGTAAAATTACATTCCTAATTACATTCCACCGCAGAGCCAGACTCTGATCAACAGGTGCAGCACATGTATGGAAATCAGATTATAATCACTTGGCCCATGTTGACCAACGTGAGTCTCACTGCATACCTGGTACTACTCCTGACCCTGACTCCAGTTGCATACCTTCTCTCATTTTGACCCTGGGTCCAGCCGTACACCTGGCCCCCTATTCTACCCTGATCATAGCTGCTTACCTGCTTAGGTTCCCAGTGCTGAACACTCCCATTGCCCCAGTTTTTACTGCACACCTAGTACCATTCCAGACCTTGACTCTGGATGTACACTTGGCCGTGCTCCTAGCCCCTCTGCACTGACAATATATCTGGCACACACATAAAGCCCCATATCTGACCCCCTGGTCTTAACCTATTACGTTCAAGTCCACAGGTGCTTATCTAATGTGGTATTCTTTTATGGGGTACTTCACAGACCAAATTTTGTATAACAAAATTTGCTACGTCCATTGGCTTCCTTGTTATCTAACATGCTAGTTACTTTGTCAAAGAAGTCATCAATTGGTTGAACACAATTTCTCATCCATAAAAAAGTCTCACTCAGCTGTATAAGTATTCTGTTATAATTTCCTTCATTTTCCTAACAAACTGTCCTGAAGTCATTTTCACCCCCAGTATTTTGATGTCTTCCTCTCAGCTGGGACTTTTCCGAAATGCAAAGTCCAATAACTATATATTTAAGCAATATTATTCTATTAAATGTGATCTTGAGAGTACATAATATTTTCTGTGGTATTCATTTTTTTTTTATTTATTTTTTTTTTACATTTTTTTAAAATTATTTTTATTAGAAGTACGGTAAGTTACAATAATACACAACACATATGTCAATACATTTTTTGTACCGCTTCATTTTTTGAGCTTTAAGAAAAAGATAGAAGTAAAGGAAGTAAGGAAAGTGCGCAAGAGTCGTGAAGGTGCAAGAGAGTGTTGAGAAAAGAAAGCCCCTTAGAAAATAAGTTAGAGAAGGAAGTAAAGAAAGAAAGTAGACCGTAGAAAAGAAAGAAAAAGAAAGGAGAAACAATCGCTCTATTATAACATTAAACTCCGCAGAAAGGGGACTACCAACCACGTCTGTTTTTGTTGTTTTACTGGCACCATTTATTTATTTGTTTATTTGTTAAATTACTATTGCACCTCATGCTTGTAATAGTTCCAAAAACGTAGACCACGTCTTTTGGAATTGGTCTGCTTTGCCTGCTAAGAGGAATCTCATCTCTTCCAGATGTGGTGTTTCAAACATATTTGATATCCACATTTTTATTGTTGGTGTGGGCGCATTTTTCCAGAATTTAAGTATGAGCTTTTTTCCCATTATTAGCCCGTAATTGAGTAAATTCTTCTGAAACACGTTTAGTTCAGGGTTACCTTCAGATATTCCAAAAATGATCCATTCTGGTTTTGGTACCAGTTTTATTTTGATTAATTTTGTAAAGATATCAAATATTTCATACCAGAATTTTTGGATTTTTGTACAAAAAACAAAAGAATGCGCTATGGTAGCTTCTTGACACAGACATTTATCACAGATGGGTGAGACATTAGGGAAGAGTTTATTTATTTTAGTTTTTGAATAATATAGTCTATGTAATGTTTTGAATTGGATGAGAGTATGTCGTACGTTGATCGAACATTTATGCACCTGTAGTAAGTGATTATCCCAGCTCTCTTTTGAAATTTTTATAGCTTATTCTTGTTCCCAGTCTCTTCTAATTCCATCAGTTGTGGGTATTTCTATGTTTAAGATGATGTTATATAGGTACAATATTAGATTAGCTGATTCCGCCTTTGTCTTCATTGCTTCATCCAGTAAGTCGGTAGGCATATTATGATAGTCTTTTGTATATTTTTTCAGATAATCACGAATTTGAAGATATTTAAAATATTGATTATTTTTCAAATTATATTTCAGTTGTAGTTGTTGAAATGATAGTAATTTTCCCAATTCATACAGATCTTCGAGTGTTTTGATTCCCATTCTTTCCCATTGTATAAATGATTTGTCTATAATTGATGGTTTAAACGATGGATTATTAACTATTGGTATTAAAAGAGATAGGTTTCTTAATTTTAGATTCTGTTTTATTTGTTTCCATGTTCTAATTATGCTATGTATAATTGGATTTTTATTATAATTTTTGTTATTCAAATGTATTGGTGAGAGGAGAGTCGCTCCTATATTACACGGAGAGCAGTCCTCTCTTTCCATTACATTCCAGTCCACCTGCTGGGCAGAATTGTCCAGCAGGTGAATCATATTTTTAATATTTACTGCCCAATTATAATACATAAAATTAGGGAGCGCTAGACCCCCCCAACTCTTTTCGTTTATTAAGGTGTGCTCTTTGTATTCTATGGGATTTATAATCCCATATGAAATTTGTAATGTCTGAGTCCAATTTTTTGAAAAGCTTTTTTGGGAGATATATAGGTATTGATTGAAATAGGTATAGGATTTGTGGTAAAAAGATCATTTTTATAGCGTTTATTCTGCCTATTAGGGACATCGGAAGTGTTTTCCAGAATTTAATCAAATTATTTAGTTTCTTAAGTAAGGGATTATAATTGGCTTTAAACATATCATGGTAGTTTCTAGTAATTTCAATTCCCAAATATTTGAATTTTTCTGTGGCTATTTTAAAGGGGAATTTCCGGAAGTGTGTTGAGTCTTTTGGTTTTATCGACATAATTTCACTTTTGTTCCAATTTATTCTATATCCTGAGAAGGATCCAAAGTCCTCAATTAAATTTAATATGTTTGGTATACTAATTTGTGGTTTTGTGATGTACAATAATACATCATCGGCGTATAAGGATATTTTATTATTTGAATATTTTGTATTATAACCATAAATATCCGGGTGTGTTCTTATTTTTTCAGCAAGGGGTTCAATTACCAGAGCAAATAACAGCGGTGATAGTGAACATCCTTGTCTATTGCCCCTTGATAGTTCAAATTTCGAGGATAGTATATTATTAGTTAGTATTCTAGCCGTAGGTTTGTTATATAATAGTTTTATCCATGCGATGAAGTTCTCTCCCAATTGGAAGTTTTGCAATACTTTATAATCATATAATCCCATACTACTTGATCAAATGCTTTTTCTGCGTCCAGTGAGATGATAGATAACTCTTGGTCATGAGATTTATGTGAGTGCATTATGTTAAGCAAGCGTCTCAAATTATTGAATGAGTGTCTCTTAGGTATAAATCCTGTTTGATCCTCATTTATTAGTCTACTAACATATCTGCTTAGTCTTCTGGCTAATGTTTTCGCTATTATTTTTTGATCCGTATTTAACAAAGCAATAGCTCTATATGATCCTGGTTCTTCTATATTTTTATCTTTTTTAAGTATTAATGTGATCGTTGATTCTGCTAATGTTTCAGGTAAGCTTTGCTCTTTAAAAGCATATGTATACATTTTCTGTAATCGTGGGGTAACTATGTCGTAAAAGGCTTTATAAAATTCATTACTGAATCCGTCTGGTCCTGGTGTTTTTCCGTTCTTTAGTGTGTTTATTGTGTCTTCTATCTCCTTAGAAGTAATTTGTGCTCCCAGTTCCTCTTGTTCCCTCAATTCTAATTGTGGGAGGTTACAATTTTCCAGAAATTCTGAAACTTTATTATTGTCTATTGACGTTTTAGATGTGTATAGATTCTGGTAAAATTGAGCAAATCTTTTATTGATATCCTTGGGTAGTGTTAATAATTCCCCTCTATCTGATTTAATCTTTAGTATTGCATTCTCTTTTTCCCGTTTTTTCAATTGGTGTGCTAGAAGTTTGTGGGGTTTGTCCCCGAATTCGAAGTGTTCTTGTTTTGTAATTTGAAATAGTGTTATAACTTTCTCTGACAATAATTTATTTAGCTTGAATTTCAATAGTAGAATTTTGTTATGTTTATCCATAGTTGGATCTTTAGCATTATCTGTATCTAATTGTTTTATTTGTTCTTCTAAATGTCTTTATTCATTCTTATTCTTTTTATTTTGAAAAGCTTGAAATTTATTAGACTCCTCTAATAAATGCTTTGAAGGATTCCTATAATAGCGTGGGGGATATATCTGGTGTATCATTTATCTCAAAAAATAGGTCCATCTGTTTTTTTAGATATATACTCCCTTGTGGGTCTTTTAAAATTTGCGAGTTAAACCTCCAGAACGATTTATTCATAGACATTCCTTCTAATTTAAAAACAAAAGTTAACGGAGAGTGGTCTGAGATCGCATTAATGTGGTATTTAGGGTTCATAGTATGCGGAATTAATTTTGTATCCACTAGGAAATAGTCTATACGTGAGTATGTTTTGTGTACCGTTGAATAAAACGAATAATCCCTTCCCGTCGGGTTTGCAATCCTCCAAACGTCTGCTATATTTGTGTTTTTCATATATGTATGTAAGAGTTCACTGGTTTTAGATTTCATATTACCTTTTTGTTTTTGCATCGATTTATCTAGATAAGGGTCTAAAACACAGTTAAAGTCTCCTCCAATTATAACATTTTGATAATTAAATTCTGCAATTATATTCAGAATTTTGTTGAAAAATTGAGGGTTATCAAAATTGGGCGCATATATGTTTACCAACGTAATTGGTGTAGTATTGATCTCTCCTGATACTAAAAGGTATCTCCCTTCCTTATCTGATATAATATTCTTTGATTTAAATGGAATTCCTTTACGAATAATGATTGCAGTACCTCTAGATTTGGAAGTGAATGAAGAGTGAAATGTTTGGCCTCTCCAGTTCGCCCTCAGTCTCGTCTGATCTTGATGTTTAAGATGCGTTTCTTGTAGAAACGAAATGTCCGTGTTGTATGATTTCAACTGAGCTAGTATCTTGCCCCTTTTAATAGGTTCATTAATACCCCTTATATTCCAACTACATAGTGTGATTCCTTCCATTTTCTTTTGATTGTCGTCATGCATTTTTACCAATTTTAATGACCTTATTTATTGCGGTGCATCCATACCCCAGGACTCTGGTTATTTGGGGGGGCGTTTATATTATAGACTTCTTTGGTAGTTCCCCTCTGCGATTGTCCTTGAAAAAAAAACACATAGATGTGACATATTGTGATAAAAAAAATAAATAGATCAAGTAATTTTACAAGTAATGCCCCTTCTTTGAACAAGCTCTTAATTCATTTCGTGGTTGGTTGGAGTCAGTATCAGCAAAATCACAATTTTACAGAGGGAAAATTTTTGTTCCAATGCTCCCCATTCCCAATTACTTTTACATTGAAGTGATTGAAATCCAAGTGAAGTTTAAATGACATCAGAAAAATAAACCCTTCGGAATAGATGATATTCATTTTGTGGTTGGTTGGAGTCAGTATCAGCACAATTACAATATTAAACTTTGAATCTTCAGATGTCCTGGTTCAAGCTAAAACTAAAGACAAATAATAACCTCCTCACACATTCCCCTGCAAGTATCTCTGTCACTCCTTTAATATATGCCCCTTCTTTGAACAAGTTCTTAAACATCGCATCTGAATCTGTTTCCATCTGATTACACTCCTTGAGGATGTTCATCTATGTTTTCAATTAATAAAACAACGAGATTGGGGTTGAAGAGCTCCTGGAGCGGGGCCTTACAGCACCGCCCCGCGCGGCTTGGAATGGCGGCGGGCTGCGAGCGCGCACCGGGGGCTCTAACACCAAGACCCGGTGCGCGAACTTGCATTACCCGGCGTGGTTTAATGGCCACGGGACAATTCGCCATCGCCCGCCGGGGGCTTTGACTTTGACTCTGACATGGGGGGGGAGAGTGCAGTGGAGAGAGAAGTTTTTTTGGCCTTCCATCACAGCAATGTGATGGATGTTTATGTAAAATATGTTGTGTCTTGGGTCTATTTGTTGTAATGTATGGCTGCAGAAACGGCATTTCGTTTGGACCTCACGGGGTCCAAATGACAATAAATTGAATTGTATTGTATTGTATTGTATTTCTATTCAACCTGCCAAAGGAATTTGGGGGGTGGTGGTGTTTAAAATAGTCAGTGAGGTAAACAAACATAATAGTTGAGTGGCAAATGACAATAGTGCTACCTTCCCAATATTTAACTGAAGGAAATAATGGGTTATCGGGACAGTATGTTGTGACAGACAGCCTGGCACCTTGTATGTCATTTTAATATTACACTTATTCCATCCCCCTGGATATTCCGGATTAATAAATTAAGGTTTTGGCAACTAATTACAAATCAGGCTAATTACAAACCAAAAAACTTTAACCCACTCCGAAACACGAAGCGCTGAGCATTGGGATCCAGACATCACGGAGAACTGGCCCTCAGTTCCCCGCTCACATCTGGCAGTGTTCTCTGTCTGAACCAGGGGCCACGGAGCATTTTTGAAAGTGGGGAGGCTGAGCCATCACTGATCACTGGCCTTGGGGGTACCCAGTGGGGGAGTGGAGCAACTGAGTGGGGGGAGGGTGTGGGAGTGGGATGTCCCCCCTCCCACGATTGGGACATTTTCAAATTTGATGTATTAAAATCATGTTTTAGTGCATTGTAGAAGTATGATTTAAATGTTTTTTGTTTGAAGTAATTTTAAGAGATAACTTTTCAAGGGGTGACTTTTTCCAACGCAAAGGGTGGTGTGTGTATGGAACAAGCTGCCAGAGGAGGTAGTTAAGCCAGGGACTATCCCAACATTTAAGAAACAGACTGATACATGGATAGGACAGATTTGGAGGGATATGGACCAAAAGCAGGTAGTGTAGCTGGGACATGTTGGTGGGTGTGGGCAAGTTGGGCCAAATGGCCTGTTTTCACACTGTATCACTCTATGACTACATTATACCTCCACCATGCATGAATGCTTCAAAATCAAGTGGCCGGGTTTTATTGCCATATACTCAAGCATAGAAACATAGAAAATATGTGCAGGAATAGGTCATTCGGCCCTTCGAGCCAGCACTGCCATTCAATGTGATCAGGGCTGTTCATCTAAAATCAATACCTCTTTCCTGTTTTTCCCCCAATATCCCTTGATTTCGCTAGCCCCAAGAGCTAAAGGTAACTCTCTCTTGAAAACATCCAGTGAATTGGCCTCCATTGCCTTCTGTGGCAGAGAATTCCACAGATTCACAACTTTCTGGGTGAAGAAAGTTTGTCCTCATCTCAGTCTAATGGCCTACCCCTTATTCTTAAACTATGCGACCCCTGGTTCTGAACTTCCCCAACAGCAGGGACATTTTTCCTGCAGTTACAGTAAGTAAAAGTCTAGCAGGCAAGCAGGATGCTTTCTCCAACCACCCCCATTTCAAGGCCGCTGTCTTACACCGTTTCTACCCAGTGCTTGGTACTTGTTCCAGCAGCCATTGGTTGTCCTCCAGGATGCACCGAACCACAGCCTGGTCCATGCCGGTCACCAGGGCGAATTCGGCACAGAGACTCTCACAGCTGCGGCGCAACACTTCCGACGCCTCAGACATCCCAGGACTCTTGCACTGAGGCTGCTCCGTGGCCGGAGCTGCAGCGAGCAACCTGCCAGCCCGGTAAACACCCGCCAGCCCGGCAAACACTCGCCAGCCCGGCAAACACTCACCAGCCCGGCAAACACTCACCAGCCCCAGCTCCCCGTCTGCATCTGTCCCCGCCACTGCTTCTGCTTCCATCCCTCCCTCAGCCCCGGCTCTCCAACAACCGCGGCCCATGCAGTTGAGATGCATTTTTAAATTTTCGTTGATCACAGAATTTCTCACGACAGAGCGTGAGAAATTTGTGATCAGCGTGAGAATTTAGCCAAATGCGTGATTCTCACGCTCAATGCGTGAGAGTTGGCAGCCCTGCTGTAGCTTGATATTAAATACACCTTTTAGGATCGACTGGAAAACTAAGGAATTCTAATAGTCCAACCGCAGGTAACCCTAAATTGAAATGGGAAAACGAATGGATTACTTAAAGTGATTTATTGCTTTATACGTGTGTGGTGGGAGGCGAGGGGTTAATAGTGTTTTAAAGTTGCATTTTGTACAATTATGTCATCTTTACTGGGTTTTTTGGCAATGCTGATTTCGTTGAGATTTGTAACGTATTCCTTGTCAGGATTTGGATCGGAGGGACTTGACCAGAGAACTAAATTAGATTAAATATGCAATGACAGAGGAGGATGTCTTGATTGCCGAAGATACCTTTGCCTATTTGGAGTGATTACATTTGGGATATATTCAGGGTTGATCAGAAAGCTAGGAATGGAAAACATACATAATGATGGCACATGTCAGCATTTTCTTTCATTTACATCATGGAAAATGTGACATATGGCATGAGACACGTGTGAAAAGCCTTTTTTTGTTATTTGGTTTCAACAACTTGCAAAGGAAGGAAATAAAGAAAAATTACTAAAGTTAGAGAAAAAGGGACACAGAACATGAAAAGCTCAATATAATTGGAGATTGTTTACTTTTGTCCCAACTTTTTTAAAAAACGTGTGCATAAATGTGTGTTTCCTTTTACAGTCCTAGTTGGCTACAATGCAATAGTAATACATTCTTCAATATGCAGATTGGTGATTGGCCAGTTAGCCAAATGTTGCCATAAATAATGGAGACGTGCATGATTATTATTTGCCTAATTATTTTTATTTTATAAATTAAAAATATTTGTTTAATTCTAAATTGTTGCAAAGTATCAGATTATGAATTAACTAACACAGATGTCAGAAAATTATCTTATGCATACAAAATACAAAAGCATTCAGAAATCATGAGTGAAAAAATAATGGTTCTTCTACTAATACTCTGATGCCTTGATGTTGAGAAATTGCAAAAATATTTGTATGTTGTCAATGCATTGAGCTGCTGCATGTATGGTTATCCCTGGGCAGTGTGTTCTATTTTTACAGGCTTCTGTAATTAATTATGTACTTCCATAGTACTGTAGTGAATGGCATCCAAAGCACAATTCTGATAAGAAAGAACAATTATCAAAACTACAAGCTTGGCCGTTTATAAGAACAAACGTGTACATACAGGCTATTCTAGATTGGGTATTGAGTAATGAGGAAGGGTTAGTTAGCAGTCTTGTTGTGCGTGGCCCCTTGGGCAAGAGGGACCATAATATGGTTGAGTTCTTCATTAGGGTCTTGGTGAGACCACACCTGGTGTATTGCGTACAGTTTTGGTCTCCTAATCTGAGGAAGGACATTCTTGCCATAGAGGGAGTACAGAGAAGGTTCACCAGACTGATTTCTGGGATGTCAGGACTTTCATATGAAGAAAGACTGGATAGACTCGGTTTGTACTCGCTAGAATTTAGAAGATTGAGGGGGGATCTTATAGAAACTTACAAAATTCTTAAGGGGTTGGACAGGCTAGATGCAGGAAGATTGTTCCCGATGTTGGGGAAGTCCAGAACAAGGGGTCACAGTTTAAGGATAAGGGGGAAATCCTTTAGGACCGAGATGAGGAAAACATTTTTCACACAGAGAGTGGTGAATCTCTGGAATTCTCTGCCACAGAAGGTAGTTGAGTCCAGATCATTGGCTATATTTAAGAGGGAGTTAGATGCGGCCCTTGTGGCTAAAGGGATCAGGGGGTATGGAGAGAAGGCAGGTACAGGATACTGAGTTGGATGATCAGCCATGATCATATTGAATGGCGGTGCAGGCTCGAAGGGCCGAATGGCCTACTCCTGCACCTATTTTCTATGTTTCTATGTTTCTATGTTTCTATACATAGAAACATAGAAACATAGAAAATAGGTGCAGGAGTAGGCCATTCGGCCCTTCGAGCCTGCACCGCCATTCAATATGATCATGGCTGATCATCCAACTCAGTATCCTGAACCTGCCTTCCCTCCATCCCTTTAGCCACAAGGGCCACATCTAACTCCCTCTTAAATATAGTCAATGAACTGGTCTCAACTGCCTTCTGTGGCAGAGAATTCCAGAGATTCACCACTCTCTGTGTGACAGCCTTCAGAGGTGGCTGCAAATCAATTTGGAGCTCTTCTTACTTGATTCAGATTGTGAAACAAAGTCAGTGAATAATTTCCAAAGATTGGTTTGAAAATCACACAATACCATTTGCAATATAGACACGTGTTGGACATTAATAATTAATTTCTGTAGCTTTATCATCATAAAATATTCTGTTCATGATCTGCGGACTCGGGAGCTGCGGACTCGGGAGCTGCGACTCCGGCTGCGGGAGGCGGCTGATCAGGAGGTCCGGGCCGCTGAGGAGGATGTTCACCGTCGGGGTTCGGCGTCGGCGTTCCACCAGCCTGGCGTGAGGGCCTGAACATCGGGCCACCCGGGGCGGCGACTGCGGGTGCTAGGAAGGCCTCGACCACGAGTGAACATCTGGGAAGAACGGAGGGGAGGCTGGCTGGACTATGGTGCCTTCCTCACCTTGGTGCCACTGTGTTATGTTGTGTTGTGGACTTTAAGTGTTTGTGCTTTTTTTTAAATTCTATTTTATTTTTAATATGTTTTATTATTTATTATTATTTATTTATTTTTATTTTTATGATACTGCCTGTAAGGGAAATTCATTTTGTTGTCTCTAACTGAGACAATGACAATAAATTTGAATACAATACAATGATGTGCAACACACCACATTTTATAGTTTTTATTGTGCTCTTAAATAAGGTACATGGGAAGCAAGTCTAGGGATAATGTTCTGTAGTCTATACATAACTAAAACTATGATCTTGTGCTCTTCCGGTTTGCGTGGTTTTCTATTTGTGCAAAAATAGTACACGATAGCGCTACGATTCTTCACCACCTTACCATTCTCCTTTGCTGCAAGTGCAACAAGTTTTGTTCCGAAGTAAGTTTATTGGCCAAGTATTCACATACATGACAAAACACCATTGATCAAGCATGTGTCAACAAATACCAGATCAAAGGGAAACTACAGATTTTTGGCTGTTGAGTAGAGTAACTACTCGTGGATTAAAAACTGTTTTTATGTCTGGCTGTGGCAGCTTTGACAGTCCGGAGTCGCCTTCCAGAGGGAAGTGGTTCAAAGAGTTTGTGGCCAGGGTGAGAGGGGTCAGAGATGATCTTGCCCGCTCGCTTCCTGGCCCTTGCAGTGTACAGTTCATCAATGGAGAGAAGGTTGCAGACAATAACCTTCTCTGCTGATCGGACGATTCACTGCAGCCTCCAGGTGTCGTGCTTGGTGGCTGAGCCAAACCAGACCATGATGAAGAAGGTCAGAACAGACTCTACGATGGCCGTGTAGAATTGGACCATCATTGCCTGTGGCAGATTGTGCTTCCTCAGCTGCCGCAGGAAGTACATCCTCTGTTGTGCCTTTTTAACTGTGGAGTCGACAGTAGCCCCCCACTTGAGGTCCTTGGAGATGATGGTTCCCAGGAACTTAAAAGACTCCACAGATGTGACTGTGGTGTGGTTGATGGTGAGAGGGGTGAGTGGAGGGGGAGCTCTCCTAAAGCCTACAATCAATTCCACTGTCTTAAGAGCATTGAGCTCTAGGTTGTTGCGACGGTTACAGGACGCCAGCTGTGACACTTCCTGTCTGTAGGCAGATTCCTCCCCATCCAAGTCAAGTCAAGTTTATTCGTCACATACACATACGAGATGTGCAATGAAATGAAAAGTGGCAATACTCGCGCTTTGTGCAAAAAGACAAACAAACAAACAACCAAACAAACTACAAACAGAATGGAACAGAATCACATATTATTTTACATATTAAATATTGTGGGCGGAAAGAAAAAGGGAAAAAAACAGCACTTTAAAAAAAAAGACGTAGTACAGTAAAAGTTAGTCCATGGTGAGATAGGAGTTTACAGTCCTAATGGCCTCTGGGAAGAAACTCCTTCTCAACCTCTCCGTTCTCACAGCATGGCAACTGAGGTGTTTGCCTGACCGTAGCAGCTGGAACAGTCCATTGCAGGGGTGGAAGTTATTGAACAGTTTCTTTTCTTCGGTATTCACCAAGGAGAAGGATATTGAATTATGTGAGGTAAGGGAAACAAGTAGAGTAGCTATGGAAACTATGAGGATCAAAGAAGAGGAAGTACTGACACTTTTGAGAAATATAAAAGTGGATAAGTCTCCAGGTCCGGACAGGATATTCCCTAGGACATTGAGGGAAGTTAGTGTAGAAATAGCAGGGGCTATGGCAGAAATATTTCAAATGTCATTAGAAACGGGAATAGTGCCGGAGGATTGGCGTACTGCGCATGTTGTTCCATTGTTTAAAAAGGGGTCTAAGAGTAAACCTAGCAATTATAGACCTGTTAGTTTGACGTCAGTGGTGGGCAAATTAATGGAAAGAATACTTAGAGATAATATATATAAGCATCTGGATAAACAGGGTCTGATTAGGAACAGTCAACATGGATTTGTGCCTGGAAGGTCATGTTTAACTAATCTTCTTGAATTTTTTGAAGATGTTACTCGGGAAATTGATGAGGGTAAAGCAGTGGATGTTGTGTATATGGACTTCAGTAAGGCCTTTGACAAGGTTCCTCATGGAAGGTTGGTTAAGAAGGTTCAATGGTTGGGTATTAATGGTGGAGTAGCAAGATGGATTCAACAGTGGCTGAATGGGAGATGCCAGAGAGTAATGGTGGATGGTTGTTTGTCAGGTTGGAGGCCAGTGACGAGTGGGGTGCCACAGGGATCTGTGTTAGGTCCACTGTTGTTTGTCATGTACATCAATGATCTGGACGATGGTGTGGTAAATTGGATTAGTAAGTATGCAGATGATACTAAGATAGGTGGGGTTGCGGGTAATGAAGTAGAGTTTCAAAGTCTACAGAGAGATTTATGCCAGTTGGAAGAGTGGGCTGAAAGATGGCAGATGGAGTTTAATGCTGATAAGTGTGAGGTGCTACATCTTGGCAGGACAAATCAAAATAGGACGTACATGGTAAATGGCAGGGAATTGAAGAATGTAGGTGAATAGAGGGATCTGGGAATAACTGTGCACAGTTCCCTGAAAGTGGAATCTCATGTAGATAGGGTGATAAAGAAAGCTTTTGGTGTGCTGGCCTTTATAAATCAGAGCATTGAGTATAGAAGTTGGGATGTAATGTTAAAATTATACAAGGCATTGGTGAGGCCAATTCTGGAGTATGGTGTACAATTTTGGTCGCCTAATTATAGGAAGGATGTCAACAAAATAGAGAGTACAGAGGAGATTTACTAGAATGTTGCCTGGGTTTCAGCAACTAAGTTACAGAGAAAGGTTGAACAAGTTAGGGCTTTATTCTTTGGAGCGCAGAAGGTTAAGGGGGGACTTGATAGAGGTTTTTAAAATGATGAGAGGGATAGACAGAGTTGACGTGGAAAAGCTTTTCCCACTGAGAGTAGGGAAGATTCAAACAAGGGGACATGACTTGAGAATTAAGGGACTGAAGTTTAGGGGTAACATGAGGGGGAACTTCTTTACTCAGAGAGTGGTAGCTGTGTGGAATGAGCTTCCAGTGAAGGTGGTGGAGGCAGGTTCGTTTTTATCATTTAAAAATAAATTGGATAGTTATATGGATGGGAAAGGAATGGAGGGTTATGGTCTGAGCGCAGGTATATGGGACTAGGGGAGATTATGTGTTCGGCACGGACTAGAAGGGTCGAGATGACCTGTTTCAGTGCTGCAATTGTTATATGGTTATATATGGTTATATGGAAGGGGTCTCCCATGATTTTATTAGCACTGGAGTTGCACCTCCTGATGTATAGTTCCTGCAGGGGGGCGAGTGAAGTTCCCATAGTGCGTTCGGCCGAACGCACTACTCGCTGCAGAGCCTTCTAGTCCTGGGCAGAGCAATTCCCAAACCAGATGGTAATATTTCCGGACAAGATGCTTTCCACAGCCGCTGAGCAGAAGCACTGGAAGATCCTCGGAGACACTCTGAATTTCCTCAATTGCCTGAGGTGGTAAAGGCGCTGCCTTGCCTTACTCACAAATGCTGCGGCATGTGATGTCCATGTCATATCCTCAGAGATGTGGACTCCCAGATATTTAAAACAGCTCACCCTATTCACAGTATCCCCATTTATCCTCAATGGTGTGTACGTCCGCGGATGATGTGCCCTCCTAAAGTCCACGATCAGCTCCTTCGTTTTTTTGATGTTCAAGAGGAGGCTGTTGTCCTGACACCAGAGTGCCCAGATCAGCCACCTCCTCCCGGTAGGCCTTCTCATCGTTGTCTGAGATCAGGCCCACCACCCCAGTGTCATCAGCAAACTTGATTATTGAGTTGGAGCTGAACCTAGCCACACAGTCATGTGTGTACAGGGAGTACATTAGGGGACTGAGGACGCAACCCTGGGGCGATCCTGTGCTCAGGGTGAGGGACTTTGATGTATTCCCTCCCATCTTGACTACCTGGGGCCTGGCAGTGAGAAAGTCCAGGGCCCAGGCACAGGGGGATGTTGGGCCCTAATTCCTGTAGCTTCTCAGCCTGTCTGGTGGGGCTATCGTGGTGAAGGCTGAATCAGTCCAATCCTGGATCAGTCCAATCAGGGTTGTGTCATCCGCAAACTTGAGAAGCTTGACAGAGGTGTCTGTGGAGGTGCAGGCGTTGGTGTAGAGAGAGGTTGGGGTTGAGGGGAAATGAGCCATGCCTGCGCAATTGGGGGCTATGCGCGAGTGGCGGAATATTGCATTGGGGGAACAGGTTGCGTTGGGGGAACGGGTGAGTGGTGGAATATTGCATTGCGGTACTGCACTTAGTCTAGTATATTTTGTTTCTCTTGCATCCGATATATTTCGTTAGGCACTAGGTTCAAAATATAGCTAATAACATTTCATATTCCACTGGTTTTGAAGTTTACCATTTCAACAAATTACTTTTGTCAGTTATTTCAGATATTTACTGAAAAGCCTATTTCTTGACTTCTCATTGACTGAATCATGTATTTGCCATTCTCATTTTTGTTCCCTTTTGATGTGCAGGAACATGGTAAACAACGTGACTAATACAGCTGCTCAATACTTTGGGTTCACCCAAATGGTAAACGTGAGGTTTAATATTTAACATACTCCATATCTGACAATGCAATGTGCACTTCATAGCATTTGAGCATGTGCAGTGTTTTTTTATATGGATGAGTTGGGCTTAGTCATAATTTGAATTTTGAGAAATATAATTATTGTTTTGCATTACATATGACATTTACCTTGGAATTCCAAGGACAAATCTTGATGTTGGTCAATTTATCTTAATTCTCATGTTTTTATTAAAGCAAGGCATTAATTTCATCATGATTTAAATTATTTTCTAGTTGGTTCAAGTTCCTATTGAAACATTATCGTTTCATGAGAGTCTATGATTTTAACTAGACATCAGTGTATAATTTATGCAAGGTAACTGGTGGACAATTGGCATTTATGTGTTTGTAAGTTAATTGTTAATTATGCACAGTGTGTACATTTTCAGATATCTAAACTAAACTTGTATATTTACAGGATTTTGTATGAAGAATGGATTGTTCAAAACTTACAGAATGTGAGATGTGAAGTCAGAAGGTTATTTTATTAAAAGCGAGAACCATCTGGATTGCATTTGCCTGAGAAATTATGTTCATTGAAGAATGTGGCCTACTATGGATTCAATTAGAAGATTACTTTGTCTTCATAATCAACACTAGTCTGCAGAATAAGTGAAGCTGAAAAAAACTGCTTTCATGACATAAATTATCTTGAAGTTCAGAACCGGATTGAGATATTGTGAATCATGTACATCGTGTTCAGGAAGCAACCATTTCTCTCCATGTAGCACTACTGTACAACTCCAAACCCTCTGAATCATCCAACAGCACTAAATGAATGTGGATTATCATGAGGCATTGATTTTAAACAAAATGGTGGTTTTTGAAGCGATGATTCCTCATTGAGCCAGAAGATCTTGATTACTTCGTACAGTGGGCAAGCACTGTACCATATGGTCACGTTTCAGAGGCCATGATGACATGAAGTCCGAAGATATCATCTGACTTTTGATATCTTTAGGGTGTCACAAGCAGAAACGTGAAAATGAATGGAGGAAACGAGAATGATGGTGAAAAAGATGGTGGGAGCTCAGCAGTCCAAGTTCCAATAGGATGGCAGCGGCAAGTTGACCAGAATGGAGTGCTATATATGAGGTACACATTGTTCTATATTTATGTCATGTGCTAATCTGGGCATGGCAGTGGAAGAGAGAATAACTTCAATTAGTTTGGGGTCAAATATGGAATTAATTTAAAACAAGTAATTTATTCATAATTGTTTATTTATAGAATTTAATATTTCCACTTTTTCAGTGTCTTCTAATTGGAGATGAATACCAACTATGTATTTGTAATAAACTAGTTAGCTATTGCTCACTGCGTGATCGCCACAGAGGTCAATAGAATATCATTTTTAACAAGAATGGCTTTTTCAGATGAATGAGATAAAGTGGTCGGTTTTACAAATATTTTTGAAAAAAACAAGGCTGTTCTGTTGTAAATGAATCTTGATATTTAACAGTTAATTATACAATATAGCATAACATCAAATTTGGTCTGTTATTTATGTGGGGTTGTATGGACTTTAAAACTACAAAGTAGTTCCTTGAATAGTGAATGGAAAAAATAGACATTGTATGTTCTTCCAAGTTCTTGTTGGAATTGCATAGTGGATTCAATATGAAAGCTATGTTGATGTTTAAGGTATGAAGATATCAGCCTATTTTATACACAAAAAGAAAGGTTCTGGCTGATCTATTTGAGGTGTTCTGTCAGCACAGAGTGGTCAAGAGTAGTGACTGAAGGCACTTTTCGAGCAAAACATACAGATTTTGCGTTGAATGTATCTTCTATAAATTCCAAAGATTAGAATGATAAATGTAGACAATAATTCAATGGACCATTAAGAACATCTGAGTGCATTCCATTTAACAGTTCTTCGTAAATCTGCAATTTCCATTTTGAGTTGTTTTGAAGGGGAGGAATTATTTTAAAAAGAAAATTCTTGAACATGGAATACTATAAGCCTTAAGTTCCTGCTTTGTTAATTTGACACTTTTTCATTTGATGTGTAACTGGCAGATTTTGCCTGTCAAATTCACCAATCTACATTGAATTGATGTTGTCGCCCCAATTCCTTCTCATGGTCCTGTGATGAAGGGATAAAGCTTTTAACAGGCTTTTGCATTACTCATGGCAGTTGATTGCAGAGACTGAGTTACACCTCCTTCAGTAGAGTTCTGTCGTGAATGTTGTTGCTGATATTACAGTAACATGGTTTTATTGCACATTTTAATATTTGAAAAGTATTTTTCTCCTTTGAGAGGGGTGAGTGCAAGGCTGGGGTGGAAATATAAGGAACTGCAGATGCTGGAATCTTGAGCAAAACAGTTCAGGCGGAACTGTGGATCGAATTGACAGGTGATACTTTGGGTCGAGAAAGCTAGAAGTTGCAGAGCGAAGCTAGGGAGTGATGTGAATCAGGATGCCAAATTTCATTGTAGGGCATGGAGCCGAGTGCAGATGCAAAAACACTGTGCAGGAAATTACAAGCTGCTTCGTGAAGTCTGTTTCACAGGGCCATGACACAATGGAACTACCTGACTCCTGGTATTAATTCTCGCCTGTATCTATGCAATCTCCTGATGAAAAACAAAAATCTAATTCTAAACAATATCTGTGAATACCTGTTCTGAACTGAAAGTTTTGAAGAAAATGGTAATCATGTAATACCCATGATCCCAGATATAGCTTTCACTCGGCATCAGGACCCATGTAAATGAATTTTTTTAACTGTGACATCAAGCCATACCCTGCTGGAGCTGGCAATTTATTTTGTGTTGATAATTCTTTATGTAAATAAAATAATTCTGACCTCGAACCAAATTGTGTGCCTACACAGCTTGTATACCTTATGCCTGCTAACCTGTTGTTCAAATAGTATGTTCACACAGACTATTTTATTCCCTTCAAATTCTAAATACATTAATTATATGTAAAAAATTGCTTAAATTTTTGTAAAGTCTATAGTCTTGGCTCTCTCAGCCTATTGATGGCTAAGGGATTTATAATTAGCAGTTATTATTTTATCCTCAAAACTCTATGAAACAAAATTATCTCCAAATTGCTTTCTGGACTGGTTAACTAGATTAGATTAGATCCTTTATTTGTCATTCAGACCTTTCGGTCTGAACTAAATGTCGTTGCTTGCAGCCATACATATAATAATAAACAACAAAACACACAATAAACACAAATTAACATCCACCACAGTGAGTTCACCAGGCACCTCCTCACTGTGATGGAGGCAAAAGTCTTAAAGTTACTGTCTCTTCCCTCCGTATTCTTCCTCTGCGCTGAGGCGATATGTTGTTACCCCACCGGGCGATGGTAATCAGTCCCGCGGCTCAACCGAGCTCCGCGAAAGGGCCGGTTCAAACTCCGCGGCCCGGGGTGGTCGAAGCTGCCGCCCTCCAGTCCAGCAGACGCAGCTGTTGCCGCGGGAGCTCCGGAAAACAGGCACCAGCCTGTGACCTGCGAGCTCCCGACGATGTCGTCCACTGGCCCGCGGCCGAGCCCGGGATTCAGGTCGCTGCCGCCGGAACGCCGCCCCAGCCACCGGGGCACCGTCTCAGCCCCGAGTCGGGCCGCCCTCACCAGAGCGCCGTCTCAGCCCCGCGCCGGGCCGCCCTCACCGGAGCACCGTCTCAGCCCCGCGCCGGGCCGCCCTCACCGGAGCACCGTCTCAGCCCCGAGCCGGGCCGCCCTCACCGGAGCGCCGTCTCAGCCCCGCGCCGGGCCGCCCTCACCGGAGCACCGTCTCAGCCCCGAGCCGGGCCGCCCTCACCGGAGCACCGTCTCAGCCCCGCGCCGGGCCGCCCTCACCGGAGCACCGTCTCAGTCCCGAGCCGGGCCGCCCTCACCGGAGCGCCGTCTCAACCCCGAGTCGTGCCGCTGCCACTGGAACGCCGCCACAGCTCCGAATTCGGCCAGCCTCGTGTTGGTAAGTCCTGGCTGGCTCTGCTTCTGGAGCCTCGAGGTTGGTCGCAGTTGGAGGCCGCCAGCTCCGCCATTAGGCCTCAGCACAGACGGAGGCGGAGAAGGGGGGATACGACAGAAAGAATCGCATTCCCCCGAAGGGAGAGACAGAAAACCATGTTTCAGCCCCCCCCCCTCCCCCGCCCCCCCACACATAACACAACCTAATAGCTAAAATTTGACTAAAACAAGACAAAAAAAACAACAACAAAAAGTAAAGACAGACGGACTGTAGGCGAGCCGCAGCCGTTCAACAGCGCCGCCACTTCCGGATTCTAAGGAATGAAATGAGAACATGTCCATACTTTTTTTTTTTTTTTAATTTATTTATTAGAAGTAGACATATTATAAAATGTAGTTACATATTATAGTAAAAAAACTTTTCATATACATCAGTCATACATTATTAAAATTTTCCATTATCAATTACTTCTGCTTCTAGTGTTTTTATTTTTTATAGAAAGAGGGAAAAAGAAAGGGTAGAAAGTTACAAATAAAAAAGAAAGCAAAAAAAAAAAACACAACAAAAAAACAAGGGAGGTGGAATGGGTTACCTGTAATACATCAATGGAGATAGGTTCGTAGGTTATAAAGTATAGTTTTTCATCTATTCCTGAGTTCAAGTTTCAGTTGGGTCCTCGTGCTGTGCCAATCTATCCCTTCAGATAGGTAATGAATGGAGCCCAAATTTTATGGAAAAGATCTTGTTTGTCCATTAAGACAAGTCTAATTCTTTCTAAGTATAGGGTCTCCGACATTTCCGTAATCCACATTTTAATTGTGGGGGTTGTAGGGCCTTTCCAAAATTTTAATGTTAATTTTTTTCCGGTTATTATACTGTAATTGAGGAAATTTCTTTGGTTTGTTGTGAGTGTTAAGCTTTGTTCTGATATTCCAAGTATTATTAATTTTGTGTCTGGGTCCAGTTTTGTATTAATAACTTCTGAAGTTATTTCAAAAATATCAGTCCAGAAATGTTTAAGTTTTATACAGTTTGCAAACGTATGTGTTAAATTAGCCTCTAAATGTAGACATTTATCACAAATAGGAGAGATTTGTGGGAAGATTCTATTTAGTTTTATTTTAGAGAAGTGTAGTCTATGTAAGACCTTGAATTGTATTAAAGTGTGTCTGGCATTTAATGAACATTGATGTATTTGTTGTAAACTTTCATAGAACATGTCCATACTTAAACATCATATTCAACTTTCATATCTTATTCTATGCAAGTATCTTTGGGATCTCTAGATAGATAGATAGATAGATAGACAGACAGACAGACAGACAGACAGACAGACAGACAGATACATACTTTATTGTCATTCAGACATTTCGGTCTGAACAAAATTATGTTGCCTGCAGTCATACACAGAATCAATAATAACAAAACATACAATAAACACAAATTAAACATCCACCACAGTGAGTTCACCAAGCACATCCTCACTGTGATGGAGGCAAAGTCTTAGTCTCCGTCTCTTCCCTCCTTGTTCTCCCTCTGCGCTGAGGCGATCGATCCAGGCCGAAGATGCCGCTCTCCAGTCCAGCGGACCTCCGTGGTGATGTCGCCGCCGCCGAAAGCCGGAACGCCGTCTCCGAGACGGCCCGCCACAGCATCAGCTCCGGGCCGCCGCCCCCGCTCCAGGCCGCCGTCCCAGCTCCAGGTCCCGCAGTCTCCACTCCAGGCCGCCGCCCCAGCTCCGGGTCCCGCAGTCTCCGCTCCGGGCCGCCGCCCCAGCTCCGGGTCCCGCAGTCGCCGCTCCAGGTCCCGCAGTCTCGGCACCGGGCAGCCGCCCCAGCTCCAGGCCACTGCCCCAGCTCCGGGTCCCGCAGTCTCAGCTCCGAGCCCCGCTGCATCAGCTCCAGGCCGCCGCCGAAAGCCAGAACGCCGCACCAGCAAGTCGGGCCAGCGCTGCCTTAGCCCCGAAGACGGCCAGCCTCTCGTTGGTAAGTCCTGGCTGGCTCTGCCTCCGGAGCCTCGGGGTCGGTCGCAGGTTGGAGGCCGCCAGCTCCGCCATTAAGCCTCAGCGCAGACGGAGGCAAAGAAGGGGGATACGACACGAAAAAGTCGCATTCCCCCGAAGGAAGAGACAGAGAACATGTTTCACCCCCTCTAACACAACCCAACAAACTAAAACTTAACCAAAACAAGACAAAAAAAACAACAGAAAAAAGTAAAGACAGACGGACTGCAGGCGAGCCGTAGCTGTTAACAGCGCCGCCACTTCCGTATTCTAACCCAACAAGCTACCTTTATTCTAGTGCATTTTATTCAAAATCCTTGTCCTCATTATTGAAACTTGGTGAAAGCGGCCTATTGTTTTATCCTTTTGTAATTTGCAACTTGCACAACTTCATCCTAATCTTCAATTCATTCCTCACTCTCCAGCCTGAGTGATGTGAAACCTTGATCACCCGTGTTGTGCTCTTTTTTAACCTATTCACTCATTTGTATTGCCCCGTGCCTCCTTTTTTCACCCTGTCAAAACTTTGTCCAACATCTCTAACACTTTTCTTCCAGTTTCAACATTGTTACCTATTTCCCCTTGTGCTTTGGAGCATCTTTGAGTTAGGGCTACCATACAATTATTCCAATCAAGAGTCTTTATCAACAGTGTTTATTTGTCATATGCACCAGATATGAACCAGAACAAAGAAATTAATTATTGCTGTAAGTCATGGTCATCATTTCACAAGAGGGAATTATGAAAGGAGAATTTCAGCCTTATACTACTCAAAAAAACTTGTACAGCTCAGAAACTGCTCAATCAACGAACCCTGTCCATGCAACCGTTATACCAATCCAATTTACCAGTATTTGCTCTGCACCCTCTACACTTGGGCCATTCAAATGCTCATCCAGATAAATATTTAGGATTTCTGCCTCCAACACTCTTTCAGGCAGTTCCTTCCAGATTCCAAACATCTGTGTGAAGATATCCTCCACAAATCCCTTCTTAACCTTCCACCTCTTACAAAATACCCATATTAAGATTCTCCAGAAGACCTGCTCTCTTAATGAGAGCAGTTCTCAATGAATCTGTAATTACTGCCCTCCAACTAGGGTGAATTTATTTCATCTGATATTTTTGTTCTGTTTTCACTTAGAAAACCTATTTGCTCTATGATTAATATTTGGTGTCGCAAAGAGTTGTGGTGAAGAAGGCTGTTGGCACACTGGCCTTCATCAGTCAGGAATTGAGCATAGAAGTTGGGACGTAATGTTACAGTTGTTCAAGATGTTGGTGAGATCGCACGGAGTATTGTGTTCAGTTTGGGTAGGCGACGACTTTATTCCTTGGAGCTCAGGAGACTAAGTGGTGATCTTATAGAGGTGTATAAGATTGTGATGGAGATAGATAGGGTGAATGCAGAGTCTATTTCCCAGGGTTGGCGAATCAAGAACATGAGGGCATGGGTTTTAGGCAAGAGGGGAAAGATTTAAATGAAACCTGAGGGATAATTTTTTCACGTGCTGGCTGATGGGCATTTGGATTTAGCTTCCTGTGGAAATAGTTAACCCATGTATGATAACAACATTTCATGTTGGTGTTTTCAAGAGAGAGATCTACCTCTTAGGGCTAAAGGAATCAAAGGATATGGGGAATGGGGGGAAAAGCAAGAACGGGGTACTGATTTTAGATTATCAACCATGATCATATTAAATGGTGGTGCTGGCTCGAAGGGCCGAATGGCCTACTCCTGCACCTATTTTTCTGTGTCTCTAATAAGTATTTGGACAGGAGATGGATACGAATGATTTCGAGGGATATTGGCCAGGTATGGATAAATGAGACTTGCAAGTAGCATGCACCAACATACCACTATTTAGGGGGCACATTGGTGTAGCTCATAGCCCTGCAGTCTCAGAGGTAGCAACATGGAGTAAATCAAACCAAGTGCCGTTTGCATGTTCACGCTGTGACCACTTGGATTTCCGTCTGGTTTTCCAAATTATTCCCACATCGCAAAGACATGCATGTTGGTGTGTCATTTCGCCAGTGTAGTTTGCCCCTAGTGTGTGGGTGAGTGGTAGAATCGAGGAGAGTTATAGGCCTGTCCCACTTAGGCGACTTTTTAGGCGAGTGCAGGAGACTCTGCTTGCCACATGGTCGCCACATGTTCACTGGTGGTCTCTGGTGAGTCTCCTTCATGGTCGCGAGGAGTTCCCGCATTCTGGAAACTAGTCGCGGCCTCAGTATGGTAGCCGAAAATGTTTCAACATGTTGAAATGTTTTCTGCGACCAAAAAGTGGTCGCCATGGAGAAAATCAATAATCCTGTAGTCGTAGGTGCAGTTGTAGTGGGGTCGCCATGTAGATATGGGTAGTCATAGGTAGTTTTAGTTAATCGCCTTTGCTGTCCTGTCATTTTCAAAAAAACTTAAGCAGGAGGTTTCAGAACCAAGGATAACCGACTGGTAATGTTAAACGTCGACTGAACTTCACAGTTGTGTATCTCTGGCATTAAAAGTTGTCTGGCTTCTTACAAGTTTTCTCCCTCTTTCTCCCCCCTTCTCCCCTCTTTTAAATGACTTACCGTGCACTGTGCTGCCCATCTTAATTACAGTGCCAACCTTCCTGTTCATCGCGATGTGTGTCTGTATCACCTTGGCTTTGTACCGTGTGAATTTCAGACAGCACTCCCCCGCTTGCCCTGGCCCCCGCCTTTGCGATGTGTTTGTGTGTGTGTGTGTGTTCCACTCTGACAGTTGCCGTTCCAGTTCCTGGTTTTTCAGGCGGGTGCCGGTAACATGACAGTCGCCGGCAGTCCGTTGAAAAATCACCGTAGTGGGACAGGCCCATTAATGAGATGTGGAGAGACTAAACATAGAAACATATAAAATAGGTGCAGGAGGAGGCCATTCGGCCCTTCGAGCCAGCACTGCCATTCATTGTGATCATGGCTGATCGTCCACTATCAATAACCCGTGCCTGCCTCATCCCCATATCCCTTGACTCCACTAGCCCCTAGTGCTCTATCTAACTCTCTCTTAAATCCACCCAGTGACTTGGCCTCCACTGCCCTCTGTGGCAGGGAATTCCATAAATTCACAACTCTCTGGGTGAAAACGGTTTTTCTCACCTCAGTCTTAAATGACCTCCCCTTTATCCTAAGACTGTGGCCCCTGGTTCTGGACTCGCCCAACATTGGGAACATTTTTCCTGCATCTAACTTGTCCAGTCCTTTTATAATTTTATATGTTTCTATAAGATCCCCCTCATCCTTTCTATAAGATCCCCCCTCAAACTCAAGTGAATACAAGCCTAGTCTTTTCAATCTTTCCTCATATGACAGTCCCGCCATCCCAGGGATCAATCTCGTGAATCTGCGCTGCACTGTCTCAATCACAAAATGGGCTTAGTGAAGAAGTGGTATAAATGGATGCTTGATGTTTGGTATGGTCAATGGGGTGAAGAGTGTATTTCCATTCTAAATGATTGTATATAGTATTCAAATAAAACAAAACATTCTGAAAATACACTGCAGATAAAACTACCCAGGGAAGGAGAGAATTTACTTTTCCTGGAGGGATAATCTTGTTTTTCATCTTTATTTCAGATTTCTGGTTTCTATAGTCTTTCTTAGGCACTTGGTTTTTTTTGTCAGAGGTAGTAAGAATACGGATGTTTATTAGACTTGTCAGTGTAGAAGAAAAATGGTGTGGATAAATTAATCATTGATGAATTTATCTGAACGATGACATGCTCAAAATTCATTTTAATTTACTTTTACCTGGATATTTATTTCACATTTAAGCCTTACATAAATGTAAATGCTTTTGTCATAATTATCTGGGGGGACTGGAATGTGCAGTAATCATTGCAGACTTCCTGGAAGGTCTGGGTTTCAATGTTCTGGGCAGTACTGTGATGGTGGATCTCTGAGATAGCAGGGACATCACATCTGATCTGTGCCAAAAACAGAGCATTATTTACCCCTGTTGAAAGGTGGGCAAGTGTAGATGTTGCACAAGGATAGGATATGGTTGATATTATGGTTGATATTATGCACAGCTGAGTAAAAGTTTCTGGATTTTTAGTAATTTGGCAGAATTATATTGGCTTGTGGGGTTTTCATAGCCACTGGAAAAGTACAAATCTCAAGATAATCTCAGTCTAAACTCCAACAAATACATTTGGGATTGTTTAATATTTTACCATAAGGATTTTAACGCCTAAAAATAGTTTAGTAGATCATTTCTTAACAAATGCAAAACCAAAATTGGGAAGAATGATCCATCCACTTTAGTCGCAGCATAGATCTTGCCATCTAACTTCAAACAAAAATAACATCAATCCTCTGACAATCATCAAAAGTGCATTGTTGATGAATAAAGTGGAACACAGTTTTCAGTGGGAAAATAGTTGAACAAAATTATCATTATATGAGTGTTTGCATTCAATAATCCTGAATTGTCTCTGGGTTTTGAAGTATTTATGTGCATACAGTGCCCTCCATAATATTTGGAACAAAGACCCATCATTTATTTATTTCCCTCTGTACTCCACAATTTGAGATTCGTAATAGAAAAAAATCACATGTGGTTAAAGTGCACATTGTTAGATTTTAATAAAGGCCATTTTTATACATTTTGGTTTCACCATGTAGAAATTACAGCAGTGTTTATACAAAGTCCCCCCATTTCAGCGCACCATAATGTTTGGAACACAGCAATGTCATGTAAATGAAAGTAGTCATGTTTAGTATTTTATTGCATATCCTTTGCATGCAATGATGGCTTGAAGTCTGCGATTAATGGATATCACCAGTTGCTGGGTGTCTTCTCTGGTGATGCTCTGCCAGACCTGTGTTGCAGCCATCTTGAGCATGCTTTTTTTGGGTGCTAGTCCCCTTCATGCACTTCAGCATATAAAAGGCATGCTTAATTGGGTTCAGATTGGATGATTGACTTGGTCACTCAAGGATTGACCATTTTTTAGCTTTGAAAAACTCCTTTGTTGATTTAGCAGTATGTTTGGGATCATAGTCTTGCTGTAGAATGAACTGCCGGCCAATGAGTTTTGAGGCATTTGTTTGAACTTGAGCAGATAGGATGTGTCTATACACTTTAGAATTCATTATGCTGCTACCATCAGCAGTTGTATCATCAATGAAGATAAGTGAGCCAATACCTTCAGCAGCCCTACATGCCCAGGCCATAACACCCCCACCACTGTGTTTCACAGATGAGGTGGTATGCTTTGGATCTTGGGCAGTTCCTTCTCTCCTCCATACTTTGCTATTGCCATCACTCTGATATAAGTTCATCTTTGTCTCATCTGTCCACAAGACCTTTTTCCAGAACTGTGGTTGCTCTTTTAAGTACTTCTTGGCAATGTAACCTGGCCATCCTATTTTTGCAGCTAACCAGTGGTTTGATTCTTGCAGTGTAGCCTCTGTATTTCTGTTCATGACGTCTTCTGCAGACAGTGGTCATTGACAAATCTACACCCGACTCCTGAAGAGTGTTTCTGATCTGTCGGAGAGGTATTTGGGGATTTTTCTATATTATAGAGAGAATTCTTTTGTCATCAGCTGTGGAGGTCTTCCTTGCCTGTCAGTCCCATTGCGATTAGTAAGCTCACCAGTGCTCTCTTTCTTCTTAATGATGTTCCAAACAGTTGATTTTTGTAAGCCTACCTTTTGGCTGATGTCTCTAACAATTTTATTCTTGTTTCTCAGTCTCAATATGGCTTATTTGACTTTCATTGGCACAACTTTGGTCCTCATGTTGATAAACAGCAATAAAAGTTTCCAAAGGTGGAAAGACTGGAGGAAAGAATAGGTGCTGAGAGCTCTCTTATACCTGCATTAAGGAGGCTATTAAACACACCTGAGCAATTAAAAAACCTGTGAAGCCATGTGTCCTAAACATTATGGTGCCCTGAAATGGGGGGGGACTATGTATAAATACTGCTGTAATTTCTACATGGTGAAACCAAAATGTATAAAAATGGCCTTTATTTTTTCTGACAATGTCCACTTTAACCACATGTGATTTTTTCTATTACAAATCTCAAATTGTGGAGTACAAAGGCAAATAAATAAATGATGGATCTTTGTCCCAAACATTATGGAGGGCACTGTGACTAAAATCTCTGCTTGGGTCCACGCAATAATACAGTTTCTGATGTACTTTGGTTGCTGATGGTTGTAATTCTAACTGAAGCTTTTTAAATAGGTTCTGTTATCTTGTGTAACCAACAGAATATGCATTGCTTCCAAAATTAGTGCTTTAGGGATTTTTGGTTTATATTTGTGTCAAGTCTAAAGGAAGCTGGTTTCATTATTTGCAAGGTTTTTTCCCTGCTCTGTAGCATTAGTTACAAATGATTAGAGAGGTGGTATAGTTATGCAAAGTAACTGTAATGGTGTTGTTCCAGCAGTGCTATAGTTCACCTGTAATTCACTGAAGGCATATCCATCGTGAGATTTTTTCTGAATAATTGCGAAGTGCTTTAAAGAACCATATAGACCGTGTGACCAAGAATATCGATGCAAGGTGAACTATACAGATATTAATTTGAGGCTCTGTAAACATTTTCAAAATGTAGAAATATTGAAAGCCTGAGTTTTTGCCAGGGGAACTGACAAGCATTCTCTGAACACTTCATTAATTAGTTTATATGTTGTGACTTCTCTATTCAACGTTCTCTTTTAGATCAATTTAAAAAAAATCCAAATCATATGCTCACTATGCTTTACTAGGAAGATTGACTGAACTGTGCTACAGGACTTTTTTAGATGTTGCTGAGCAACTTGCATCGTAATTTCTTCTCCCATTTGTTCAAAAGGCATGTGAATGTTCCTGTCTTTTTGTCTGCCAACACAGAATGTGTTGACCACTATATCTGAGAGTCAAATAAGAAGAGTGCATATTCCATCAAAATTCTCAATATTAGAGACATAGATTTTTATAGCACGTTAACAGACCATTGTCTCCGCACAGGTCATCAAATTTTCCAGCACTTCTCTGGTGCGCATTGTTTCAATTACTTATCTACATATTCCTTAAGTTATGATAGTAACTGCCTCCACTATCCTCCAACTGCCTCCACTAACTGCCATTTGTATTTCAGATTTCGACTTCACTCTGGATGGAAAATTATTTCTCAAATCTCTCCAAAGCCTCCTACTCTACTTAAATTGGGACTTTTTTGTGGCTGTGCACGCAGATCCGGCATATTGGCACCTCTTAAAGTTAAAATAAAGTTTATGAATTAAACAGCAAGCCCCTAAACAGCTTATGCGAATTCTTGGATGATGATCCACTTAGGCACCAACAGCGAGGAATTCGATGCGTACTGGCGCCTTTTTGCCCACAAAACAAAAAGCACTGCCTTAAACTTTACCCATTTCATTGCTGATCACCAACTTAGAACTAGATTCAGGCTGTCAGAATTGTGTACAGATAAGTTCCTTTGGCAATCAAACCAGCAAATAAATTAAACACAATGATTGGAGGAAGAACGATAGTAGGGTTTCAAATTAATCTGACTTTTTATGTTGCGATCGTAATCTCTGTTCCCCAGGTCTCTTCCTTGACGATTAATTAGTAGCAAGGAAGTTGTCAATTAATAAAGCAGGTTTATTTATCACAGCTGCAGTGCACACTAGTGACCAGGGCTCTCATTTAACTTTTTTCCCTGTTGCCAGCCGGGCAACCTAGGCAGCTTTTTAGGTTGCCAAATGACAGTTTAGGTGGTCATTTATGACGGTTTGCATGACGCGTGCGATAATGTGCTCGGACAAAGTGTGTAGTTACCAGTCAGAATTATGCTCAATGAAGCATTCACATATTATTTCTGCTTCAAATAAAGTCACAAACTAAACATATTCACCAATCAAGACATAATATATACCCCAATGACATGCAGCAAACTTATAATACAGTATCTCGACTCTTTTTACACATTGCAATTAATGCAATTTCTATTAGTTCTTTCCACTTCCAAACAAAAATGTGGTTGGATTATTCAGCGTATGATCAACCTGTGTCAATAAATCCTGGACCATGGTAACATATATGCTTAACCATGCACACTACAGATTGATGCAAGCATGTTTTCAGTGAAGGACCGAAAATTACCATGACATGGCCATAGCATGGGTTGTTATTGCTATTGGCACAGGAAAACACTCTCGTTTTCCACATAATTTATCCATAACAAAATATACAGGCTGCATGGAAATTTCTAAAGGCATTTTATGATAATAACTGTTAAAACCGACTATACCCATCTGACAGGTTAAACATTACACTAACTGACAAGAGATGGCCAAAGGACATAACTGCAGCAAATGTTCTTTTGGTAATATGTTTAAAGGTGTCAAAACGCCACATTACCGGTCATTCAGATTAGATGTACGTGTTGTGAACAGCAATAAAGATATCCAGTTTGTACGCACCAGATTTTTTTTTAAATGATTGATAAACGCTGTTTCCATCATTCCCACTTCAGAATTAACGTTAAAATTTCAACTGATATATACGCGGACAAAATTTGAAATATATACATGACTGACTGTAGAAGTAAAACCTGGATAAATCCAACGTATAGTTGTGAATGTTGCTCATTAAATAACTACAGGACTGATACTCCATATTAAGATTTGCCGTTAAAATGAATTCTGTAATAACGTGTCAACGGTAGCAGTGATAATCGAACACTGCGGTTTTAATGTTTCAGGTGTTCACAATTTAATTAATCCATCTTATGGACTAAAGCAAATAATAACATTGGGAATTAAAACACATTTGATTGCATTCCGTTATCAAACATAGTCAATGTTCGCTCTGAAGACATTTCCAGCACAATAGGCTCAGGGAGGGGGGGGGGGGATAGATGGCGAGGGGGGGGCAGGGGTTGAGAAGGCAATCGGTGCGGAATGGATGAATTGCGGCAGGTGGATTAGTACATGTTAGTTGGAGTATGTAAAATTGTGAGTGGAGAGCACGGGGGATGTCAGTGGTGTTGAATGGGGGGGGGGGGTCAGTACGGGATTGATGGGGGGGATCAGTACAGGATGAATGGGAGGATCAATACAGGATTATTGGGGGTAGACAAAAATGCTGGAGAAACTCAGCGGGTGAGGCAGCATCTATGGAGCGAAGGAAATAGGCAACTTTTCGGGTCGAGACCCTTCAGGCTTTTCCACCCCTTCTTGAATGGGGGGGATCAGTACAGGATGGATTGGGGAGGGGGAGGGGGATCAGCACAGGATGAATGGGGTTCAGTACAGAATGAATGGGGGGGTCAGTACAGTGTGGATCGGAGGGTCTGTGCAAGATGAAAGGGGGATCACTACAGGATGAATGAGGGGATCAGTACAGGATGAATGGGGGGGATCAGTGCAGGATGAATGGGAGTATCAGTACAGGATGAATGGGGGTAGACAAAAATGCTGGAAAAACTCAGCGGGTGAGGCAGCATCTATGGAGCAAAGGAAATAGGCAACGTTTCGGGTCGAGACCCTTCAAACTGTTCCCCCCCCCATTCTTTTTTAATGCGGGCATCAGTACATGATGGGTGGGGTGGGGGGGTCAGCGCAGGATGAATGGAGGGATCAGTACAGGATGAATGGTGGGATCAGTACAGTGGATCGGAGGGTCTGTGCAGGATGAATGAGGGGATCAGTACAGGATGAATGGAGGGATCACTACAGGATGAATGGGGGATCAGTAAAAGATGAATGGGGAGTTCACTACAGGATGGATGGGGGGGGATCGGTGCAGGATAAATGGAGGGTGGGTCAGTCCAGGATGAATGGGTACAGGATGGATGGGGGAACAGTACAGGATGGATGGGGGAGCAGTGCAGGATGAATGGGGGAAGGAGTGCAGAATGGATGGGAAGGGGGGTCAGTACAGGATGAATTGGGGGGCCAGTGTAGGATGGATGGAGGGTGGCAGGAGAATCAATGCGAGGTGGATAGGGTGATCAGCGCAGGATGAATAGATTGGAGGGGGGGGAGATTGGGTGGGGTGCACAGGGGATGTCAGTGAGGACTGAATAGAGACGGGAATGGGGATCAGTGCAGGATGGAGAGGTGGGGTCTCAGGATAAGGGTGGAGGGGGGCGTACAAGAGAGAGGGAGGGGGGGGCGAGGTGGAGAGGAAGGAAGGTCAGCGCTCTTCGGACAACATCGCTCCGCTGCCTTGGCCGTCCCTGTCCACCGCCAAGTGCCACCGCCAAAGGGGGAGGCAGTTGGGATCTCCTCGCCACCGCCTACTCTCCTCCGCCAGCCAACAGCAAATTGCGAGGCCGAGCGGTGCAGCTCAAAGATCCTATAGCTGTAGGATCTTTGGTGCAGCTGCTTCAGACGGCGGAAGGAGGCCTCCCCCTCCCTCCCGGCCTCGCCGTGCGAGAGGGTTTGTTTTGAAAGAGGTTATCGCCGTTAGCGGATTTGCAAGCAGCGGCCGCTATCAGGGCGGACGGGGTGCGGGAGGAGGAGGAGGTGGAGCCGCTGTCGCAGCGGCTGCTTCTGCTGTGCGGGGCCCGTCATTCGCTCCGACCCTTCGTCACCCCGCACCTGGTATCTTTGCCCCACACTACAGCCGTCGCCGACACGAAACGTCACATTCCTTTTCTCCAGAGATGCTGCCTGACCTGCTGAGTTACTCCAGTTTTTTGTGTCTATCTTCGGTATAAACCAATATCTGCAGTGCCAAGCCGGGCAAAATGACTCGGCGTTTAGGTTGCCCAGCGGCACTTTGGGTGGTCGTTGGCACCCGGGCAACCGCTAATTTCGAGCCCTGCACTAGTGGCTATATTTGGATCAGTTAATGTGTGAAATGCGTGCTCAACTCTGAAGTGCTACTACTGATCCAAGGCTGACATAAACTTGTCACCTTACTGTGTTTCTTTCCAAAACTCTGATTTTTAATATTAAACTTTACTTGTGTAGTAATAGTGAGTACAGTCACTGTTTATGACTATTCTGAATACAACAGGATCGTTTGTTAAAGTAACATTCTGTTGACTCCAACTGACAAATTGCTTTGAAGTATAATGTAATAAGCATACAGTAGATGTGTTGCCAAGATAACTATTGAAAGTATTATTGGATCACTTTGTGCTCATTACTTAATAAGAATATGCAAAAAACATAATTTTTCTGCAATGTCAGCAATTTTATCAACACTCCTTTTTCATTCATTCTTAAACAAATAACTTTTGTACTATTTATTAATAGGCTTCAAAACTGCAAAGCAAGATATTTTGGTTAATTGGTCTTCAATTCACTTTGTTTTCGTCTTTAAAAATGAAAACATATATTTATAGCAATTTTCAATTATTTCACCCAGATTTCTGCGGAGCCTGTTAATTTTTTGAGGTGTGGGTACCATTTGCCATGTTGGCAAAAATGTTCCATAAGCAGTGGAGAGATGAAAGACCATTTCAACTTCTGTGGTGCTGCTAGAAGAATGGACTTGTATGTGTTCAGAGCTCCATCCTTTTCTCCAGCCCCAACTCTTTGAATAGTGATGTAGGATCTTTTTGACTACCTATGGATGGAATGTTATTTACAATTCAACTGAAAAGTAGCACCAGCAGCATTAAAACAGTTTGTCAAATCTCTACCATATCAGCTGAGTTGGGTCCTGAAAGGACTGACCTAAAGGACCTTATTATTATTAAGCCCAGCTGACACAGAGATTTTGTTGGAAAATAAGCATGGCAATTATTCGTCAATTTAAATATTTTGTTCTGAATCACTATGAATTTGCAAGTTTGATTTTAAACCCAAATTCATAACCTTGACAAAATCATCTGAAGCAACTCTGATAATTATTCTTTGTAAATTCAAATTGTAGCAGTAGTGATGGTGGCTTCAACTTCAACAATAAATATTGATTTTTGTGGCCTGAAATCGATAAATCACCAACTGTCGTGATGTGGCTGTAAGCCACTGATCTAATGTGCATTTAAGAGTTTGATTTGGCAAAATGCCAAAACCATTCTGAACGTATAGTTTGATTAAGAAGTGGCGGTTCAGCCCCTCAATCCTGCTGCACTATTTATTCAGTCTGAAGAAGGGTCTCGACCCGAAACATCACCTATTCCTTCCCTCCATAAATGCTGCCTCACCCGTTGAGTTTCTCCAGCATTTTTGTCTACCTTTGATTTTTCCAGCATTTGCAGTTCTTTCTTAAGCACTATTTAATAAGATCACAGAGGATTTATATCTGTAATCTCCACTATGTATTCTTGTTTACCCTTGGTAACCTTTCAATCCTTGATTTTGGATTTTCAGAATGTCTTTGATAAAGTGCCACATGTGAGAGTATTAGAGCTTGGACAGAAGTTTGGCTGAATGGCAGAACACAAAGAGTGGGAATAAAGGGGGCTTTTTCTGGTTGGCTATCAGTGATGAGTGGTGTTCTGCAGGGGTCGTTATTATGTCTGTTACTTTTCATGTTTATATTCATAATCTGGATAATGGAATTTATGGATTTATGGTCAAGTTTACGAATGATACAAAGAGAGGTGGAGTGGCAGGTAGTGTGGAAGAGTGCAGAAGGACTTGGATAGGTTGGGAGCATGGGCAAAGAGGTGGCAGGAAGAATAGAGCATAGCAAAGTGTCTGGTTAAGCACTTTGGTAGTAGAAGTAAAGGCATAGATTGTTTTATAATGGGGAGAAGATTTCAAAATCAGTGGTGCAAATGGATTTGGAATGCTGTTGCAGGATTCCCAAAATATTAATTTGCAGGTTGAATCGATTGTAAATAAGGCAAATTGATATATTTTGGATTCATTTGGAGCGGACTAGAATATAAAAGCAAGGATGTGATGCTGAGGCTTTAGAGGGCACTTTTCGGACCACATTTGGTTTATTGCGAGCAGTTTTGGGCACCATATATGAGGAGGTGATGTGCTGGCATTAGAGAGGGTTTAAAGGAGGATTACGAGAGTTATCCCGGGGATAATTGGTTTAACGTAAGATGAACATTTGATGTCACTGGGCCTGCACACGCTGGGGTCCAGTCTTCAATAAAAGGACACGCTAGAATTTAGAAGATTGAGGGGGGATCTTATAGAAACTTACAAAATTCTTAAGGGGTTGGACAGGCTAGATGCAGGAAGATTGTTCCCGATGTTGGGGAAGTCCAGAACAAGGGGTCACAGTTTAAGGATAAAGGGGAAATCTTTTAGGACTGAGATGAGAAAAAAAATATTTACACAGAGAGTGGTGAATCTGTGGAATTCTCTGCCACAGAAGGTAGTTGAGGCCAGTTCATTGGCTATATTTACGAGGGAGTTAGATGTGGCCCTTGTGGCTAAAGGGATCAGGGGATATGGAGAGGGCAGGTACAGGATACTGAGTTGGATGATCAGCCATGATCATATTGAATGGCGGTGAATTCTCGAAGGGCCGAATGGCCTACTCCTGCACCTATTTTCTATGTTTCTATGACATATCTTTATAAAGGATATGAGGAGGAATTTCTTCAGCCAGAGGGTGGTAAATCTGTGCAATATGGCTGTGGAAACCAAGTCTATGGGTATTTTTAAAGCGGAAATTGGCCGGTTCTTAATGGATAAGGGTGTCAAAGGTTGTGGGGAGAAGACAGAAGAAAGGGGTTGAGAGGGAAAGAGATCAGCCATGAATGATGGGAGTAGAATGGCCTAATTCTGTTCCTATGATATGAACTTGATATTAAGAATCTACCTGAAGCTGCCTTAAAAATTCAGCATCTGCCTCCACTGTCCTTAGACAAAAGATTTGTAACCTGCTGATAGAGGGGGAAAAATCACCTTCCCCATCCTTTCAAGGAAGAGGACCCTTTATTGTTAAACAGAGATCTCTCTATCAAAACTTCTTGAGTTCCTGTGGGTTGCGGTCAAGCTATCTTTTAAACTCCTAGCTGGAAACCTAGTCTGCCTATCCTTTCCTTATAAGACTGCCCATGAATTTCAGCTTTCAGTCTAGCCTACATCTCACTTAACTACAATGCTTTTCTCTGATTTATTTCTCACTGCTTTGTTTGTTGCCCTAACTTAAGGGCCTTCAGCAATTTCATCCAATTTGACTCTGTAACCTCCTCGTGCTCTCACTTTTGCAACTTCAAACTGTTTTGAAGTGTGCCATTTTGGCCAACAAATCCAGGTTGGTTAAAATAGATTAGTATCAAACTTTCTCAGTGGTAACTTGTATATGTGCAGAACTTCACAATGTTTTTGTTTTTCCTTTTTTTCTTTAGTCCAAGTGGCTCTGTATTGGCCTGCATCGAGCAAGTTAAAACATATCTACTTACTGATGGAACTTGCAAATGTGGCTTGGAGTGTCCTCTTATTCTTTCAAAGGTAATAGGAAATTGAGTTGTTTCTCATTTTTGACAACTAATCAAATGTATTCCTTTATAATATGACTCTAATAGAAAAACAAGGACAATTTATTTGCACCATACAAAATGCAAATATTACATATTATTAAGCATCAACACATCAAAATTACACGGATTCCAGTAAGAGATCGCATCAGGTGCTGCTTAAGTTTAGAGAAAGCATTACAAAGCTGATTGACCATGTGCCCTTTCTAAAGAATTGAGAAACTAACAATGAAATGCTAAGATAAGTAATATAGTATGCCACAAAGCTTTTCAAATTAATAAAAGGATAATGGCGATGAGGAAGGAATGATATATAATGCTTTACTGAGTTTAATGTAGTGAGAGTGGAATGAGGAAGATGAACATTGTTTTAAATGGCTGCTCGAGAAAGTCAGTAAGATACGTGGTCACAATTATAAAACATTGAGACAACGCGACAGTAGCAAGTAGAGGAAAGCTCAGAATAGGACTGACCAAAATGATGTTTAAGTTTGTAATAATAGAGAGAGCTTGGCAGGTGAGGACAAATAGTTATTAGAGACTGAGACTTTTATTGCTGCCCAGTGGAGGGGGAAATAATTAAAAAGACACTTCGTATTCGGAGCTTTAGAAGGACCTCTTTAGATTAAGGTTCCAGAGAGAATCTTCAGTACAAAATAGTCCAGTTCCTCATTGCTCCGTTTACTCAACAATTCATCTAATGTCAACTTTATAATACTGAGGATCTCTGGCATGAATTGAGATGTCCAGGCTTAAATTCTAAATGCATTGTAGATTTGTCTTTCTTTCCAAGCTCTTCTTCTCTCCTTTTTAGATAGCAAATCATTATGCTTTTAATAATATTTCTATGATATGTGAAAGTTTTTTTTTTGCACAGTTGTCCAAATGTCAATCAGCTTCATTAAAGATTCAATTGCATTATTCAAGGAAGAACAACTAATATTACTTCATTTTAAAAATAGGTTAGCTGATTATTCACCTCATCACTCATTCATTCTAACAGTGTACAAATTGGCAGGTTTGTTTTCTTTCATCAGATCTGTGATTCAGTTCATTCACCATGAAGTGGTTTAATAATGTGCAGATGTGAAATCAATGGCCTTTTTAAATCTGGAATTATTAATGCTTGAGATGCTTTTCCTTAGTATTTGTAACTTTGCTTTAAATCTTGGAACTTTTTTCTTAGAACAGCAGGACTGCAGCAGTTCCAGAAAGCACCTCTTTACTAGCTGCTTAAAAGAAATAGACGTGCTCAAATGGTGTAATCCATATCCAAACAGCTTTTTTGATCTCAGCAATCACCAGAAATACCGAATTTGATTTACTCATTGTTTGTTTCGTGAATCTTAGAATTATTACCAAGAAGATACTTGAAAAATACTTTCGCCAAGCAAAACTGATAGTATTCATGAGAATAAAAACAAATGTATCCATATTATGCATGAAAACAAACAGTGATAACTTTTATCCTGCTTTTTTGTTATAATTTGCAAACAAATTGAACAGAGAATGCATTTTAGGTTATATAATACAAAAATGTCTTCGATTTTTTTTTAATGGATCTCCATTTACAAATGACATTACAAGCAAAGTCTTGTTCCCTTTGATCTTGTCCTGTTTGGAACAATTGATCTGCATTTTGTTTTACAGATGCACCTACGATCCACTTTTGCATAATTTCACGGATTAATTAATATGCAGCCTAAGAAAGTCACCATGAGTCCTGGCTATGCACCCTAACGTTAATTGGAAAAGGGACAAAGGGAGATGATCTGTTTCTCTCCCAACAGGCACTATCTGACATAGGGAGAAGGCAGGAGAATGGGGTTGAGGGGGAAATAGATCAGCCATGATTGAATGGCAGAGCGGACGCAACGGGCTGAGTCTCGTTTCCTATTTCACTATAAGAAATCCTGCAATGATGTTACCTTTGGCAAACATACAGAAGTTACCAACTGTTGGGTGTAAGTTTTATGTTTCATCACTCGCTACATATAACATCTGGGATATTGTTTGAGGCATATTAAAATAAATAGCTGTACCATTTTACACATCTTCAGCAGATTGGCCGAAGATGTGCTTAGTGGTTGCAAAATATCATGTTTATATCAAGTGCTGGTCCCCAAAGTAATTTACTTTTCCCTGTGAGTATCACGACTTTGAGAATTAATGTTGGGACAGTGAATTAGTAACACAAGCATTATCTTGATTTAAGGTATTCACTTTTGACCCTGGAGCAACCGTCAAACAAAGAACAGCAGAGGATGTGAAGGCAGATGAAGATTTGACAAAACTTTGCATTCATAAACGAAAAATCATTGCTGTAGCTACACTACATAAAAGTATCGAAACACCACATCCTTCCTTGCTTTTAACAAGCCCAGGTGGTGGAACAAGTAAGTTTTTTAAAAATCCAGTAGCATTCAATCCGTTTAAGACTCTGTGTGGATTGTGATTTACGTAAAAGTTGCATTGTCTCTCAACTTTTCCACTCTTCTGTATTTATTATCGCTCTTTGACATTGATATTATAGTTTGCTTTCTATTAACAATAGAGTATACCTAGGATTTTCTTAAAACAGCGTAGAAGCTATAATATGTAATATTGACAAGATCCTTTTAATTGACAAACATTAATAGTAGATAAGCAAAATTTGCAATGTTTTTTTAAACTGGTGTTTAAATGGAATGAGTGTATGAAAGAAAGCAACAACTGTTGTTGCAATATAATTTAGTGCAGTTAATGGGGATTTAAAAAAATAATGCTTTGTCTCATGAACTGGGTAACTGAGTCTTTATCAAATCAAGTGACTGCTGGTATTGCAGAAAAAAATAGAATTAATGAGAATTGGGGTACAATAGCTCAATGGCAAAGTTAATGGATTAGCAACAGGATTATTCATCTGGAGACACACATTTGATTCCCATCACAACTCTGGGGCAACTTAAATTCAAATAAAGAAATATCATTAAAATGGAAAGCTTCTGGTAACCATAACATTTTGTTACTGCTGTGTCATGATAAGATGGCACAGTGTTACATAGACAATAGGTGCAGGAGTAGGCTATTCGGGCCAATGAGCCATTCAATGTGATCATAGCTGACCATCCACAATCAGTACCCCGTTCCTGCCTTCTCCACATACCCCTTGATTCTGCTAGCCCTCAGAGCTCTATCTAACTCTCTTTTGAATGCATCCAGGGAATCTGCCTCCACTGCGTTCTGAGGAAGAGAATTCCACAAATTCACAACTATTTGTGTGAAAATCTTTTTCCTCATCTCAGTACTAAATGGCCTACCCTTTATTCTTAAACTGTGGCCCCTGGCTCTGGATTCCCCCAACATCGGGAACATGTTTCCTGAATCTAGCGTGTCCAATCCCTTCAAAAAAATTTTGTTTCTATAAGATCTCCTCTCATCCTTCTAAATTCCAATGAGCCCAGTCGCTCCATTCTTTCATCTTATAACAGTCCCACCATCATGGGAATGAACCTCGTTCCCTCATTCATTCCCGCACTCCCTCATTAGCAAGAATGTCCTTCCTCAAATTAGGAGACGAAAACTGCACACAATACTACAGGTGTGGTCTCACCAGGGCCTTGTACAACGGCAGAAGGACCTCTTTGCTCCTCTCCTCAACTCCTCTCGTTATGATGGCCAACATGCCATTAGCTTTCTTCACTGCCTGTTGTACCTGTATGCTTACTTTCAGTGACTTGTGACCTAGGGCACCCAGGTCTCATTGTACTTCCCCTTTTCCTAACCAGACACCATTCAGATAAGTAGATAGGTAACGTTTCGGGCCGAAACCCTTCTTCAGACCCGAAACGTTACCTATCTCCTTCGCTCCATAGATGCTGCTGCACCCGCTGAGTTTCTCCAGCATTTTTGTGTACCTTCGATTTTCCAGCATCTGCAGTTCCTTCTTGAACACCATTCAGATAATGCTGCTTCTGCTTCTGCCTGTGAAATTCGCACATTTCCCTTGTGACTGTTCGTTTCCTTCAAGTACTCCATCTTCCTAACACATCTCAATGACATGCTGATTGTTAGATTAAATGGCGACTTTAAATTGTCTGATTGTAGGTGAGTGGTGGAATCTGGCGGTAGATGGGAATGGGAGGAGAATAAAATAGGGTTAGTGCGAATGGGTGCTTGTGAGTTAACGTGAACGTTGGCCTAAGGGTGTCTCTCCATTTCTATGATTGTACTGAAGTAAGTTTTCAGTTACTTCTCTCCTGCTGAAGAAAGCTCTGGCATTAGAAGTTGTACAGAAGATTTTTTTAAATGTGAATATGCCAACAGACAAATTAAACAACTCTCCATGCATAATTTTCTGATTTGCCCTGCAGTTGCTTCTGTTTTTACTTCAGTTGTTTTAATTTCAATCAAGCTATGTTTAAGACCAAGAAGGTGCTTTTGAGAACCTTGACTCTTTTGTTCAAGTTTTATATTTTAATTGCAAAGTTACCATGCATGAATATTAAATTTTTATTTAACCTTTGACACCAGCAGCATCAAATTATAATATTGTTGTTTAAAACTTTGTTCTTGAGGTATAGGTAACATTGGTGATTCAGTTTTTATCTCCCATTTATAGTTGGCCCTGCAGCATTACAAATAAATAACAATGTTAATAATTGGATTCATATTACTGACAGAATCTGGCGTATTATTTATCTGAAGGACATGAGCGAACCATTATGGTTTTTTAGACCAATCCAGCAGCCTTTGTGCTCATTGTCTGAGTAAACCCAGAGGTTACTGAATTTTCATTATTTTGCCATTTGCCCCTCTGGCACTTGAACTTGTGGCCTTCAGGATAATCACTAAGCTATTGTACCTAAATTGACTGATTGGGAGGGGTTTATGACAGCACACGGCAGCTGGTAATGTACAATGCATTCTGTGGTGTTGGCAATAGATATTTGGAAATACCTTTATCATGTTGTCTGGATAAAGGGGCTTTATTAAAACAATAAAATCTGATTTTACTGCAGCTAAAATTGAAGACGGTGCTATTTAAAAATGTTATAGTCTTTATTTGTGTATTTTAAATTTTATTTTATGTGACCTTATGTAATAATCCACAAATTTGAATAGAACACAGTGAAATTGCCAGGTGCAGTTTACTATAAGTGTCTTAACATTATTATTAACTTTCCTTACTAACACACATTTTTTTTCAATAACCATTTTAACCGATGTATTTTTTATGAATGCATTTCAAATATTGATTGGCCCATTCCGGTTATTTCAGCAGAACTATGTATATTGTATTTTCCTTTTCTAATGTTCTCCCCTCCATTCATGAAAGAAGTAACACACATTTGTGAGTTCACAGAAAGAAGTGGCAACGGCCTTTGAGTTTCTCACAACTATCTAGTAAACAAAGTCCTCTCATGTCACGAGTTGCAATTGTTAATAGGATGTTCAGACATGAGACCTTCACAGCCACACACTCAGGTCTATGCCTCCTGTTCGTATGCCCATGATCCAACCAAAAGTCAGTCATTCGTGAGAATCTGGCTGGTTTTCTTGCCGTCTTCCAATTTCAGAATTTTCTCCACCAAACCTTCCAATCTTTGAATCACCAACCCCCCCCCAAAAAAAAACAACCTCAGTGCGCCCAAATTTATTTCAGATTTAGGTTCGTTTTAACTCTGGGACACTGTGGAGCAAAGTAAGGATTGAGATGGTGTGAGCAATGAGATGAAAATAGACTCCTTAATAGATTGATCAGTCTTGTACTTTATTCATGATGTATATGTTTTTTTCAGGTGGCACTCCTATGGTACAATCTCGGGCTGCAACTCCTAGAGCAACGAGAAATAAGTCACAAGAAGTAATAACAAATTCTTCGGTGCCAGACTACAAGAACACATTTCTGCCTAAATTGATGGGGGGTCCCAATGCTGCATCACGGCTTTATCAACAAGACCTATGTGGAAGCCCCCAACAAGAACTTCATGGCTATTCCAGGCAAAGGCTGGGTAGCAATGATCAAGGACAGAAGTCTCCATATCGTGGAAGTCATGGTGGTCTTTCTAGCCCAGCGTCATCAGGATCACAGATCTATGGAGATGGTTCTATATCTCCCAGGACTGATACAATGGGAAGCCCTGACGTGTTTACGCGAAGTAATCCAGGCTTTCATGCTGGGCCAAACTCCAGCCCAATTCACATTAATAGAATACCCCATTCCCCACCCACAGTTCTGATGCAGAATTCTTCATCCCACTCATCCTGTGCTATGGCTGGTAGGACTTCTATACCTCTTTCACCGACAATGACTACAAAAAGCCCAGTAATGAAAAAACCATCTTGTAATTATTCATCGAATATGGATATGCCACGAATTATGTTTCACAAACCTCCCCAAGGACCCCCAACACCATGTGCTCTCCAGAAAAAGCCATTGCCCTCAGAAAAAGATCCGTTAGGTATCCTTGATCCTATACCAAGTAAACCTAATCCAGTACTTATGAATACATCTAATTTCCAGACAACCATGCACTCTCAGGTACCTATGATGAATGTAAACATGCCTCCTGCTGTTGTCCCTCTGCCAAGCAATCTACCATTGCCAACTGTTAAACCTGGCCCAGTAAATCATGGAACTCATGTTCCACGGGTTCAACATTCAACTTCCACATCTGTGTCTCCTGCTCCAGTTACCTCTCCTGTACATATGATTGGATCTGTAATGGGAAGAATTGAGGCGTCACCACAAAGGTCTCGGTCATCATCCACATCATCTGATCACGGAAGCTTAATGATGCCACCTGCAGGACCTCAATCTGGCTGCAGTGGAATAAAGGTTCCTCCAAGGTCGCCAAGGTCATCTATGGGTTCTCCACGGCCATCTATGCCATCCAGTCCATCTACTAAGCCTGATGGGCATCATCAATACAAAGATATTTCTAATCAGCTGTTGGTTGGAATGAACAACGTTTTGAATCCTCAAAATAATCCTCTGTTTCCATCCGTATCTGTTGGGAATGTTCAACAACAAAAGGGTCAGCCAGGTTTGCTAGGAATGCCCTTAAATCAAATTTTGAACCAGCATAATGCTGCCTCATTTCCAGCAAGCAGTTTACTTTCAGCAGCAGCCAAAGCACAGCTAGCTAATCAAAACAAACTGTCTGGTAGTAACAGTAGTGGTGCTGTTGGCAGTGGTGGCAATAGTGAAGGACACAGCACTTTAAATACCATGTTTCCACCAACTACAAACATGCTGCTTTCAGTGAATGAAGGTCAAAGTGGCCGTGCAGCACTGAGAGACAAACTAATGGCACAGCAAAAGGATCCTTTAAGAAAGCGGAAGCAAGCTACCCCGACAGTATTGAGTATGCTGAAACAGTCTCAGATGAGCAGCTCAGGAGTTCCAAAGTCTGTGATTGACTCTTTAAGGAAACAAGGACAAAATTCATCTGTGACTATGAATAACACCATGTCTCAGTTACTTCAGTCAATGAGTTCACAGAGTTCTCAAATCAGTGGCAATAGCAGTGCTAGTTGTGGTAGTTCCACGACAGGTATTTCTTGTTCAACCAACCAACATAATTTTTCAAACACTAGTTTGAACTCTGGTTCCATTCATAACCTATCAGCTCAAAATCTAACAAGAGGGGAAGGTATTTCTTGCCAGAATACAAATAGTAGTTTAATCCACAGTTGTCAGGGCCTAAACAATCAATTTGTTGGGTTAGTTGGACAGCCTCATGATGGTGGCAATTGTGGGCTGCTTCACCAATCTGGAATGACTTTGGGAAATAGTTTGCATTCAAACCATCATTCAAGAATTGCAGCCTCTTCTGTAATGGTACCAAACAGTAGTGGCATTTGTTGCCAAACCAATGCTGACACAGGTATGGTTTTACACTAATTCATTGATTTATTTTTTAATGTTATTTTCAAATTTTGGCTCAAGTTTCAACTGTATATAATTTGCCATTAGTGTTTATCATCTGTGGCACAAGGATTGTACTGATTTCTACATCATCCGATTTCCTTAAATTTGTCAATTTTGTAAATTGCAAAAGGTTTAGATACTTTATCCTAGTATGGTGTCAATTCATCGATACAAATGTTTTGATCAGGAAGTAATTTCTATGTGATTTTACATGCTTTACTTCAGGATTGTAAGTTCAAAGCCCGAATGTTGCTGATCCTTTTAATATTTGATTAATTTCATTGTATTTTATTTTCATTATGCTAATTCGGTTTCATTTATGTGATTATGTGCTTGGTATATAATAAGTAAAAAACAGCCAATTTTTTTGCTTTTAACGTGTTTGAAGCCTCACAGCGACCATTTCCTCACGGATATGAATTTTTGATTTTATTATACATTGAAAATATAAAATTGCATTTCAGTTGAGCAATTAATGTAAAGTATTCTTAATTTATCCACATTTTATTCACATATCATTTGAAAACAGAATCCTACAACAAAGTACCTTCCATTAAAAAAAACTTATGATAATCATGTTGATAATTTTGATTCATCACTAATGTATTGCACAGTGAAAATAAATGCAAAAGTTAAATGTTTACTACCTTGTGTTGGGGCAGAAGAGTCAAAGATCCATGTAGTCTGTATAAAGATTTAATATTTCCAGACTTTATGAAACACAAGTTGAATTGTTAACAGCTTTGGAATTGTGCATTCTGGGAAGACTGGCCATGTATCAACAGTTTTGTCGTATTGCACAACCTTGACTGCATATTGTCTCAATAAGCTTAACTGTTTGGGGATCGTGTTTTGGACAGACTGGCTGGATTGCTTTGTGTGAGGAAATGGCAGCAAGTTAAATAACAAAGGAATCTGCGTGCCATTCACATAGAGTTTTCAGCACAAAGCAGCCACAACAAAGCTGGTCAAAATGAGGAGAACAACGTACACTTAATCGACACATTGTGTTTGTCTAATTGAATTATATGACATGAAATGTAGAGATTCCATGGTGGGAGGGAATGGCATATTTTTCTCTTTGTGCATAATTATTGACAGTTTTCTTGCTATGTCAATTTTTATCTTGTAACAACATTTTCCTCAATTTTCTTGCCCTCATTAATGCTATCCTCTCAGGAGGGCAGGATGGTCCATCCTATGGACATCTGCACAGACGCGAACGTTGTTCCTTGCTCAACCTATCAGGAGGTATGCTTGTGTGCTGTAAAAACTGGATCCATTTTCCATTCCCCATCATCCCAAACAAATAAATAATTTGAGACAGCCCAGAAATTTGAACAGAGTAAAAATGTACTCCATCTAGAACAAGCAGCCTTAAAAAGAATTCTAAATGAAAATCTTCCAAAACCTTACTCTTGGTAAAAATATGCTTGCTGCATGTCTCATTATCAATACATCTTAAGAACATTAACTTTGCATTCTGATTGAAATTTGCTTTTCTATTGGTCTCTTGAACACATTTTGCTATCATTGTACATCTTCATTTCATATCCAGGGCTTAGATTTAAATTTGAATAGAATACAGTTAAAAGTTTGTATTTTGTGGAATGTGAATGGAATTTTCTCTACAAGTATTTGCATCTTGGCCTTTACACAAATGCTCAAGTGGTGATTGAATCTCAGTGAAGAACCTAATCTGGAACCGTTTATGTGACCAAACAATACCATGGAGCAGACAAAAGCACGGAAGTGATTAAACTTGCTTAAAATCCAGAATTATTCCTTGTGTCCATCAGTATGAAGGAGTTGATGGCTCAAACAAAATTATAGAGTAATAATCAGAACTGAATTTTTGCACTGGTTTGTTTGTGACTATTAAGTTCAGATCATCAATTATTTTTATTTGAAATGTAATGTGAGCTGTTCTCACAATGAGTAAATATGTACAAGTTCAAACACAAACATCACCTCCATCAAATTTAGGATTATCTTTGCAGTGAGCTGTGTAGCATTAAGATGTGATGTACCGCTGTCTGACGTCTTTCTCCAGGTGCTGTATTATAATGTGGAGGCGGAAGCTTGAAGAATGATTTTCATAAGTGCCAAAATGCAGTGCTAGTATATTTTCTACTTAAGGTTAGCATTAACTTAATAAACTAAAGGTTGTTCAGGATTCTTTAAAACAAAGATGCTTACAAATGAATTGCATAGTAGGAGTGGGAGAAGGCCACATGGCTCCTTTTGCCTGCGCTGATGTTCAGCGATCAATACTGATCGACACTGCATACCCACCGCAAGCAAACTTTTCATCTTCCTTTATGAAAATCCGTCTACCTCACATTTAAAGTATTAGATTCTGCTTCCATCGCCTTTGAAAAAGAATGCCAAGGGAAAAAGTCTTAAATGGGTGACCCCTTTTTTATTTAAACAATAACCTTCTCCACCCCGTTGTAAATTCATTCACAAGGGGAAGCTATCTTTTTCACATCCAATGTTAAAATTCTTCAAGATTTTGTATGTTTCAACCAAGTTTCCTATCCCCTTTCTAAATTCCAGTTGGTAAAAGCAGAGCCTGTTCAACATTTCCTCATAAGACAACTCACCAACAAGTACATTTAACTATTAACAATTTATTAACATATTTCCTTAAATAGGGAGACCAAAACTGGAAATATGGGTTGACCAATGTGCCCTACATAACCTCCATACTTTTGTATACAATTCACCTTGCCATGAACTATTATAATCTGTTTTTCCTTTTGTTGCAGCAAATGGTTTGAAATGGGTTTAATGCAAGCAGGGTATGATTATAAACCACTTCCATAAATTGAACACTTTAAAATTGCGGCAGAACTAATGATTTATGACCTTATGGTTTACTCAAACTGATATGTTCATGACATCCGAGATGCAATATTGATGATGCAAAATACATTAAAAAGAATGCAAAGTGCAGTTGCAAATGTGTTCCAATCATTTTCTATCATACATTCCACAGCGTTAGAGTTCAAAATGGCACTTTTCTCAATTTAATGAACACAAACTTAAACTGGTTGAAAAGTATCATTAACTAGAAATCATTCTTTCCCACGTGCCTTTTCTGGCTCGACATTGAGATATGTAATTTACTCCTCTTATTCTTCATTCATTTGTTCCATTGTAGACCAGGTAACTTGATTTTGAATGTGTTTCCACTTCTGTGTAATATTTATTCACTTTGTATTACGAGACAACAACATCTAGGAAAGCGTGTTCTTCTTACTTGTTACCTTAATATTTTCTGGTTCCATTCTTATCTCATAATATTATGACCTTGGGATCATTATAGGACCAGTTGTAGTATGTGTATATTGGGTAAACTGAAATTAAAATTACAACAAACTATGTATGATTTTATTTTTATATTTGTTTAGTTTACATATTTATACAGTTGGGTAAAGTTATACATAAAATACTTGTGTGAAGAAAAATTAACTTTTTTCACTTGTGTTAAATTAATCACTACAATTCAGAATTCCAATCCTTAAGTATATTCAAGATTGTTCTTTACTACACATAATCTGCAATTAATATGTGCACTGCAGCAACTTTATGTAACCAATTAATCGGTTTAGGTTTATTATGCATTTGATGGCTCATGACTATTTCTAGGCCGATGCTCATTTGGATATAGAATTGACATGTTTGTTCAAACTTTTTAATAAATGTTATTAAAAATGAGCTGTTGACAAAATTGTGTAACTCCATGCACTTGTGCTGTTTGGCTAAAATGTAATGCTTGTAGTTCAACTTCGTCTTATCTCGCGATAGTAAAATAGAGTATGATTTAAAAATAATTCCCAATCAGGCCAATTTTATCACTGCATGTTTAGAATGCTTGTATCAACATGTGTTCGGGAAAGTCGCACTTAAATCAAGACACTTCAATGTTTCTTTATATTTGTTTATCAATACTTTCCACTTAGAGTGGCCGCTGTTGGGGATAGAATCATTAACACTTCAAGTTAATTATATAATGCAAAATGTTCTCTACTGGGTAAAAATAGTAAGAATAAAATGTATGGTGGTTGTATAGCTCAATAAAACATCACTGTCATAAATAAACAATGATTTCAGGAATACCAGGTGAACACCATTTAACTTTAAGTAAAACTGTACTTTGCAATTTCATGTTGTATAAAACAAATATAACTGAGATCAAACTTGACTTTAACAATAATTTGCATTTATGTCACAAAGCATCCCAAATATTGTTTCGAGTGAATTCATTCACTTTTGGGCTGAAGACCACTGTTCAGAAATGTGAAAATGTACCAGTGAAGTGTTACTGATCTGTTATTCTTTGAGCCTTCAGTAACCTTATGTTTCCGATAAACTCTTAGAATGGATAGTTTATGGAGATTTGCCCAGGAGGTTGCTCTCATTCAACAACATTTGCCAAACTACATTAGAAATGTACATAACTGTGCAACGGATTAAAGTAATATTGATAATATCAGACTCTCAATTGTTCCTATTGGCATCCCAATGTCAGTTTTTTTGTTAATATATATAATTTGCTCATTATGTTTGATAGCTTTAATTTTTATGGTGCCTATATCACAATAAATGTACTAAGGTACATCATAGTTGGGAAAACTAATATTAAGCCAGGAAAATATACATTTTAAATGTATACATGCTAAATAAATTGGGTATTGCTCAGGACAGTTTGCCAGTTTATGTCATTCTTAATTCCTAATGTATTAATTACCTCTGAATATTTATCTTTTGTTAAGAATATGCAGCTGCAATGATATATTATAACAGGGGAAAGATTTGGACCTAACAGATCTATTGGCTTAATGCAAACAAAGAATATAGTGCTTCAAAAACATCTTTGAATGACTTCTACTTCCACCTACTCCAAAGAAATATAATTGAAACCTGATTCCAATGTACGTGCCAGATCCCAAATTGATAAAAATAGACCTATTCAGTCATTTTCTTTCTGAGTAATGATCCTTACTGAACCAAGAAATGAGAGACTGAAAGAAGTTGCCTTCCAGGCTCCAATGTGAAGAAGCCATATCTGGCTAATGAACTGCTGTCTAATTTGATCTTAAATCTTTTCTGTTTCTTAACATAACCTCAATTCAATTAATATTTTTATCGGATATTCGCTAATTCCCTTAGTTTTAAGTTTATTTTTATTTCATATCACAGCTTCCCATTGTTAATGAGTCCTCTCAGTGAACGCTTATTTTCATGCTTATTTTCTTCCTAAAGTGAGGTATTCAAATCAGACAGAATTTTCTGACTACAGTTTAACCGGTCATTTATATTTGTTTAGTATTTTATATTCCAAACTATTGTTAAAATCTCAGCCAACATATTTTATTCAGATTTAATGTGTCCGCTCAACTTCAGCACATTTGTCATTTTTAAAGTCACGCACTGTTTATGTCATGTTTTCTCTCTCCCAAATGTATTATATCATCTTTCACAACATTAGGTTTGATTTGATGTCTATCTGCATCTGGAGTGATTAATCTTTACAGCTATCTACACCTTATTTGTGGGGTTTTTTGAAGTCCAAATTTAAATTGCTTGTGTCTGTAAAGAAGGACAAAGGTTCCTATTAAATATATTTAATATCATTTCCCAGTGAAAAAAACAAACCATATCACTCTTCTAGGATTCCTGTTTTTTAAACATCCAAACTTTGTTTACTTACTACTTTTAATATGTCTAAATACAAGTAAATATTTCTTAAATTTCTTGTGGGGCACCTTAGCAGATTCTATTGTTAATCTAGGTCAACAATAATAATTAAATAGCCCATTTCAAAGCACCCCTTTTACATCTCCAATGTCCATTCAAAAGAGGTCCTGTTTCAACTGCTGATCAACAAGTCAAAGTTGCAAACTTTTGGGTGGGAAAAACTGAATTTTGGATGAGATTCAATGTCTCTCGAGACAGATCGTCGATAGGAAGAGTTTATAGGAATAGACAATAGGTGCAGGAGTAGGCCATTTGACCCTTCGAGCCAGCACCACCATTCAATGTGATCATGGCTGATCATATGGGCCAACTGCAGGGAAACGGGACTAGCCCAGAATACCAACTGGTTTGGTCTGGATAAATTGGCCAAAAGGATCTAATTTCCATCTCTCTTGCTCCATGACCTCTAAGTAGTAATTAAAGCTTAACATTAATTTTGTATATATTTGCATTTAACAATAGACAATAGGTGCAGGAGTAGGCCATTTGACACTTCGAGCCAGTATTCAATGTGATCATGGCTGATCATCCCCAATCAGTACCCCGTTCCTGCCTTCGCCCCATATCCCCTGACTCTGCTATTTTTAAGAGCCCTATCTAGCTCTCTCTTGAAAGCATCCAAAGAACCTGCCTCCACCGCCCTCCGAGGCAGAGAATTCCACAGACTCACCACTCTCTGTGAGAAAAAGTGTTTCCTCGTCTCCATTTGAAATGGCTTACTCCTTATTCTTAAACTGTGGCCCCTGGTTCTGGACTCCCCCAACATCGGGAACATGTTTCCTGCCTCTAGTGTGTCCAAGCCCTTAACAATCATATATGTTTCAATGCTGATGCAGTCTGTCAGTGACGTGTATGATATCGATTTGGTTATAATTTTATTCACGCTCAGTCTCAATTGTAGTTAGATTTTTATTCATCCTATTAGCCTCACTGATATTGTATTAAACTGGCCCCAGTGTATTGTCAGTAGCCAGACCTGTGAGCTCAACAAAAAACAGGGCAGTTTTTTGTTTCTGGGAAAGTTATGATAATTTCAACAAACATGAAATTCCATCTATATAATATAAATAGACATAATATAAATAGCATCTTAATATTTTTTGCAATGTTATATCATAATTGAGAGTGCTATTAAATAATTAAGTGATTCGTATCAGACTGCTTGGACATTTTCAAAATCATTTTTTGTTGATGCATCAATTTTGTAGTTTTAACTTGTAAAGTAAAGCTAATTATAAGTATGTTGCTTAATTGGGAAACATGAAGCACTTACTGCAGTAGATCGTCCGTATGCAGTAGATCGATCAGAGAGATTGAAGATAATTTTCATTAATTTGCAATTTTCCAAGTTTCTAGTGGGATTATTTTAGATATAAATTAAGTATTAAGCAGTTAAGTATTAAGTTCATATAATGTACAACTAAAGAAAAGTCGAAAGGTGATTCAAATGTAAATTAGCCCAATATGCAGGATTTACTTTGTAAATAAGTACCATGATGTTGGTTAAACAGGTAATTTCCTGCAGTAGCATGTGTAATATGCTTGCACCGTTGTTAAAAATGTGTGGAATCATAAAATTGATGCTGATGTTATTATACTTCTCCGACTGAAAATCAGACCATTATCTGGTTACATGTACAATCTTTTTAATCTTTTATGTATTTTGTGTGGGTTGTTTTTGTACATAATCTAGAGCCCAGGTGAGCTCTTCTGCTCCAAAGTAGTGATTACATGATCAGGAACCTAAGGAAAAATAAATCTATTGGCCTCATTACATTAAATGCAAACATTTGATGTGTTTAGTTTGATTCGTATTCAATTGGAAAATCTATATTCTGTTGAACTTAAACACATATTTGCAGGACTATTTTTGTTTTATGCACTGATATTTACCCATTGTATTTCAAAGACCTCAGAATATCAGTTACTCCAACGTTATTTTTAACTTGAGATACAAATTTCAGGAATGGCACATTTAACTTCTTGTGTGCTTTGGATTTTTTTTTTTGGGAGAGATTGACAGAAATGTTTAAGAATTTAAATTGTTTGCCAGAAATTCAAGAAATATCATTTAACTCTAATTTGAAATGTTATGGGCCTGTCCCACTAACACGACTCTTCAGCGACTGTCTTCAAACCTTCAAGCTCGAGGGCACTCGCCTGAAAAACCTCGAGCTGGATCGACCGCAAGCCGGATCGACTGTCTGCGTGCACACACACCCACACACACACAAACACATTGCAAAGGCGGGGGCCAGGGAAAGCGGGGGAGCGCTGTCTGAAATTCACACCCGCGATGAACAGGAAGGTAAAAGACGGCTGGCACAGTTACGGTAAATCCTTTAGAGAGTGCGGAGAGGGGGGGGGGGCGAGTGAGAAGGGGGGAGAAGGAATGGAGATGCTTTTAAGAAGCCAGACAACTTTTAATAAAGTTTAGCGGGCATTTAACATTACTGATTGGTTTACTTACCTTTTTTCTCAATGAGCTTTAGCTTCGATTGCCTTTGATTACCTACGATAGCATTACGACCTACTATGACCTACCTCGACTAAACTTACGAGTTAAAAAATATTGATTTTTTTTTTACATGGCGACCTTTTTTTACTCGCGGGCATTTTTCAGCATGTTGAAAATACGCCGCAACCTAGCTGAGGCCTTGAGTACGCGGGGACTACTCGAGCATGAAGGAGACTTACAAAGACCTCGTGTCGACCATGCTGCGATTATGAGTCGAGGGCAAACTCTTCTAAACTCGCAAATTAGGTCCCACAGTGGGACAGGCCCTTTAGGCATACTGGAACATTTTACAATTTAGAGTTACTTGCAACATTTTGCACCATTCAATTTATTCTAAATTCACTTCGGTGGAACCTATTTTCATTTTTAACCAAAGGTTTTTGTTCCATTAGTTCTAATGTAATCACTATTTAGAAATGTTTTGAGCATCACTTTTGATTTGAACTGATGTATTTTGCATTGCCTGATATATAGTTTCCTGCATTTGTGTCAAGTGAGAAAAGCATTTTTATTTTCTCTAGGGTTTTATGCTGTAGGATATTTAATAATGACGAGTTTGTGTTGGGTTTAAATATTGTGTTTGGTTCTTTAAGAATGGATTTAATATGTCCAATTTATAACAGACAAAATGAAGAGCTGGTCAAGTGGATAATCAAACCTAGCAAATTAATCTTTTTGTTGTTAGTTCCCATGTTAAATTGTTAATGTAAAAATCGGAATGTGAAATGTAATCATTATAAATGCGAACACAAGTAATTAAGATATTTTGCTCATCTTTAACCTATCTGTGGGTTTCAGGTAGTTCTGGCCAGGCAGCATCCATGGCCATTGCAGGCACCAACCAACTTGCCATTACCAAGACAACATCCGTTCTGCAAGATGGAGTTATAGTTACAACAGCAGCTGGAAATGCATTGCATAATCAGATCCCCATGGGGGGTACACTTCCCATCATTGGTCAAAACAAGGCTTTTCATTTTGGACATGCCATCCCTACGAGTAGCAATCATACCCACTCTCTGAACCCAAACCTGCTTGGCTCTCTGTCCATTCCTTTTGCAATGAACCAGCAACATCTTCTGAACCAGAATATGCTGAACATGTTACCCACATCAGTAGATGGCAAGGGAGAAGTCTCTATGAATCCTTTGGGAATTCTGAACCCAAATTTAAATGCAGCTTTGACTTTGCTTCCTGGTGATTTGGCGGGACAGACTTTACAACCTGTTCAGCTTTTGGCAACACTGTTTCAAAACCAGGCACAGGCTACAATGCTACCCCTTACATCTTTTAACTTGACTCTCCCAGATTTATTGCAGCAACAAAACCACCCTTCACCTTCTGTGACACAAATCCAATCCCCGCCAGATCATTTGCATAGCAATCAATTAGTTAGTAACAGATCACAAACCCTTTTGACAAACCCTCTGGGGAACCCTTTACCAAGCCTTTCAAGCATTGATACCACTACAAACCCTCTCCTCCTCCCAGCTGTCACAGCAGCCCCAGGACTAATGGCCCTCAATCCCCATCTGTTGCGAAGTGTTCTGCACTCTCCTTTGAACCATGGTATAAATCACTCTGAAGTTTCCATAGCAACCTCATCCCAGGCAACCACTACCACCAGTACATCATCCGTAGCAGCACTTGCTGTCTCAACTCTTGGTGGGACAGCAGTCATGTCAATGGCAGAATCGCTGCTACCCATTTCAGCTGCTGGGCATGCAACAGGACCTACAAAATTGAACAACTTGCTACCACACCTCCCTTTGCTAGGAACCAACTTTCTTGGTAAGTTTTAAATTGCCAAGTGACTGGTACATTTTACTTGTGTCAAGAAATTCAATAGACATTTCAGCAATGTTATTTTTAATCTCTATTTAAAATATTCTTAAAAATGAGTTAGGGTATTAAATGTTTTGGACAGAAAACTTCCTCTTCACCTGGTACAGATTGAAATGTACTTGTGTGGAGTTACTCCATTTATTAATAGTTCAATCTCATGGAAAATAAATTGGGATTTTAAATATGTCACATGAATTAAGGAGTGCAACAAATATTACTGCAAGGAATTGTTTTCTCCCCATTTAAATCATTAGGAATGTATATGGATGATGGACAAATGTTTTGATCAGGCAAATAACACCTAAAAATCCTGAAAACGTATGTTAAGTGTACTTATTTCAGGAGATTCCTTTAACTTGCATTTCACATGCTTCCACTGCAATTTTTACATTTTTATCAGATTTCTGGAAAGCTTTGTTTTGGAGTGAAATTTTTATCAAGTAACATTTCAAGACTGGATTTATTTCAGTAAAACGGAATGACCTTGGTTGACGTAAGGAGTTAGTGTACAATGTAGTTAGTCACATGAGATATAAAAATTTTTGACGGAGTCGACTAATGGAAAATATAAAGAACCACTGATTTCTGTACGAGTAAATGATGGGAGTTGGCATTAGCTAATCTATTTAATTTCAATAACTATTTTGCCCCCTTATTGACCGACTTTCAAGAACTGATATTTGCAGCAAGTGAAACAAGGATCTAGGACTTGAATGAACAGGAAAAGCAACTGCATTTCCTTATTTAGTCAGAATGAAGAGTTGTGATATAACTAGCATGAGTTGAAATACTTTAATATGAATTTGGAAGAAATAATGGAGGGAAAGTGGCTGAATTACGACTATGAAAAGAAACAAAAGTCGTTTTTAAAATTAGAAATTTAATATCGTTCAGTAATGTTTTGAAGTTTAAGAAATGTGACTGCCATTGTGACGCTTGGTATTCGCTGGGAGTATTTGACAATAAAATTATTAAGATAATCTCATAGCTAGTTTGGATTTAATTAAATATGTCTGAAATTTAAATGGTTGCATCACAAGTTCATTGCTTCATTTCCGATTAGTTGTAAATTTTTCACAAAGATAGACCATAACTTGTGTTACTCAGTACACATCAGTGGTGAGACAAACAGCAAGATGTCATTTTCACGAGGTTGTTAACAGTTTATGATATCTCAATCAGCACCAATGGATCTCCACATTTCCTATGCAATGTCCTTCACCTGAGCATGCTGTAGCATTCACATAGGAACAATGAGTTTCACTGGCAATTTGACACAAAATTATGGGCTAAGTCAAAGAACGGAAAAAGATATTTTAAGATATTTAATTTATTTATACTCGGCAGTAAAATTGCCTGTTTTCAATGAATTGCCATTAATGATGAATTTTGTTTTCAACTATTTTATAGCTTTAATATTTTAACTGAGGTATTTGCTTGGAATTTGGCTAAAGAAAGCCTCTTTAAAAGCTGTCCTTTGCTTGTGCCCAATAAACAAAACTAAAAGATAATTGAGTTTTTGAAAATATACTCAACTGACAATCCTCAATTTTCAGACTTCTTCAGCCAACTGGGAGCTGAAAAGTCATCTATCCATGTTCTGCAGGCATGCTTCCTGACCCACTAAGTTACTCCAGTATTGTGTGCCTGCCTTTAATGTAAAATCAGTTACTGTAAAACTAAAACAAATTAATAGTGCTACCTTTTAATTTAACAAAACATACATCAAATATTTTATTGGTCGAGTACAGAACCAAAATAACTGCAGATGCTGTTTCACTGACCTCTCTGCCAGTTGCTAACCATATTCAAATTCCAATTCCCACAATGACCTTTCTCCTGGGCCTTCTCCTTTGCCAAAGCGAGGCCACACGGAATGTGTAGGGAGGAACAGCAGATATTGGTTTAAACGGAAGACACAAAAAGTTGGAGTAACTCAGCGGGTCAGGCAGCATCTCTGGAAAAAAGGAATAGGTGACATTTCTGGTCAAGACCCTTCAGACTGAGAGTCAGTGGAAAGGGAAATGAGAGAAAAAGATGGTACTTAGGACAAATGAGTGAAAGATATGCAGAAAGCAATGATAATCAAGGAAACGTGAAGTCCATGATGGTCCATGATGGTCCATTGTTGACTGTGGGATAGGTGATAACGAGTTATTACAGACAGTGAAACTCAACAGATAGTTAATACATAGTGGGACTGAGGCCATACACAAACTGGTGGAACAGCATCTCGTATTCCTCTTGGGTAGCTTACAAACCAACAGTATGAACATTGAATTCTCTATTTTTAGGTAATCTCGACTAACCTCTCCTCCTTCCCCCCCATTTCCCAACCCTGTGCCCTACCTAGACACACACCTATTTATCCCCTCCAACCCCTTTTCTCGCTCTGGATTCACAACACAACTCTTCAAGCTGTCATATACCTTCTGTTATATCTGACCCTTGTTCCAAACATCTTCCTATCAAAAACCAATGTCGACTTATTACCTGCTGTGTTAATACAATTGGATATCTGCTTGTTCTCAAGCCTATATCTTGAATCTTTTTTTAAAACCCTGTTCCACTTGCAACATTTATTGTTGAGAGGACCTTGGTCAATTGAGTTGATTACAACTTCCGTGCACAATCATTTTTTTGCCGCCAATTATACTTTCCCGGCAATATGCACTGATTTTGTCTCATTGACTATCGTTTTGAAATTGTGTGGTGATGTGCTCTGCCAGTCTTTTTTAAATCAATGCGCTCTGCCATAACTATGACTATGAAAAGAACTTGTGAATATTAATTATTGTGCATCAACAAAAATTATCTACGTAAGATTCAAATAGTGAACCATCCATTACATATAGACTGCAAATGAACCATTTCCAATTAGTTGCAGATTTGCATTACAGTTATATAATATTGTTCATCAACCAATTAAATCCTGAATTGGTGTTTAATAACTTGAATTAGGCAACGAAAAATTTGTTATTTTCAATAATACTTTATAATAAGATTAATAGTTTGAAATCTCATGTATCGATGTAGCAAACCATTTTATACAATTTGGGACAGTAATATCATTTGTCAAGTTAAGAATTTATTGTTGGTTCCATTATATAGTAATTCCATGAATATTGCTTATAGCCATGCTGCTGAGCTTTTCACCCCAAATTGGTTACCCCCTAAAGTAGGCTTATAGTATCTCTATCTTGGTAATAACATGCATTTGGCCGATTCTCTTTATGACATCTCATCCATACCTCTGTTATTTCTGGACACAGTGCTGGTGAATCTCAGCAAGTCAGGGAGACCCAAAACATCACCTATCCTGAGATGCTGCCTGACCTGCTGAGTTACTCCAGTACTTTGTGTCCTCCTTTGTATTAAGCAGCATCTGCAGTTCCTTGGGTCTGTACCCTGTTACCTCTGGATTTGTCTACTCAATAATCTTGGAATATGCAAACAAGGAACTGCTTTTCTTTTTTACAGGGATTTGGTGGGATTATACTCGAGTGCAGTATTGGCTCCATTCCCAAGAGAGAATGTATTTGTTTTGGAAACATTACAGAATAAATGCACCAGGAGATCCCTATATTGAGTAGGACAGCCTATACTACTCATTTGTATCATTAAAGTATACGGGATTTTGTGAACCTTCTTTCTTAGCTGAAAAAAGGAGTAGAAATATAGAGGTAGAGGTTGGTTCCTCTAGAGGGTTGTGATTCTCTATATTTCTATACCCCATCAAGCTGTGGGTGCTTAGTGAATGAGCATATGGAAGGCTGAGATCGATAAGAGTTTTGGATGCAAATAGAATCTAGCGATGCACATATTGTACGTGGAAGTGGATTTTTTTAATGGAGCATCCGCCATGTTCACATTGATTGAATGAGAATTTTTAAGGCGACGTGAGCTCTTCTTATGTTTCTACGATATAAACGATTTAAGTCATATTTCATGTACTGTCCTGATTATCCATTGCCCGTACCTGTTGATTAATTCCTTCACATCTCCAATCTGAAAATGTTGCCCCTATCTGAAAAACTTACACATAATCTGGTATTCTGGAATTTTGTCTAGAAAATCTTTCTGCTGTCCATTTCCCATTGTCCTTTTGTATACTCTTTGGTCATGTCCCAATATATGCAATTTTTCATTTTAATATCCAATATTTTTTTTATTATATATCTGAAAGCACCATGGGATGATTATCTTAAAGGCACAATATAAATGCAAATTATTGTTTTACTGCCAAGTCCATGGCAATATTTATATAATTTCACACCAGAATTAATTGTCTCAAAACGAGAAATGTCTTCAGCTATAACTATTATTTTGGCATCAAACCCTTGGGTTGGCACTGGTTATATTACAGTAGTGTAAATCGAGACATGCATTGAAAATGCTTTATGCGAGTTTGAATTCCTTTTTATAGTTGAAGCCTGAATGAAGAGTAAAAATATACAGGCACGATTAAGTATATTAATTAGTTATCTAATGTCAACTTTGTTTTTAAAGTGAGTAGATTATATGAGATGTGCAATTTTGGATTTTAGATCCTTGGAATGTGTTTGAGTTTTTTAACTGAAACAAGACCTGCATAAAAATAAATGTTGTAAATGTTCAACGGATCAGGCAACATCTGAAACAGAGTTAAAATTTCAAGTCAAAGACACTTCACCATATTCCCAGGCACTCTGATGAAAGTGACCTGAAAAGTTTGCGCTATTTTGATGCTGCCAGACTTGCTGAATATTCACAGCATTTTCTGTTGGAGTAAAAGGTACTAGCAGGATACTCGATTTTAACTTTGGAAGAAGATGGATCCTTTTGCAGTTTAATGGAACAAGATGGAGGAATGTGGGAGCAATGGTCTCAGAAGAAAAAAGAAAGATGAACTTGCACTTACAAACCTCTATAAGAAGATTGCAGTGTGTACTATTGACCTAATTGCTGAACAATAAAATCAGATGTTCTGTTTTCTTACTGAAGGCAAAACTATGTTTTTTTGTTGTTTTTTTTATTTGTATTTTTTAATTAACCCATGTAAATAGAGCTATCCTTGCACACCAATCTTATTTGCAGCTGGGTACAATAGTGTACTACAGAATAGTATAAATTGGTCCGATTTCTGGCTCAGGCCAGCCTAATGGTCTCATGGAATAAAATGGGTTATATTAAATATGTTTGCGCAATCTTGGTGTAATTTCTGAAGTATGCATTCAAAGTTTATAATTGCAGCAACTAGAAAAGAATTAAGCTTCGCTAAGCAACAGAACTGCCGACATACGAAAAAATATGGATCTCATATGATGTAACTAGAGATGAGGCTGATGAGGATGGAGAATGGAGGGAGCTATATTTAAATATTGGAAAGACCTTAGCCATTGTTTTTGGACTCACTACAAATTTCATTCCTTGGCTATCCATTCCAGCCCAGAACTTGCATCTAAGCTTGACTCAGACGGTTCATAGCCTTCCTATTGTATTTGACTCCCAAAGGGAATATCTGGCTGTATGTCCCATCTGTTTGCTTACGTAATATCACCCAACTACATCCAGCCTAAATTGCTGAAATTGTCAAGCAGGTAGATCTGCTATAGCACAATAGTTGTGTTCCTGATAAACCTTGTGTTATAGAAAATTGTGTTATGAACAATGACGAAAGAGGATTAGGGGCTAGAGTTACAGAATCGCAATTACGAAGTTACTTTTACTACGGGATTTTCAAAAATAACGTTTTGTATTGGCTGCAAGTGATTTTGTATCTGCAGGTTTGTTTTTATCACTGCAAGCTAAGTATACCAAAGACTGCATGTGACATTGTTTAATAGGTATCCCTGCACAAGTGTCAATGCAAATTATTGCTGATCAATTTCAGTGGCCAGATGCAGTTAAAGTAGCAGCTGTGTTCTTAACAGCAAATAGTGTCTGATCACTGTGGGGAACAACAATTTCTGCTTGTTAATTTCCTAAATAACTTTTAAGTGATTATCTCATTCCCAATTGAAATTGCATTATATCCAAATCGCCCCGCTTAATGCAAATAGTGTTTCCTTATCACTCGCATTACATCAAGTTCATATTATGGAAACGCTCATTTTTGTTTCAAGGTCCAGCATGGAAACTGGCTCTTTGGCCCACTGAGTCCACACCGACCATCCATCACCCGTGCACACTAGTTCACTTTCATCAGCTGCTCATCTCACTTTCTTGTTCACTCCATACACATTAGGGGACATTTACAGTGACCAACAAACCCGCATGTCTTTTGGAAGAAACCAGAGTAAACCCACAAGATCACAGGGAGAATGTGTAAACTCCATACAGAGAGCACCCAAGGTCAGGATTGAAACAGAGCCTCTGGCACTGTGAGGCAGCAGCTCTACAGCTGCACTACTGTGCCAACTATAGCAGAACTATCTGTACCTACATTTGTTTTGTGGTTTCCAAATCAATCCTTTTTGATTAATAAATAGTTGTGGCAAAAGAGGAGCCTTACAGCAGATATCCACGGAAGTTAAAAAGAGGTGTTTGGACTTTCCCATATCCCCAGAGCATGGTTGGTAACCTTTGTAGGTTATGACAAGCATGTTGAGAATTTCTATTTTCACCATCATTTTGGGGCATTACTTTCTATTTCCTCATCACTATTTGCAGGAACCTACCCTGTACTTTTTCAACTATTTTTTCTTAAAACTATCCCTTCATTATTGTTTACGAAGGAACTGCAGATGCTGGAAAATCGAAGATAGACAAAAATGCTGGAGAAACTCAGCGAGTGAGGCAGCATCTATGGAGCGAAGGAAATAGGCAACGTTTCAGATCGAGACCCTTCTTCAGACTGGCATACTTCATTATTGTTCTTCACCTAAAATAATTGCACCCTTCCTGTCTACCATTTTCTATAATTCTACACAACTTAATTCAATTGCTCCTTGCCTCCAAAGAAAGGAACCCAAGCCCAATCACTCTTTGCTTATGACTAGTTCTCCGCTCTAATAAAAGCTGCACTTTTCTGCACTCTTTATTATATTATTGCATTCTTTCTGCAGTATGGTGACCAGAACTATATATATTGGTCATATTGGCGCGAATGCTATATTATACTTTGGATTCCCTGCTCTTGAGTACTATGTCTTGGTTAATAAAGGCAAACAGTTTGTCTGCTGCTTTACCACTTTTTAACTGGTACCTTCAGAGAACTGGACATGGTCTCAAGATCCATCTCTCTGTATTGTTCATTATTCTGTCATAAAGGCATAAGAAGCAGAAGTTTGAAAGGGCCATTTAACCCCATGCCAGCCTTTCAATAAGATCATGGTTGATTTATTCATTTACACATACATACATATATATTTTTTTTTAAATATATATATGCATATATATATATATATATATATATGCATATACATATGTATATATATATATATATATATGCATATACATATGTGTGTGCGTGTGTGTGTATATGTGTGTATGTATGTATATTTGTATATGTGTGTGTATGTGTAAATAAATAAATCAACCATGATCTTATTGAAAGGCTGGCATGAAGTCAAATGGCACTCATATATACACAAACACATACAATCTGGAACCTTAAATGATCATTTGCCCTCTAAAACTAATAGCTCTCAACAAGAGGAGGAAGAAGATTTGCTGGAAGCAGATAACAATTTTCACAGCTGAGCAGAGGTGGAGTTAGATAGTGTGAAAGACTTGTAAACAGTATATATGAATCTGTTAAAAGTGGACGCCGTAACTTCTATGGATAGTCTGCATTCAGAGGTATTAAAGAGAAAATGACGAAAGCTAGTGAAACATTTAATTGCATTTATAGATGTGGAATTATGTATGGTTGAGTTTTATCAAGTTTTAGACATTTGTGTCAAACTCAACTAGGGGTTTGCTTTGCAGCTGTCTTCTTGAGGCAACACTTTGTGCAGATGCTTTTGATAGTGGCCTACTGGATTCATGTTTTTACATTGTCCCTACTCTGTTCCAGTTGAATTCAACTCGGCTGTAAACCAAACCTTGGTACTGCTAAGCACCAGCTGTAGAATTTGGATACTTCTTACCATGCTCTATATCATTGACTTTGGGTGGGGGGGGGGGGGGGAACATACTTTCAAAACACCACTTTTGGTGTTGATTGATTGATTTGCTCTTATTGTTTGCTTATCTGATTGTTACAGCTCTCCACATATAAGCAACAGACCTATATAATGTCTTCAAATTATCTTCAGTAAAACTCTTATTCTTTAGATTGATACTTTGAAACAAATGTAAATGACCCCTTAAATTTCTGCTCAGAAGCTTGAAGATTCAAATCCTGCAAAAACGCTCTTGACTCTTGCCATAAATTCTCTCCTATTCTGTTCAATCGCTGAAATACCGTCCCCATCTTGGTCACTCAAACTCAAAAAAAGCAGTCTTGTGCATTGCTTGGTTGATTTAGCTATTAGATCTGACTGGACTATATTAGTGCATTTTCCGCTGCGTATACTGCATATTCCAAGATTAAGCAAACCAAGTTTCTATCAAGCCTTTTTTCCTTCGACCGTAATTTTCCTCTGTCTAAGCTCTTCATTTTCAATATGCAATTCATGCACTCAAATGTTGTCCTCTTTGCCTCTGTTAAAACCTTTGAATCCTCTCTTTGAAAATATCTGCCTGATTCAAACACAAAACTTCTCACCTCCCAAATATTTGAATGTGATGTTGCCCCTCAATCGGCTGACATTCATCACAACTAAATAAAATTTTCCCTATTAGGTTTCTACAATGGTCGTAGAAATTAAACGGTGTTAACCAAAAGTTAAAATCAGTACCCTAAATGATCATATCAGAATATCTCCCTTTGGCCTTTGATCTGCTTTTGACATCAATAAGCATCATCCTCTAATATTCTTCCTATTTTTTCCAGCTTAATAGACCTTTCCATGTTTTTATTTCCACTTTCATACCCAGAACTACTTAAAAATTGGCTTCTCTTCTGTTTTTGCATAATACTTTGGGTCCTGTAAAGATAACTTAGAACATAAGAACTAGGAGTCGGCCAAACAACGCTTTGAACCTTCTCTGCCATTATTCAAGATTGGGGGTGATCTTCTATATCAGTACCATTTTCCAGTGCCATGTCCCCATATCCGTCAATTTGCTCTCATGCCCAGAAATCTATCAATCTCTGCTCAGAATTTACATAATGACTGAGCTTCCAGTGTAGAGTTCCAAAGATTCACTCTGGGTGAAGATATTTATCCTCATCTCGGTCTCAAGTAGTCACCACTTATTCTCAAAATATGTTATCAGCCACGGAAAAACATCCTTTGTGCATTTAGCATATGAAGGTCTGTTCTCTACTCTACCACTGCTGGCCATGTACAAAACTGTCCCTTGGTAACTATTACCTCATGGTTACCACCTGTCCTGCCTTTATCAGACTCTTAACAGACAACTCATCTGCTCAAGATGAATTCCCAATCTACTTCATTACAGTCCTTGCAATTTTTCTTTATCTGAACCTTCTCTAGAGTTGTAAGACTATATTCTGTACTGTTTATTTTCTCTTCCTCTACCTGATGTCCTCATGCATGGTATAATGTATTTGGATCGAGCACAAACAGTTTTTCTTCATTGTATCTTGAGTACTCAATAACATACTGATAGCACTAGACTCATTGTCCAGGTGCTTGTCTGATATTCCTGCATGAACTCTATTTTCTGTTAAACCAAGATTCTGTTACAAGATTCATCCATTTCTTTGGACCCAGACACCATTTCAGGCTCATTTGAACTTGTCCACAATATTTGCATTCTATTTCAGCTGAATTTCTGACCTATTCCCTCACAAAGACTTGTGTGTATTGTGAAACTCACCTGCTGAGTTTCTCCAGCATATTTGTCTACCTTTGTGTGTATTGTGAGCATGTATTTGCTATTATTCCTTCATCTGCCCATCTGCTGAAATCCTTATCTGTACTTTTGACGTTATCAGATTTGAATCTACATCTGTACTACTGGCTGGCCTCCCAATCCTCTGCTTCCTTTAAATCAACACATTCAAATCTATGCTGCCCTTATATAAAATTTTGTTGCCCTTTCACTCCTTCGGACTCCTAATCAAACATAACACATCTTAAGAGCCTCTCCAGTTCTTTCTCTTCCAACAGTTCCAGATTGACATTTATCACTTCTGTTAATTTCCTATAGTTTTGAGTTTATATTTTCCTTGCACTGATATCGAGCAGAGGTTTTCGGAGCAGAACTAGGCCATTCGGCCCATCAAGTCTATTTCGCCATTAATTCTATCTTTCCCTATCAACTCCATTCTCCTGCTTTCTCCCGATAACACCTGAGTCCATTTAAGATTTTTTTTTGGAGTAAGCTATCAAATCAAATAGGAGTTTTCAAAGTATCTAAGGTATTGGTGAACCTTCCTGTTAAATATCCTTACCTGCCCCCCTCAATGTAATGCATAAATATTGCAATGACGTGTTAGATGATTAAAACTTAGAGCACGTTTCGGAAGTAAGGAGAAATTGAATGGGTTCGTGCCGATTTGAAATGCAAGTTATTTTACAAATAGCTGATACTGTTTAATGTGGCAACATCTGAGTTGATTGAGGTACTGATTCATGGAAATTTGAGGACTGCCTCATTTAAGAAATCTAAATTATATCTGCTGTATTAACGAAAATTGAACAAAACATTCCAGTAAGCGGCCAGAAAGTTCCCAGCGAACCAATAGACAATAGGTGCAGGAGTAGGCCATTCGACCCTTCGAGCCAGCACCGCCATTCAATGTGATCATGGCTGATCATCCCCAATCAGTACCCCGTTCCTGCCTTCTCCCCATATCCCCTGACTCCGCTATCTTTAAGTGCCCTATCTAGCTCTCTCTTGAAAGTATCCCGAGAACCGGCCTCCACCGCCCTCTGAGGCAGAGAATTCCACAGACTCACAACTCTCTGTGTGAAAAAGTGTTTCCTCATCTCCGTTCAAAATGGCTTACCCCTTATTCTTAAACAGTGGCCCCTGCTTCTGGACTCCCCCAACATCAGGAACATGTTTCCTGCCTCTAGCGTGTCCAAACCCTTAATAATCTTATATGTTTCAATAAGATATCCTCTCATCCTTCTAAACTCTAGCGTATATAAGCCCAGCCGGTCCATTCTCTCAGCATATGACAGTCCCGCCATCCCGGAAATTAATCTTGTAAACCTACGCTGCACTCCCTCAATAGCAAGAATGACCTTCCTCAAATTACGGGTCCAAAACTGCACACAATACTCCAGGTATGGTCTCACTAGGGCCCTATACAACTCTTTGCCTCTTTGCTCCTATACTCAACTCCTCTTGTTATGAAGGCCAACATGTCATTTGCTTTCTTCACTGTCTGCTGACTTTGAAGAATGCTTACTTTCATTGTCTGATGAACAAGGACCTCCAGATCTTGTTGTACTTCCCCTTTTCCCAACTTGACACCATTTAGATAATAATCTGCCTTCCTGTTTTTGCTACCAAAGTGGATAACCTCACATTTATCCACATTAAACCGCATCTGCCCACTCACCCAACCTGTCCAAGTCATCCTGCATTCTCATATCATCCTCTTCACAGTTCACACTTGCCACCCAGCTTTGTGTCATCAGCAAATTTGTTAACGTTACTTTGAATCCCTTCATCTAAATCATTGATGTATATTGTAAATAGCTGCGGTCCCAGCACCGAGCCTTACGGTACCCCACAAGTCACTGCCTGCCATTTTGAAAGGGACCTGTTAATCCCCACTCTTTGTTTCCTGTCTGCCAGCCAATTCTCTATCAATGTCAGCACTCTACCCCCAATACCATGTGCCCTAACTTTGCCCACCAATCTCCTATGTGGGACCTTATCAAATGTTTTATGAAAGTTCAGGTACATTACATCCACTGGCTTTCCCTTGTCCATTTTCCTAGTTACATCCTCAAAAAATTCCAGAAGATTAGTCAAGCATGATTTCCCCTTCATAAATCCATGCTGACTCTGACTGATCCTGTTACCGCTATCCAAATGTGCCGCTATTTCATCTTTTATGATTGACTCCAGCATCTTCCCCACCACCAATGTTAGGCTAACTGGTCTATAATTCCTTGTTTTCTCTCGCCCGCCTTTCTTAAAAAGTGGGATAACATTAGCTACCCTCCAATCTACAGGAACTGATCCTCAATCTATAGAACATTGGAAAATTATCACCAATGCGTCCACAATTTCTAGAGCCACTTCCTTAAGTACCCTGGGATGCAGACCATCAGGCCCTGGGGATTTATCAGCCTTCAGTCCCATCAGTCCACCCATCACCATTTCCTGACTAAAGTGGATTTCCTTCAGTTCCTCTGTCACCCCAGATCCTCTGGCCACTAGTACATCAGGAGGATTGTTTGTGAACACCAGTGAACACTGCAATGGCCTTAAAACGTCATTTGGATAAGCAGTAAATGTGATTGGAAGATCGATTAGACAAAATTACAAAGAAAGTGGTTAACATGTCAAGTCTGTAGACAGTAATTAAGTTGCCAAGTCTGTGTAAAGCGGTACTGAGAACATAGGCTTTGATTGTATTGGAACTTTTGTACAATCTCACTTTGAATAGTGTCTGCTTATGAATACCCAGTTATAAGTATTCACTTTGGGGAAACATGATCGTAAAGGATAAATGGTTTCTTCGCTTCCCATCTTTATAAAATGAATGCAAAAGCAAAGGAAATAAGATATTTTATCTTGTCCCTCCAAGATATTTGTTTTAGGCATCATCTGAAGTGTAGATTGAAAATCTCTTAAAACTGTATGCTTTTAGACACTTCCTTCCTCGCCTTCATAATATGCTGCATAAAGAAAATTCTTGCCTTAACTATGATTCTTGCCCCAGTGACGTTTGATTGTTAACTCTCTACCATGAGAAACAGCCTCTTTTTTGATTTATTTATTGAAATTTATTATTAAATTATGATCAGAGAACAGTTGTTTTAACATTGGTTCTTTGGATGCACCACAGGATCTTCCTGAATTTTGATTTCTGACATTGATTTAAGAGCCACTGTGTGATATAATGTGAATTAGGCTGAAAATTCACTATTGTCCCGTTGAAACCTCTTTTTATTATTTTCCAAATACCAGTTCAAGTATAATTGGTATTTTGGGGAGTATTTTAATTGGGCTGGAATCTTTTGTAAATTTGCTCGTAAAGGTTTCCATAAATATTTTGCAACTTTTTAGTTTTACTAAGAACCTGGATCACTGCACTTGAGCAACAATGGTTATCATTTTTAATAGTAACTAGACCAAGTGCCCATTTGAAATAGTTTGGATTTTTTTTAACATTTCTGATGGGGATTAAATACACTCAGTGAATAAAATGCACTCACTCTTAATGACCTTATGCCAGTTTGTTAAAGTTAATGTTCCTCATTTATGCTCCGATTTTTTTTAAATCAAATTAGCTTTACGGGATATTATACCTGTTCTTTCACATCCATTTGTCCAAGAATTACTGTTTAATACCTTAATGTCTGCAGAGATGTCGGTTCAGCAACACCCATTCTAAGTTGCCCATTTTAGGTCTAGCAACACAATCCCTTCAAGCCAATCACAGGAAACAAAACTGGAAGTATTTTCTTTAAACCTATTGAAAGATTAACGTGCATTTTCCAATTAACTAGATGGTAGATACTAGCCTATGAAGCAAAAAGAAAATGCAGTGAATTCAGTTCATAATTGGGTAGATACTATGTACTTGGTTTAGTGCTCTGGATATCTTGAATCCATGAAATATGTTATTTGTATATGTTTTTTTTGTATTGTTGGCTAACCGATATACATAGAAATTATCTTTTCTGTTTTGCTGAAATTATGATCGGTTAATACAGCTTCCCAGCAAACATGGGTAACAAATCTACTATGTATTTTTAAAGCTTTCTCTCTTCTTATTGCAAAACTGAACTTTTTAACTTCTTTTTCTGTGTTTGATTGTATATGCTTATTTTGGGATTGTGCAGTAGAAGTTGCAGTTTACACCACTGATGCACTTTCATTTGTCTTTTATCGTTATGTCCAGGTGATGTACCTTTATTCAATAATAGTATCAACAATCCACAATTAAGCCATCTCCAGACATTGCTCAACAGTAATCAGATGCTTCCACAGACTCATCATCAACTTCTACAAAGTCTGCAAGGGACTCATGGTCTCCAGGAGTTTCAGAATCACACTTCGCTTTCAGGCCCAAGCAACCCTCTCAACCCCATGTCATGTTTTTTTCAAAACTTTCAGGTAAGTAATTAACTCAGCTCATCTTGCAATTACTGTATTAATAAAATAAATCAGAGAATGCTGGCAGAACTCAGCCAATATTTGTGCAAAGAGAAACAGAATGTTTCAGATGGAAGCACTTTCATCAGCACTGTGGAGAGAGAAAGCAACTTGGTCCAGGTCATGAAAAGGTGGAGGTTGGTAAAGAGTGGAACACCATGAGATGTTTATAATAGGTTGCAATAATAGTGCCATTAAATAGAGATTGTGTAATGTGTTGCAAATGTTGTACGGTCTGAGTGACATTGTATGGTTTGCAATGTGTATAGATGCTGTTCCTTGAGGTGCTTCATTCAAAATGTGCTTCAGTTACTTCTATAACATATTCCGCACCTTATTACTATGTAATGATTTGAGCATTATCATTCTTAAAGAAAAGATTTAACGCATGAACACCTTGCTTAGCTTTTCTGAAAACTTTTACCTCCAGTCATATTCAGTTAATCCCTAAGTAATCGTAATTTGCTTTTTTTTTATGCACTAGGATGAATGCTAGCAAACTAAATTGATCTAATTTTCAATTTTACCCAACATAATCATGAATTTGCAGCACAGATGTTTGCCGCATATGTGCTCTGAACTCATGATTATGGAAGGTTAATAGAATATAGAGCAGCACAGAAACAAACCTTTCAGCCCACAATGTTTGTGCTGAACATGATGACAAGGTAAACTAATCTCATCTACATGCATATGATCCATATCCCTCCATTCTCTGCATATCCATGTGCATATCCAAAAGTCTCTTAAATGCCACTTTTGTATCTGCCTCCACAACCACCCCTGGCAGCGCATTCCAGGCACTCATCTCACCTGAGTTATTCCTTTTTAGTCTTTGATATTTCCACCCTGGGGTAAAAGGTTCTGACAGTCGGCCCTATTTGTGCCTTTCATAATTTTATATGCTTCTCCTCCAGCATACCAGAGAAAACAATCCAAGTCTGCCCAACCAATCCTTACAATTAATACCCTCTAATCCAGGCATAATTCTGGTAAACCTCTTCTGCACTTTCCAAAGCCTCCATATCTTTCCTGTAATGGGGCGCCCAAATCCGCACATGATACTCCAAATGCGGCTTTTCCAAAGTCCTATAGAGCTGTACCATGATTTCCTGACTTGCCTATGAAGGCAAGCATACAATATGCCTTAACCAGTCCTATCGACCTGTGTCGCCATTTTCAGCGAGTTGTGGATTTAATGTACCAAACATTTTGTATTAGATTATGTTTTTCACCCATTGAATTGAAATGTTGCCTTTCCTCCCTTTATTGGATGATTAAATGTAACCTGAGGAATGTTGTAACAAGTACTTTGAAGTACCCAGGCTTGGTCATAACTTGCCGAGCCATTGCCATTTGAGACATTGGTGGGAATGGTAGAACTGAACATGAATACTCAATGGTAGGAACTTTGTATCCTGCTGCCCAATGGCATGAGCATGCATTTTCCGATTTCCAGTAACCCCACTCTCTGTGTTGTTTTCCCACTCCTACCAGTCCACCCAGGACCTCTCTCCCTTTGTTCACCCTTTCCATTTACCCCCCCCTCCCCCGGGTTCTTTAAACACGCCACTGCCATTCTCCCTAACATGGTTCTGTTTGCTCACCATTATTCCATTATCTTGTTCCAGCCTCTGTGTCTACCTTTACCCCTCTGGCTCCATCTGCACAAAATATTTTCTTGTATTTCCACCAACACCAGCCTCTGTCTCAACATTCATTTTCCCTCCTTCATCTGCCCATATTCTCTCCACTCCCTCCCACTCATCTGCTTCCAGCCTCTGTTTTATCCCTCCCTCTCACCCCTCCAACTCACTCCTATATATTGGCCATTTTCCCTCTACATTCTCGGGCCTGATGAAGGGTCTTGACCCAAAGAGTCAACCATCCCTTCACCTCTACAGATGCTGTCTGACCCACTGGATTCTTCAAGTAGTTTATTTTTCTTAAATACTCATAAAGATGAGGTTTGATTATATAGTAGATTAGCAACTTCAGTTGTCATCTTTCTGATAATAAATAAATAAAATGAAACCAATTATAATTTCATGCGATCAGCAGGAGGGGCTGAGGAAAAATTAATTGTTATTAATAAATACCTGATCCAAATACACATTGTAACTACATTGAAATAATTATTCAGAATAGTTTTTATGGTCCGGTTAAAGTTTAGTTTTATCTGGTGCATGTTAAAAAATAAATATACTTCATGCATGTACAAACAAATTACACAAAAGAAAAATGTAAAACTGCAGTTTATTTACATTTCCAGGTGAGCCCAGCACATGATGTCTCACTTTCAAATGCACCTGCAAACTCTGAACCAGGAACAATATTACTCTCTGAAGGCTCCCATACTGCACCTCCCAATTTTCATGAGCTGGCGGGTGACCACCATCGAATAGAACAGATTCAAGCAAAGCAAGACAGAGAACGGGTGCTGACTGTGGGTCCTCATGACCCTTCTGTTGATGCTATTTACAAAGCTGTGGTAGATGCTGCAAGCAAAGGGATGCAAGTTGTGATCACTACAGCAGTGAGTAGTACTTCACAAATGAGCCCCATCCCAGCTCTGAGTGCCATGAGTGCCTTTACTGCCTCCATTGCAAACCCTGTGAATCTTTCCAATGCAGTCAACGCGGTGATTCATGGGAAAAGACTCTCCAGCATGGAGAACGACAGTCGACTCAACAATCAAACTATCCTGGCAAACAGGCATGCCAGAGGAGTGAGGTTGCACAAAAATTCTGGGCAAGCAAAATTCACTGCTGAGGGGGAGGGATTTGAATACTTTAAATCGCCAGGTCGCAACACTCCGAAAAAGCAATGGGAAAATGAACAGCAGCCAATTGATGCAACATTGTGGAAATGTGAGAAGTTTCTAGAACACTCTGGCCAAGTAAATCATAGTCCTTCAGCAGAAAGGATGCCTTCCTTTCAGGGAGATCAGACTGATGCGGGATTACAGCAGAAAAACTGCCAGTTGGACAAAAGATTTCACGAGGACAGCTTCAGGTTCAATAGTCAAAAAAGACACATTGTTAACATGAAAGAAAGGCTAGAGAACACTGTGGAAAGATGCACACATATCAACGGAAACCGGTCTCAACAGAGCAGGAACTTCGGTGAGTTGCTGACAGCCCCCAAACAGGAACTTGCCAGAGAGGAGCAATCTCCGAGTTCCTCGGCTAGTTTGGAGGGAATGCCAGGCTCCTTGGCGCACGAATATATTTACAATGGAGATTATAATTCAGAAAACATTAATGGATGTGCTCCAAGTCCGTCAGACACTAAAAGCTTAAGCAGTGATGATGATTTGAGGATTCCAGATTCGCCCTCTAACGAATTAATACACTACAGACCAAGGACGTTTAATGTTGGTGACTTGGTCTGGAGTCAATTAAAGGGATTTCCTTCCTGGCCTAGTAAACTGGTGAGAGAAGATGAAGTACACAGCTCCTGTCAACAAAACACTGAAGAGGGGAAGGTAAATAATACAGTAAGCATCATTTTTTGCATATCTATTTTTACTGTACTCTCTAACTGAGAAAGTACTAACCTGAAGTGGACTCTAAATCCTTACCTTGTTTTATCTTGAAGTGATCTTGCTTTAAATGATTCTGAGTAATAATTGGAAAACAAGAATTCCTACTTTGATTACTCTAAAATGTTTAAGTTTGAAGAGGAATTAATCATATTTTTGACTGCTGAATATTTTGTATAGAAACATAGAAAATAGGTGCAGGAGTAGGCCATTCGGCCCTTTGAGTCAGCACCACCATTCAATATGATCATGGCTGATCATCCAAAATCAGTACCCCGTCCCTGCTTTTTCCCCATATCCCTTGAATCCATTAGCCCTAAGAGCTAAATCTAACTCACTCTTGAAAACATCCAGTGAATTGGTCTCCACAGCCTTTGTGGCAGAGAATTCCACAGATTCACAACTCTCTGGTTGAAAAAAGTTTTTCGTCATCTCAATCCTAAATGACTTACCCATTATTCTTAAACTGTGACCCCTGGTTCTGGACTCCCCCAGCATGGGGAACAACAGCCTGTCCAATCCCTTAAGAATGTTATATGTTTCTATAAGAACCCCTCTTATCCTTCTAAATTTCAGTGAATACAAGCCCAGTCGACCCATTCTTACCTCATATGTCAGTCCCGCCATCCCGGGAATTAACCTGGTAAACCTAAGCTGCAATAGCAAGAACGTCCTTCTTCAAATTTAGACCACCATAAATTGCTGAAGGATTTTAAGATCCCAACTAAAAAATGCAAGGAACACTATTTCTCTGCCTCATTTAATGTAGGCTTTAATAAGCGTAACATCACCAGTTTGTGAAATGGGATGTAGAAGTTATAAGTAGTGCATTGTTTTTAGATGTCACTTAAACTTAAATGAAATTTGCTTTCAATTTGTTCATGTATAAAACTGAATTGCAAATATAAATCGTTTAGGAGATAATAGCAGACATTTTAACAGTACAAGTGATAGGAAGGATATTTCTAACTGATCACCATTGCGTGTCTCTTTTGCCTGCAAATATTTAATAAATTGCAGTTGAATTATTAATTGAACAGCAAACACGATGTGAGTATTATAAAAGCAAATGATTGTAGATGCTGAAAACCTATCTGAAAATGGAAAATGCTAGAAATAGTCTGTCCAGAACCAGAAGAAAGAGAAACAGTTAACATTTTGGGTCACTTCATCAAGATCATTGCCTTGAAATATTAACCCCTCCTTGGATACAACTTGTCCTGATTGTTATTTCCAGTAGTGGAAATAATGAACTGCAGATGCTGATTTACAAAAGTATTTCCAGTGTTTTGTTATTTCCAGTATTTTGGTTAATTTTAAATTCCGATTATTTTGCTTTAAGATTAAATAGCATGTTGAATAGGTTTGTATTATTTGCATTGAATTGATTTAAATTTTTTAACGGTTAAGTTTGTGGTTTGCATTCAAACTGAAATATCAGCAAGATGGTGGTCAGCATTAGACCTTTTAGCATCATCAGACTGCCATCCATCATTAGATCAGGATTGTTCAGTGATTTCAAAATATTCTGTTCCTTTTAGAAACATAGAAATTAGGTGCAGGAGTAGGCCATTCGGCCCTTCGAGCCTGCACCGCCATTCAATATGATCATGGCTGATCATCCAACTCAGTATCCCGCACCTGCCTTCTCTCCATACCCTCTGATCCCCTTAGCCACAAGGGCCACATCTAACTCCCTCTTAAATATAGCCAATGAACTGGCCTCGACTACCCTCTGTGGCAGAGAGTTCCAGAGATTCACCACTCTCTGTGTGAAAAAAGTTCTTCTCATCTCGGTTTTAAAGGATTTCCCCCTTATCCTTAAGCTGTGACCCCTTGTCCTGGACTTCCCCAACATCGGGAGCAATCTTCCTGCATCTAGCCTGTCCAACCCCTTAAGAATTTTATAAGTTTCTATAAGATCCCCTCTCAATCTCCTAAATTCTAGAGAGTATAAACCAAGTCTATCCAGTCTTTCTTCATAAGACAGTCCTGACATCCCAGGAATCAGTCTGGTGAACCTTCTTTGCACTCCCTCTATGGCAATAATGTCCTTCCTCAGATTTGGAGACCAAAACTGTACGCAATACTCCAGGTGTGGTCTCACCAAGACCCTGTACAACTGCCGTAGAACCTCCCTGCTCCTATACTCAAATCCTTTTGCTATGAAAGCTAACATACCATTCGCTTTCTTCACTGCCTGCTGCACCTGCATGCCTACTTTCAATGACTGGTGTACCATGACACCCAGGTCTCGCTGTATCTCCCCTTTTCCTAGTCGGCCACCATTCAGATAATAGTCTGCTTTCCTGTTTTTGCCACCAAAATGGATAACCTCACATTTATCCACATTATACTGCATCTTTTACAACATCTTGACAAATAAATCTGTCTATGCCAATGTGAAACATGACCAAGACCAATTTCCCTCTGGGGATTAATAAAGTTTATTGTATCGTAGACAACATTTTAGATATGGGGATGTGTCATTTGCAGCACCAAATTGCAAGGCAGCATCCATCCCCAACAAGAGAGCATCTAAATCATCTCCCTTAACATTTCAATAAAAATAGCTTTGTCATTATTCCTCCCATCAACTTTTTGGGAGTTACCATTGACGAGTTGCTCAAACTGGACCAGCCAAGTTTAGAGCGGCAGTGCCACTCCAAAAGCAGATCAAAGTCTGCACCCCATCTACAATATTCAGACATTCCAGTGCATTGTTTACAAAATGTAATGCAGTTATTCTTCATCGTGACTACTCCCAACAGCACCTTCCAAACCTGCAAATCCATCATCAGGATGGTATTGGGGAATATTTCCACTGCCTGCAGGGTGCCCTCTATTTCACACCAGGAGTTATGTACATTGAGTGTACATCCAAGACTCCCTCAAGGGAGAATAAGTGCAGTAGCTCAAGAAGGAAGCTCACCACCACCATCGCAATAGCAGATTGGGTTGAGTAATGAATGCTGTGCGTCCCCAAAAAATAAATAAATAATCATGATTAGTATTTTGGCTGGGTATCTGAAGCAATTTTATTGAGGCAATTGGAAATGATTTATCGAAAAAAATATTTTTTATTTAACAACTATATTCATCATCTGAAAATGACACAATTTTAAATGACTACTAGAAATGTATTTTACCAAGACTATACCAAATCATTTACTGTGTCTTTGATGTACCAGTTTCTTATTAAATGTTAAACTATATATATTTATATGTAGCAAACTGGTGTCCTCCAAAAAAAATTACATTTAGGATTTTTCACAAAGATTGACAAAAATTGATATAATTACAAAAACTTAAGACTAATTCAAAAAAAATGTGGCCAGTATTGTGTGAGCTGGCTTTTAGTCTAGTTCAAAGTAACATAGAAGACTGAAAAAATTCAATTTACACAAAGCATAAAAAGAAAATTACAGTAAACTAAGTAAATATGAAAAAGTGCAGAAAATGCCAGAAAAGCAACACTGGTCAGCTAGCACCCGCAAAGAGAAATGACAATTTAACAATTCTGCTGTACACAATTATAATCAAAGTGACAAAGTATACAGATACGTATAAAAGGTATAATGTTCAGTGCAAGATAAAGCCTTGCTGAGGTAACGTGCAGTACAGATGGATTCAATGAACAAAGGTTGTCTTATGAACAAAGGTTGTCTTATGAACAAAGGTTGATGGGGTAATAATAATAATAATAAATTTTATTTATGGGCGCCTTTCAAGAGTCTCAAGGACACCTTACAAAAATGTAGCAGGTTGAGGAAAAACATGTAAGGGGAATGAAATAAATAGTAGAGACATGACTAGTACACAAAGTAAAGACAGAATTCAATACAAAACACAATATGAGGCAATTAATGCACAGATGAAAAGGGAGGGGGACGTGGGGCTAAGGATAGGCAGAGGTGAAGAGATGGGTCTTGAGGCGGGACTGGAAGATGGTGAGGGACACGGAATTGCGGATCAGTTGGGGGATGGAGTTCCAGAGCCTGGGAGCTGCCCTGGAGAAGGCTCTGTCCCCAAAACTGCGGAGGTTGGACGTGGATGGAGAGGAGACCGGCTGATGTGGATCTGAGGGACCGTGAGGGTTGGTAGGGGGAGAGGAGGTCAGTGAGATATGGGGGGGCCAGATGGTGGAGGGCTTTGTAGGTGAGGATCAGGATTTTGTAGTTGATCCGGTGGGAGATGGGAAGCCAGTGAAGTTGTTTGAGGACTGGAGTGATGTGATGCCAGGATTTGGTGTGGGTGATGAGTCGGGCGGCTGCGTTCTGGACCAGTTAGAGTCGGTTGATGTAGGTGGAGCTGATGCCAAGGAGAAGTGAGTTGCAGTAGTCCAGTCGGGAGGAGATGAAGGCATGGATGAGTCTTTCAGCAGCGGGAGGTGTGAGAGAGGGTCTGAGTTTGGCGATGTTGCGGAGATGAAAGAAGGAGGTTTTAATGACATGGCGGATGTGAGGCTCAAGGGAGAGGGTGGAATCATAGATCACGCCAAGGTTGCGGGCCTGGGGAGATGGGGAGACAGTGGTGCCGTCGATGGTGAGAGTGGGGTTATTGATTTTGCTGAGTGTGGCTTTGGAGCCTATGAGGAGGAATTCTGTCTTATCGCTGTTGAGTTTGAGGAAATTATGTTGCATCCAGGTTTTTATAGCTGACAAACAGGAGTTGATATGGGAGAGGGGGGGGGTTGTGGGGGGATTTGGTGCCGAGGTAGATCTGGGTGTCATCAGCGTAACAGTGGAAGTCCAGGTTGAAGTGGCGGAGTATCTGACCAAGGGGAGGATGTAGATGATGAAGAGGAGGGGGCCGAGTACGGAGCCTTGGGGAACGCCTTGAGTGACTGTGGCTGTAGCAGAGGTGTGGTTGTGGAGAGAGATGAAGTGGGATCTGTTGGAAAGGTAGGAACGGAGCCAGCTGAGTGCAGAGCCTTCAATGCCGAGGTCTTTGAGTCTGGTGAGCAGGATGTTATGGTTCACTGTATCGAAGGCTGCGCTCAGGTCGAGGAGGATGAGGATGTTGAGGGAACAAGTGTCAGCAGAGGTGAGGAGGTCGTTGAGGAGAGCAGTTTCTGTGCTATGGAGGGGGCGAAAGCCAGATTGGGGGGGTTCAAGTAGGTTATACGCAAGGAGGTGGGAATGAAGTTGCGACGCAACGATACGCTCCGGGTTTTTGAAAGAAAGGGGAGGTTTGAGATTGGGTGGTAGTTAATGAGAGAGGAGGGATCAAGACCAGGTTTCTTTAAGATTGGTGTAACAGCAGCAGTTTTGAAAGCGGAGGGGACAATTCCTTGGGACAATGGGTAGTCTTATATCACTAGAGTTTAGCAGAGTGAGAGGACACTATGGGCAGTCCTACAAAGATCCAACATAGGACGTAAATGCAAGCAGAAGAGCAGTAGCAGCATATATTTAGACATAAACTAGTAACAAGAGCATGGTTATTACTTTTCAGTCCAGTCATTTACATTGCCAATTGTAAAGAGGTGATTTGGATTACAAAGCTAATAGCAATTGTCTCCAATGAACATGTCCATCCTTGAAGGTGGAGCATGTTGGAAGGAGCTGTAGATTCTGGTTTAAAACAAAGCTAAACACAAAAAGCTGTAGTAACAGCAGGTCAGACAGCATCTCTGGAGAAAAGGAATAGGTAACGTTAAGGGTTGAGATCCTTATCAGGCCCTGTGTATGAATGCACGGACAAGGGTGAAGCTTTCACACTCATTTTCGGCCTAAAGTATCAAGTGCATGATTCAATTTTGCATCATACTAATATCATCACCTATTGCTAATCTTAAATATGCCATGATAACCATCTACCTGTAGTTGTTCAGCAGCAGCGATCCCTCAATCCAAGCTGCTCCAATGTAGCTTTACCACTTGGAACTTAATAACTAAATTGAGTGCTTTTGTTGACCCATCAATAAAGATCATGCCATTCGATTGAGCTATTTTTCACCCTGTGGGTTTAAAAGAGGGATATGCAATTTCACCAAATGGCAGTTGCTCAACAACAACCTGATCACCAATATGAATATGCAGCTCTTTTAGAACTACTTGGCTCCAAACCTCATTCTGACTTTGGCCTAAAATTAAACCAAGGAAATGAATTCCAGAAGTAGGGTAAGAGTGAGAGACCTTGATATTGATCAGCATCTGTTCAAAAGTGGTGTCAGAGCCACTGGTAAAATTAAAGGTAGTGGGGAGAGTTTGAGAGATCAAGAGGGCGGTGGTGGGACAAGGCGGAGAGCGTGTCTTTCGTGGGAGGGGTGGCTCCCTGGCTGAAGTCATAAGTAGCGTGGCAGAGGTTGCTGGGTGCCATTCATTTTAGCCCCAAGATATAATTAGTGATTCTTTCAGGTAGTGTTTCAATGTCACCATTCCGTCATATACATGAAAGTAAGAATTTTATATTTGCTCAATATTTGCTTCCAGTCTTAACTCTTCAGAGAACCAACTTTACTTGCATGCAGCAAAACATGGATGACAATTAAACTTGAGCTGATGAACATGAAGTAGGCAACATACAATACAAGTGACAAGCATTCATTGTCTCCAACAGAAGAGCCAACTCCTTCCTTTGACATTCAACGGTATTATCAGCATTGAATATCACGCCAATAATATAAATAGAAGGAGAAAAAAAACTAACAGGCAATGTTCCAAGAAAGCCACAGAAGCCACGCAGTTGAATGTTGCAATCCTGAACTTTATGCTGTATTGGGCACATTTTGGTTTCAGTGACTAAGCTATGGCCATTATGGACCTTTTATTGTTTATATTTTGACCAACTTCTTGACTGCTTTAGAGGATAGCTAACTCCATAAGATAGCAAATATATAAGGGACTTTCATTATAATTTGTGCTCTCTAGGTACTCATATATTTTTAAGTGAATAAATCTTCATTAAAAATCATTTAGTTTGGCAGTTTGCCCTTCAAAAACACACTGTGTCATGCATCCAAAGAACTATGCATGTCCTCAAGTGGTTTTCAACATTTTTGTTCAGAAATATTTCTGGTATTGACCCTAGTTCCTAGTTCTAAACCTTCCAGTTGCAGAATCCTTTTCAGCATGTTTCTGTCCTGTTGGAAAGAAAAAGAGAAAAATGAGAAAAATTCTCACATTTTAATTGTTTCAGAGGGAGTAAAGGGTACACATTTAATGAGGACTGTTGTCAGAGATACTTTTGGAATGCAGCTTGCCACTGAATGGGAACAATCCCACAGTAAACTCAACAATGTGCGACCACTCCATGGTAGCAAGTTAGTACTGTAGGGGAATTATGCTTGGTCCTTTTAAGATTTTGTACTTCTAGGTCAATTAATAATATATGCTGTTTATTATTGTAAGGTTAATTTTATGGCAGAGGGTGTAATAGGTTGTTTTATAACATCTCTCATTTTAAAGTTTAATCATGTTCGTTCTACATCCATAACACCTAAGCACTTGAACTTTAAAAGGTTAGATTTGCAATCTCACTGTTCTCTTTGTATGTTATAAAACCAGTTTATTTGGGGCAGGATGAAATAACATTGTCCTACATCAAAATTATTTGATGTCCTTTTTGATTTTCTCCCTGGTTTCCTCTTTTATTCAAGTGAAGTCACGTGCAGGGGCATCAGTGCAATGGTCTCAATATTTAGTGATTTTACTTTGGTGACATGTTTCAACAGAAACTGATCACTTCCAGAGTAGATAAACTAAAACCATTGAAAGACGAAAAGCTATACACACGGGACATGAGGTTTACTCCTCTACTTAGTCGATAACAGCAATTCATGAAGTAACTTACTGAGTTGCACAACATTGCAAATTCTTTGGCATTGGAGATTTTGATGGGCTGTTTGTATTTTGTGGAAGGGCAACATGCTGCAATGAATATCTAAAATGTTGTCAGCCCATACCCAAATGCTGTTTGAAAGCCAATCTCAAAAACGAAACATGCACCCATGAGCAGCTGTTACTACCAGCAGAGACATGTCTTTCCTGCTCAAACAATGATGAAAGCAAAGGTCATGAAGTCCAGTTAGTTGGCTGCTAATGTTTGTACACTTTGGTGTTACTGACCCATTTCTATCAAGTTGCTCCATTCCATTTATAAAAGATCAAAAATTGCAGATAAAATATTAGCTGGAGAAGGCCAGCAGGCATAACGATTTATGCTGCATCAGACAAGAGGCAAGTATAAGTAGAAGCATCAAGGTTAATAAAAGTACTAAGCAAAAGTAGCAGGATATTTTGGATTTTATGAGATGTATTTGCTTAACTTTAAATGTTCATGGCCCTTTAGTCATAGCTATCTTATTTTCTTTAAATTAAAAATCAGCATTAATATATTGTGTTATTCCTGCTGGCAGAGCAAACATTGAGTGCTGGAATTAGTTTTTGTACTGTATACATGGACCCCTTATGTGATCTGCAGAATGGATTGATCAATGGGTATTAACATTATCCTGTAGTGGTGCCAATGGATATAGTGGAAGTTATATTTAACAATAACCTGTAAAATGAATTTTGAGCTTTAAGAAGAAGCAAAAATGTTTGAGACATAAATTTCAAACTGAATTTAATGAGGGAGAATGAAGGTTGTGCTTTCAAGATTTGACGACCGACTTGGCTTTGCTAACTTTAAAATAAGCCAAGCAAACAGGCACTATCAGTAATTGACTATTTTTTGCCAAGACTTCCCAGTTTTGCTAAACTGTTTTTTCCTTGCCTTTCTCACGCATGCTAAAAGGCCAGTGATGCTTAATTAGAAATTATTCAAATTACAGTGGCAGCTCTATTCCAGAGAAACAAATCTTTCATTACATCATGCTGGTTTTCTATAAATTCCTTCTTGCATGCTGGTCTTATGTTCAACACACATTCACTGTTTAGAAATGTGAATATTTATATTCTCAATTGGGAGGCAAACACAATCTGTAAGTATTTTGTATCTTAATCTACATTTTATTAACATCTGTCAACCCCCACATAATTCTGGTCATTAGGAGATAACATCAATAATATTTGTCGTCTTTGTTAATGCAAAGCTGTACAGTAATGAACTAATTCAGTAAATGTAGTGTTACCTTTAATTAAATATTTATAGAATGTGTCTTGTAACAGTTTATATTTTAAACAGTTTAAGTAGCTGTCAAAGACTGTATGTCATTCGAAAGTAGTATATGTGCCAGTTCTTCATGAGAATTATACAGATAAATTGATCTAAATTTTAATAGCTACTTATGTTAGTATAACTTCATGAACCCCAAAAGAAATAAGAATTAACTGCTTTTAGTGTTGACTAAATAAATCTGTTTATTGTTGATGTGTTGTGAATTGGTCATACAGTTTAAATTGTTACACAATAGGAAAATCCATCGAGAAATATTTATTTTGGGAAATGCATAAGATTCTCAACCATTTTAGTTTATCCTCTATGAATCCCTCTTTGAGCAGATAATGTTGAAAACATTCGAAATCCAAATTTTTTCTAATTTCTGTGATTAAATGTCGTCTTGTCTGTTCTGCATGGTAAACACATAATTTTGAGCCCATGGCCCTCATTCTAGTTGCCCCAGCTAAGAGAAACATCAACTCCACAACGAACCTCTCAAGTCTTGCCTGAATTTTGAATTTCATCTCTCATTCTTCTGAATGCAGGGTCTGCTTAATTACTCATGATCATCCTGCATTTCCAGCATCCAACAGTAAACGTTCCCTTTATCACAAATCTATCCTTCCTTGAGGAGGAAGGCCAAACCTGCACATAATATTCCCAATTCATTTGCACCAATAACTAACTGTCAGCAGAAAGTTGGGGGATGAGAAGCTTCAACTGCTGGCGAAACACAGCTGGACCAGGTATCAAACTTGCCTGTGAAGAGCTGTCAGCAAGTTCTGGACGTAAATTTGCACAGGAGTCATTTGAAGGGAAGCTTCTTGACTATCTATATTTATCTCTCAGTCTCCATCACAAGAAATAGTAAGATTAAATGAGAACTTTCCAGTTTGAAGTTTGATCTGTATTTTATGAGGAGTTACGATGAGGGATTACGTGAAGAACCCGCTCAGCGCGCATGCGCGGCATACTTCAAAGCAGCGGTGTGGAATCACAGATAGACACAGTTATTGAAATAAACATAGTAAAGAAAAGGAGACATCAGTTATCAGTTTGACCCATATTATTGAGGGTGGGAGCGGAGGGCACGTAATCCCTCATCGTAACTCCTCATAAAATACAGATCAAATCTTCAAACTGGTAAGTTCTCGTTTAATCTTACTATTTTACTTCGGAGTCCGTGAGTGACTACGTGAAGATTTTAAAGCTCTGTGATTTCAAACCATGTAACAGTTATTACTTCACTCACTGCCGAAGTCCTTGAGAGAGGAAGTGTGTTATCGTAATCAACCAATGAATCTGGGGTTAAAAATTGGAAAGAAATTGATACTTAAATTTTGGAAAAATACAACCATACCAACTTAAAATGTGGATTAGGAATATGATGGACATAGCACGCTTTGAAGAAATGAGACCGACTAATAGATAAATATGACCAATTCTTAAGGAGTTGGTCTCCTTTCATCGACTTTTTGGAATCATGTGATGCAGCGGTACCGTAAAGATTACTGATTTCAATGATTCCATTGAATCATTGAAGAAAATGATTTCAGTTCAGATCTACATCTCCGAATAAAGATTTGAAAATTTCTCTTTTAAGGGGCCTTCTCTCCTATTTCTACTTTCTACTTTTTCTTTTTTTTATATATACACACTTCATGTTTTTCTATTCTCTACCATCTATTTTTCCTCTTTTTCCCCTTTCTATTGTTTTCTTTTTCTTGTCTTACTTCCCTTCTCAAAACATAAAAGTAGAGGTTGTACATAGAATGGATTACGGTATGACATAGTTGGCACCTAAAATTAGGTTCCACTGTACTGTTTTGTACTGTATTAACTTCTAATAAAATAAACAAAACATAAGTATTGGAAAAAATAAATAAATAAATTTAAATTTAAATTTTAAAAAAACCCAATGAATCTGTTTGTAGAAAAACACAAAGGTATTTGTTAACAATAACAACAAGAATTAAACTGCTCCCCTGGGCTTAAATTAAATATTTGCAGTCTGTAAAATCTTTTCTGCAAATAAAACAGGTTTTGCCAACGGCTTGTTATAAAAAGTTTTGAACGTTGTTTCCCTCGACCATCCTGCTGTAGCCAGGATGTGGTCTATCGGCACGTCCATTCTTTCGGCCGTTGATGTGGATGCTGCCCTGGTGGAGTGAGATTTGTACATGTTCGTGTCAATCCCGGCAGCTTTTAGTACCTGCTTGAGCCATCTCGAAATGGTTTGGCTCGTCACCCGACCATAAGGTTTTTTATGACTGACCACATAAGGCTTTTTCACTCCCTCGAATATTTTTGGTTGTGTCTATGTAGGACAGTAGGTGGGTCATGGCACATAACTGTGGTTCTGGCGGGTAAGCCCGGAATTCCATGACTAGATTAGGTGTTCCTGGTCTGCTCTGTTTGATCAGCCCCTGGATAATGAAAGAGATCTGGTCTGGAGCTGTGATCATGTTGTCCAGTCGCAATAGATGTAGTGACTGGACCCTCTGTGCAGATACAAGTGCCATCAACATGAGTGTTTTGAGCGTAGATTGTCCAGGTTGAGGGATCTGGCTGGTGGCCATCCCCTGAGGACCACACTGACATCCCATATATGGGTGTACCTTGGTCTAGGGCGGTTAGAGTTGTAAATACCCTTCATTAGTTTGACCACGAGCGGGTGGGACCCCATGGCCTGTTGTCCTGGAGCTTGTTTTAATAGACAGACAGGGCACTTCTAGCTGTGTTGATGGCACTGTAGCTGAGTCCTTCATCGTGGTGAAGGTTCGCCAGGAATTCCAGTACGTTGGTAACTAGCAGTTGAGTAGGTGGTCCCTGTATCCAAGCAGTACTTCTCCCACTTTTTGATGCTGGACAAGTACTGTTTTCTTGTGGATGTTCGGAGGGATGTCGTGGAGTAATGGGAACCAGTCGGGTACTATCAAAATACCTGAAGCAGAGTCCATTTGTATTTTGCGTAGTACACGGCTGATGAGGCAGAAGGGAGGAAATGCATAGAAGAAGAAATTTCCCCAATCCAGCGCGAACGCATCTACCGCTGCTGCCTCAGGGTCTGGTTCCCAAGCGACATACATAGGTACCTGGTGATTTAGCCTTGATGCAAATAAGTCGATATCTGGCGTGCCATATTGCTTAATAATCTTTGCAAACACTTTGGGGTTTAACATCCATTCGGTGTTGTCATTAAATTTGCGTGACCTGGTGTCTGCCACTGTATTTAGCTTACCTGGCAGGTAAGTTGCTGATAGCCAAATATGTCTTTCGACGCACCATTGCCAAATTTTGTTGACCAATTTGTTGCATGATATCGATTTTATGCCGCCCATATGGTTAATGTAGGCCACCACCGTAGTATTGTCTATTTGTAACCGTACATGCAAGTGATGCATATTGGATGCATATGCTTTTAAACCATAAAAGGCACCCAACATCTCTAGATAGTTAATGCCCAGTGTAAGTAGCAATGATGACTCTAGGTTAGTCCATCTACCACCTGTGCTGGATATGGAGTTAGTCGCTCCTCAGCCTTGAGCACTGGCATCTGTTTGGATAACTAAAGTAGGGTTAATGATGATGATAGGGCTGAAACTATGCCAAACGTTTTCTGCCCACCACTGTAGTTCTGATATTGCTTCAGTGGGTAATTTCATGATACGATCATAATGACCTGCATGTCGTTTTAGTGCCTGTACCTTTGATCTTTGTAAGTTTTGATAGTGCAAAGGTCCAAATTGTGTAGCCGGAAATGCTGCTACCATTTCCCCAATTACTCTTGCTACTTGTCGAATAGTTGGTCGCTCGTTGACCATTAAATTGTTGCATGATTGTGCCAATTCAGTTGTTTTGTCTTTTGGCAAAGTTACAGACATGTGAACTGAATTAATTGTGAAGCCCAAGTAGTCCATGGTTGTGGATGGCTTCAACTTAGATTTATCTGGATGTAAGACAAATCCCAGAGTTTCGAACAACTGTTTGGTAGCTGATACAGCTGATATAGCCAATTCCATGGTCTTGTCTACTATTAATATATCATCAAGATATGCCGTGACAATATGTTTTTGTCTTCTTAAAATTGCCAGGGCTGGTTTTAGTATCTTGGTGAATAATCTTGGGCTGATGTTAAGCCATTGGGTAACGCTTTAAACTGCCATAGTTGCCCCATCCAGGTAAATTTCAGGTATCTGCGATGATCCTTGTGAATGGGTACTGAATAGTAAGCATCTTTGAGGTCAATGCTTGCCATGAAGTATCCTTTGGAAATTAGTTGTTTGGCAGTAACAAGTGTTTCCATTTTGAAATGTACATACTTAACAAACATATTTAGTGAAGTTAAGTCAATGATGATGCGACATCCACCATCTCTTTTGGTTTTTGTGAATATATTTGATACAAATTCCAAGGGTTCATGTTTTGTTTTTTCGATGATACCCTTTGTGATTAGTGTCACCAGTTCAACTTGTCCCTCTCGTTTTTATTTAACTGAGAGGGAAAAGACCCTCTGGGGTGAATGTTGAACTGGTGGCAATTTTTCTAGTATAAATTGTATTTTGTATGCACTAATGCTATTGAGTATATACTTGTCACTCGTGATAGACTCCCATGCTCCCTTAAACAGGTGTAATCTCCCCCCCTGTTAGTATTGAGCCCCTACTTTCTATATGCTGGTAGGAACCAGACCCACCTACCTCCATGGTTATGGGTATTTCTTCTGTCTCTTCCCAGACCAGCGAGTCTTGCGCGTTGTCTGATGTGGCGGTGATGTTGGGGGGTGGCGCATTTTCCATGGGGTCCGCTCTGGGCCTTGGTCTAAAAAAGACTTCCGGTGATAAATGCGGATCCCGAGCTTTCACCAGTCCCATATGGTAGACGTCGACTGGTGGACGCGATGGGGTGCTGCCACTTGGGTATTGTTGTTTTGGGTTTGCTCGTCCCGGGGCCTGCCCTCATGAGACTGAAAGTTTTAGAGGCCTCTTCCATATATTTTACTTTTTTCGTGAGGTCTTTGCCAAAGAGCAGTGTGTCTGGCTCAGTGGCTGGGGTTTTGCACAACCCCGCGAATTTTGGATTTAGGGCAGGTCTTATGATTTCTTTACGGAGGTTATTTATCTCGAACTGCGTGTTGTACAACAGTGCGAGAATGTTTTGTTGGTTTGTGGTCATCTCCGTATTGTCCACAGAACGAGCAATGATGTGATGGCTGATGTCAGGAGCCTGAGGATCCGCTGCAGTATCAGCTCCTGGTTCCGAATATTTGTCCCGACGTGCCCCCAGATTTGGCTGTTGACAGCCGGCACTTTGAGGGACTCACAATTTTCTGGAGCTGTGTACATTTTTAAGGCCTCATTAACCACCTGCTCCTGTAGGGGCCTGTTGTGAGGTGGTTGATGCTGGCCGCTAGTTTAGGCTCTAATGGCCTTCCTGCACGTGGGGCTGCCACATAGCTGTCCACCACACCCAGCAGCTCTTCCTGGTCCTGCACCCCTGGCATACTCCCGACTTCTTCAGCCAGCGTCCCCTCTTCCTGACCAGCCCAGTCCTGGTCACCAAACCTACCCTCGGGTAAGGAGGAAGCGATGGGCAGTGCACAAAGGCACTGTGGAGGGAGTGCCTGAACTCCCCCTGCGAGAGCGCCCCTCACGCAGCGCGTCTCGCTGGAGCATCTGCTCCAGGGGCCGCTCTATGCGGCTCAGGCGGCTGTCTCTCCCCCGTGCGGGTGGAGAGACGTCCCCGTCCGACAAGTCGGAAGCCACCGGCCGGACGCTTTTTCGGGTGGCTTTACATCCAGCCCGCTGCTCAGGCGCTAGCGAGACTGGGCTCGGCACGATGTCGGGGATGGCGGAGCGCCCGGTAAGCGGTCCTACCGCCTGTTGCTGCCCCCCACAGATGGAACGCTCCTCCGTTGGAGTCGAGCGGGGGACAGGTTTGTTCAAGAGCCTTTTTGTTCTCTGCCTGTAAAACAAAGCAGAAGGCTCTCCTGTGAAAGAAACCCGACCTCAGGGTACCTACCTGACGGTCCGTCTTTCAATCTGTAGCGGGAGCGCCTGACTCCCGATGCGGCCGCTGTTGCACTGCTGAACGCAATGCCTCACGTGACTCCGAAGTAAAATAGACCATTGACTAACGTCTATTCCAAACCCACTGACCCCACAACTATCTCAACTACTCCCAATTCCGCCGTCTACGCCGCATCTGCGCCAAAGATGAGGTGTTCCATACTAAAACATCCAAGATGTCCTCATTCTTAGGGAACGAGGGGGGTTCCCCTCTCCCATCATAGATGAGGCCCTCACTCGTGTCTCCTCAGTAACCCGCAGCTCCGCCCTTGCTCCCCCTCCCCCTAGTCGCAACAGAGACAGTCCCCATAGTCCTTACCTTCCACCCGATCAGCCGTCGGATACAACACATATTCCTCCGACATTTCTGCCACCTCCAATGGGGTCCCACCACTAGGCACATTTTCCCATCGCCACCCCTTTCTGCCTTCTGCAGAGACTATTCCCTCCATAACTCCCTGGTTAACTCATCCCTTCCCACCCAAACCACTTCCTCCCCAGGTACCTTCCCCTGCAACCACAGAAGATGCAACACCTATCGCTATACCTCCTCCCTCTACTCGGTTACAGGTTAGGCAAAGGTTCACTTGCACCTCCTTCAACGTCATCTACTGTATCCGTTGTTCATGATGTGGACTCTTATACATCGGCGAGACCAAACGCAGATTGGACGATCTTTTCACGGAACACCTTCGCTCAGCCCGCGTGAACCAACCTGATCTCCCGGTTGCGGGACACTTTAATTCTCCTTCCCATTCCGACACATACCTTTCTGTCCTCGATCTCCTCCATTGTCAGGTAAACGCAAATTAGAGGAACGGCATCTCATATTTCACTAGGGCAGTATGAATATTGATTTCTCTCACTTCAGGTAGCCCCGGCATTCCCTCTCTCTCTGTCCCACCCCCACCCAAGTAGCACTAGCTTCTTATTTTCACCCTGCAAACAGCTTACAATGGCCTGTTTCCTTTATCATCATTACTTTTTGGCATATCTTTAATTCATTGTTCTTTATCTCTCCACATCGCCTTCTATATCTCTTGTTTCCCTTGGCCCTAACCAGTCTGAAGAAGGGTCTCAACCTGAAACATCACCCATTCCTTCTCTCCAGAGATGCTGCTGGTCCCGCTGAGTTACTCCAGCTTTTTGTGTCTATCCTCCAGATAGCTGCATTTCCTTCTTACACATACCTAAAGTTATTTCACTAATTTGAACCATTTTAATGCTAGAGCTGTGTCCTTTTAAATATTTCATTTTAAAGGCCATGAGAGCAGAATTAGGCCATTTAACCCTATTGAGTTTGCTCCACCATTCGATCATGGCTGATCTATTTTCTTCTCTCATCCCCATTTACCTGCCTTCTCATCGTAACCTTTGATGCCCTTACTAATTCTGTCAATCTACGCTTTGAAAATACTCAGTGACTATGCTTCCACAGCCATTTGTGACTATTAATTCCACCGATTCACAACCCTCTGGCTGAAGAACATAATCTCCATTCTAAAGGACATTTTTAAACCATGTGATGTTTCCTCTTGGTTGCCTTATTAGAAAGCAGAAATACTAAGATTTCCCCATCTAATTTATGCATTATCCAATCTATTTATATTGTGTAGGAAGGAACTGCAGATGGTTTAAACTGAAGATAGACACTAAGTTGGAGTAACTCAGCGGGTCAGATAATATCTCTGGAGAAAAAGAATAGGTCTGAAGAAGAGTCTCGACCTAAAACGTCATCTCCTTTTCTCCAGAGATGCTGTCTGACCCACTGAGTTACTCCACTTTCTGTGTCTATCTTCTTGTTATATTGGGTACCAATGTTATGATATTTCCTTAGCATAGTTTCTACAGCGTATCTTTGTGGTCAGAACAATACATAGACTGTCGTGAGCAATGTATGTCTTTTAATTTGCAAACTATTTTGCCACAGTTTGACACTCTGCTTTTGCCTTGTTTGCCGCTGTGCAGTGATTGATCGTTTGTCACCATATCCATAAATACCCTTTACTGAAAGCTATTGTTGTTCAACAGTATGGTCGGTGTGGGCTCAGTCAGCCGAAAGACCTGTTTTAACGCTGTTGTGGCGGCTCCCAATGGTCGTGCCATCATACTGTCGAACCCCTCGGCACGGGAGTGGTTCAGTCCGGAGGCGGCCCTTAGCCAGAGGGTTTAAAGGCAGGGGTTTGGGTGCCATCTTTCTCTTGTTTGGTCTTCCCTACAACCGGGAGGAACATAATAAAAGGTGCCTCTCAAAACACTGGACTTCGGGCTTCCTTTTGAGACCCACGCACTACATTGGTGACCCCGACGTGATCGGCTCCATCGTAGCGGCGTTGACCAAACGCTGACGCCTGACGTCCACCATGAGGGAATGCGCCCGGAGGAAATCGGCCCCGAGCAAATGGCTGGGAGACGTCGGCAATGGTGAACCGCCACGAGAAATGGCAGGAGCCGAACACGATCTGAGCCATGCGCACTCCATATGTGCGGATGGGGCTGCCATTCACCGCGGTGAGGACGGGCTCCCGCTTACCGGAACGAATGTCGGCCAGCGAAGGGGGCAGGACGCTGAGCTCCGCTCCAGTATCCACGAGGAAGCGGGTCCCGGAGCGCTGATCCCAGGCGAAAAGGCGGTGAATTTGGCCGGCTGCCGCGGGGACTATTGTTCGAATCACGTCGGGGTCACCAATGTGACTATTCTGCTCTGGCAGAGGCACAGCTCACGGACGATGAGGTGCCCGCCTACCGGACTGCCATCTCCGGCCTCCGCCTTGAGGATGTCCCTCTCGGTCCTGGGGGAGTGGCAATCCTGTGCGATGTGTCGTCCGGTCAGCTGCGCCCCATCGTCCCTGCCACCTGGCGCCGGAGGGTGTTCGAGGTGATCCACGGACTGGCTCACCCATCAATCCGGGCGACAACGGCACTAGTGGCCGCTCGTTTCACGTGGCACGGTCTGCGCAAGCAGGTTGGCCATTGGGCTCGCACCTGCATTCCGTGCCAGACGGCAAAAATCCAGCGCCATGTCCGTGCGCCTCTCCAGGAGTTTGGTCTACCTCACCGGCGATTCGACCATCTCCACGTAGACATTGTAGGGCCGTCCCGGGGCATCACCCACCTTCTTACAATGGTGGACCGCTTCACGCGGTGCTGGAGGCCATTCCGTTGGCCGATACTTCAACGGCTACGTGTGCTCGTGCGTTGTCCGCACACTGGATTGCTCGCTTCGGGGTGCCGGCGCACATCTCCTCAGACCGGGGGCCACAGTTCACCTCTGAGCTGTGGTCAGCCATGGCTCGCTTGCTGGGGGTGCGGCTACACCACACCGCGGCTTACCACCCGCAAGCTAACGGTCTGGTGGAGAGATTCCACCGGCAGCTAAAGGCAGCACTGAAGGCACGACTCTCCGGCCCGGACTGGATGGACGAGTTGCCGTGGGTCATGCTGGGCATCCGGACTGCTCCCAAAGAGGACTTGGCCTCATCATCGGCGGAGCTCGTGTACGGGTCGCTACTCACGGTGCCCGGGGAGTTCGTGCCGTCGGCGCCGGGGCAACAGGGAACGCCCTATCCACCCTAAAACGAGCGAGCGAGTTTGCAGGCTCGCACCCGTCCCGACGTCCCGCCATGGGACATTTCACCCACACGTGCCATCAGCCCTCAGGGACTGCCCATACGTCTTCCTGCGCCGTGATGCCCACCAGACGCCACTCCAGAGGCCGTACGAGGGCCCGTTCCGGGTGCTAGAACACGGGCAATCGACTTTTGTCCTGGACATGGGGGGCCGGCCGGAGGCAGTGTCGATTGACCGTTTGAAGCCGGCACACCTGGACATTGACCAGCCGGTGCTGGTTGCCCAACCTCGGCCTCGAGGGCGCCCCCCTTCACGGCTCCCTCCACCTGTCACTCCACCTGTCCTCCCGCCGGTCCCTCCACCTATGCCTCCGCAAGCCCCACGAGCGGCTGACTTCCGCATGCGGGCCGGCCGGGTCGTGCGCCCGCCGGTGCGTTTCGTGCCTCTGGTTCTGGGGGGGGGGGGGGTCCTGTGGCGGCTCCCAAGGGTCGTGCCATCATACTGTCGAACCCCTCGGCAAGGGAGTGGTTCAGTCCGGAGGCGGCCCTTAGCCAGAGGGTTTAAAGGCAGGGGTTTGGGTGCCATCTTTTTCTTGTTTGGTCTTCCCTACAACCGGGAGGAACATAATAAAAGGTGCCTCTCAAAACACTGGACTTCGTGCTTCCTTTTGAGACCCACGCACTACACTGTATCTCTAAAACTAATATCAAATCCGCGCCAACCAACGATCCCTGCACGCCAACACTATCCTACCCATACTAGGGACAATGTACAATTATACTAAGCTAATTAACTTACAAACCTGTACGTCTTTGGAGAGTGGAAGGAAACCGGAGATCCCGGAGAAAACCCACACGGTCACGGGGAGAACGTACAAACTCTGTACAGAGGGCACCTGTAGTCAGGATCGAACCCGGGTCTCTGGTGCTGAATGCAGCAACTCTACCACTGCGCCACCATGTCGCCCTTAAATATGTATTGAGACATAAAGAAGTTTAAAAACCTGATGATGCTGAAAATCAGAAGTAAAAGCAATAAAATGCTGTAAATGCCTGGCTGATTTGGCAGCTTCTGTGGAGATTAAAACAAAGTTGGCATTTCATCAACCTGAACCATCATTGACCTAAAAAAAACAATTTCTCTCTACAGATGCTACCGAACCTGCTGAGTATCATCAGCATTTTGTTGTTAATACAGTAAATGTATTACACATTTTTTTCAGCAGTACTTGTTTTTGTATACATCTAGCAAGCTATTTGCTCATCAAGGCTGCAGCCTCAGTTATTTGGTATTGTATTTTTTTAGGTCAAATGTACACAGGATATCTTTGGTTATTACAGAAAAAATGATCACAACTGAGAATATATTACATTATCTTTTGTCTAAAGTGCAGTTAAACCCACTTTACAGCCATTTTCAACAAAGTAGTGTAAAGGCAACAATCTCAGTTTTACAGAAAGTCTAGATAAAATACAAATCTTATAAATTCAAGGTTTCAGTATTGATGCGATTTGAGGCCAAAAGTCTCCAAGTTCCTCATATTTCATTGAGTAAAGTGACTATTCCACATTCTGACAAGCTGCATAGAAAACATTTGATTCCTGATTTTTCATTTTGGAATATAGGATGGTTTGGGTAAGAGTAAGGAAATGATCAATGTTCTTTCCTCACTTTACATTGAATTCTCATTCTCACGTAACCTTTTTTCTCTGTTGTCAACCGGGCAACCTTGGCAGCTTTTTAGGTTGCCAAATGACAGTTTTTCATTGTTCTAACTGGGACGTGAGAGAATAAAACACTCTTGACTTGCGTCGCTAATGTGTGGGATAGAACTAGTGTACGGGTGATCAGTGGTCGGCGTGGACTCGGTGGGCCGAAAGGGCCTGTTTCCACACTGTATCTTTAAATTAAACCAAAATCACTAAAACCAGAGGGAGTCTAAAGAAGGGTCGCTACCCGAATTGTCGCCCAATTTCTTCTATCCAGAGATGCTGGCTGCTCCATGGAGTTCCCTCGCACAATTAAAGCATGGAATAGTCTTCACCCTACCATAGTTACCCAACCAGACACAACTAAATTTGAGGTAGCTCTTTTTTCCCCCAAGAACCCTCTTTTGCTTAAGCCCAAGTCAAGAGAGTTTTATTGTCATTTGTCCCAGATAGGACAATGAAATTCTTGCTTGCTGCAGCACAACAGAATATGTAAACATAATACAGAACAAGAGATAAAAGTTCAGTGTGTTTATATACCATTGACCATATTTATACACAATAAATAAACAGATAAAGTGCAATAAGCTGTTATTTTTCAGAGTTTGGAGTTTGGTGATGGACCCTCCACCACCTCCAGTTTAAATTCCATTTAGAATATTTTTGGGGGACCAGGAAACCAGAAGCAAGAGTTACTCCAGGGAGTTACTCCAGCTCCAGGGAGTGATTCTGCGTTGGGTTTTCAGCGGTCGTGGTGAGGCGGCGATCTCCCACAATACAAAGGGAGGGAGAAAGTCCCCGGCGCCGACCAGTTGCCGTGGCAGTGCGCACCTGCAGGGCGAGCGATGATGTGCTGACCATGGTTGCGCGCATGTGCAAGGCGGCGGGCCATGCCGGCAGATGAGGAGCGGCCGGAGAGCGGAGACACGGCAGCCGGATACGTATGGAGGGCAGAGAGGGAGGTCCGCTCAGAGTTGAACGGCAGGTGTCCCGGGTGCATGGCAAGCCGGGCAAAATGACACAACTTTTAGGTTGCCCAGCGGGACGTTAGGTGGCCAATGGCACCAGGGCAACTGTTAATTTTGAGCCCAGACTCATTTTGGATATGGACAACTACTTGCAACTGTAATGAACAAAAAGTTATATACAGTAGTATTCAATTATTATCTTTTTAAGATAATCTTTTTAAGAAAAATAAATGATGATCTAAAAATGGCAACAAAAAAAAATTGAAGTCTGTTCTTTTGTTGAACTGAATTTCAATGAAACAGTTGGTCTGATTACCAAATGGCTTTTTTTTACCCTTTCTATAGGTATGTTGCAAAGCCTACCTGAAGCGTCTTTGAAAATCTGCCGCTGCGGGTGTGCGCGATTTTGGCGCCGTTTAGAGGGGGCGGGTTTAAAACGCGATTTTCTCTAGGCTGTTCAAATCGAAGATGTTCAGCCTAGTTAATTATTAACGAAAAATCGCTGGAAGACCCCGTCGCAAAAGCTATTATTAGGTTTAAAGGCCTTGAATAATAGTTATAGTAGTTTAAAAATCAATCTCTAAACCCGCGACCGCCAGCAACCGCAGGGTCTCATAAAGCAAATAGCAGAAGGTATGCTGCATATTTTTACATTAAAAAGGGCTTCTAAAGATCCCTTTATACAAAGTTTAATATTGCGAGTAGCTCATTTTGGGCCCATTATTTCCCGCAGTATTTTTCTGGGCATTTGAGGCACAAATCTACCGCAATGTGAACGTTCTAAACCAGCGCGTTCCACAGGGACCCACTAGAAAGCTGATTTAAATGGACATTTATTTACAGCAATTGAACACTAAATTCCTTCCATTTGGCCTATAAATTAATGTAAATGAGATTTAAAAATCATGTTTTATTGTGACTTATTTGTGAATATTATTTGGACATTTAGGCTATTTAAAAATGTTAATCATGTATTAAGAAATGGATAGATGTTTAGATCTAGTAATTGAAGTCTGAAATTAGCTACAATTAGGTAACTAACTAATTATATGCTTTAATTTCAGGTCATCCAAGTAAGATTATTTTATATTTGTTTCAGAATGCTTCAATCTATGATAACTGAAAATTTCATTCAGTTCTCTTAATTTTTAAGAAAGTTATGGGCTTTTGACTGTTCACGATCACAACTTTTTTGTTATGTCCATAGAAAATCAATAGGGAACAAGATGCTCATTTCCGAGTATGAAAATGGCCATAACTTTTTAAATACTTGAGATATGAAAGTGAATTAGGTGTCAAATTAAACTTATTTTTATGCTTTATCTGATGGGATAAATTACAGACTTGATTTTTAAAATCTCAAAATTTTGTAACATTGCTACTTTCTATAGTTGAGTCAATTACCAGTTTTCACTTCACAGTAAGTTTTTAACGACTATATAGCTGCCTTTTTGTTGGACTTTAAAATATTTTAAATTCCTACTATTGAGCATATTGAGAGAAAAATCTACTAACTGAGTCCTGTTTAACTATTCTTACCATCTTCTGCATTGATAAAGCACTTAAAGACAGGGCTAACAAATTTTGTAGCTTACGAAAAGTCAGCCGATTATTTGAATTAACAATATAAATAACAGCAAATGTAGACTTGGTAATCAGTTATTTTAAATGTAATAATGTTTTGAATTTAACTTCTGAGACAAAAATAAAATGCAGGTGACCCCTGGGTCATGAAAGGATTCCATTACTGAGTACTGTTCATCACCTGAGTTTTTTTGTGAGTAGGAAGTAAACAGGATCACAAAAACAGTTGTGATGAGAGAGCGAGCAGGCATGGGCAGAATGGTCACTGGCCAACCTCACTGACTCAATGAGTCAGCAATTGAGCCTGCTTCGTGCATCCAGCTCTACTCTGTTGATCCAGCCCATGATTGTTGGGTGGTGGAAAGAGAAGGCACATGGAACTGACCCATTTCCACCCACCAGAAAAATACTTCCCTGCAGCAGCCAGCAAGTTCTTCCCCATCCATCCCTCCAATCTCCCAAATGCCCAGGGAAATGCCCTACTTGATCCTGAAAAAGACCAGTTGCAACCCCACAGCAGCTGGCAAATCCATCTCCAAATAGCTGGCATAGTGGTTCAGACCATTAATTCCCACCATAAATGCCGCCGGCAGCAAACATCGGCATGGCTGTCTGGCTGTCTTCAAATCACTTAATTCACTTCACAAACTTGCCCCTTAAGCTCTGCTGGGAAAACTTTACTTATTTCACAGGTGTGTTTTAAAAATTAATGAAAAATGTTTCATAATGTTGAATAAAATGTTGTATGTCAGAACTTTCATAACGGGAATGCCTATACAGGTAATTCTGCTAAAACACGATAGTTGTATTCTTTAAAAACCTAATGTTATAGAAAATCACAGTTTTAAAACAATTATCAGTGGGGAATGCATTTCGTTGTCTCTGTACTGTACACTGACAATGACAATTAAAATTGAATCTGAATCTGAAAAGAGTTAGGGGCTAGAGAGTTTCAGACTCGCAATAACAAAGTTACTTTTCCCCACAGAATTTTCTAAAATGTGGGTCTTTTAAATAGAAATAAGTGTAATTTTGTTATTGCAAACTAAAAATTCAAATGTCTGCATTTTACATTTTTTAACAGTACCATTGCAGAAGTCTTAATGGAGGTGATTCCTTAAATTTCCTGCAATGAAATGCAACTGCATTTTTAAGATACACTAGAAACATAGAAAATAGGCGCGGGGTAAGCCATTCGGCCCTTCGAGCCAGCACCACCATTCAATATGATCATCACTAAATATCCAATATCTGTACCCCGTTCCTGTTTTTTCCCCAAATCCCTTGATTCCGTTAGTGCTAAAAGCTAAATCTAACTCTAGAAAATATCTAGTGAATTGGCCTCTATTGCCTTCTGTGGCAGAGAATTGCACAGATTCACAACTCTGGGTGAAAAAGTTGTTCCTCATCTCAGTCCTAAATGGCCTACTCCTTATTCTTAAACTGTGACCCTTGGTTCTGGACTCCCCCAACATGAGGAACATTTTTCCTGCATCTTGCCTGTCCAATAGCTTAAGAATTTTATATGTATCTCGAAGAACCCCTCTCATTCTTCTCGACCCATTCTTTCATTATGTGTCAGTCCCGCCATCCTGGGAATTAACCTGGTGAACCAACACTGCACTCCCTCAATAGCAAGAATGTCCTTCCTCAAATTAAGAGACCAAAACTGCACACAATATTCTAGCTGTAGGTCTTACCTGAGCACTGTACAACTGCAGTAGGACCTCCCTGCTCCTGAACTGAAATCCTCTAGCAATGAAGGCCAACATGCCATTTGCTTTCTTCACTGCCTGCTGTACCTGCATGCTTACTTTCAGTGACTGATGTACAAGCACCCCCAGGTCTGGTTGCACCTCCCCTTTTCCAAATCTGCCACCATTCAGATACCTCACACGCTCTTCGTCTCCTCCATGACTTCCATTTGCCAGGCCCCCCACTCCCTCATCTTCACCATGTCCAGTCACTCTACACCTCCATCCCTCACCAGGAGAATCTTAAAGCCCTCCGATTCTTCTTCGACCGCGGAACCAACCAATCCCTGTCTACTAATACTCTCCTTCGCCTTGCGGAGCTGGTCCTTACCCCAACAACTTTTCCTTTGACTCCTCCCATTTCCTCCAAATCCAAGGCGTAGCTATGGGCACGTGCATGGGCCCCAGCTATGCCTGCCTCTTTGTTGGCTACGTCAAAAAATCTTTGTTCGAGGTGTACCGTGGCCCTATCCCCGAACTCTACCTTCGCTACAGTGACGACTGCATTGTGCCACCTCCTGCACCCACACACAACTCACTGACTTTGGCCATTTCACCACTAACTTCCATCCGGCACTCAAATTCACCTGGACCATTTCCGACATCTCCCTACCGCTTCTAGACCTGACTATCTCCATCGCAGGTAACAGACTACTGATCGACATCTACTACAAACTCACTGACTCCCATGGCTATCTGGACTACACTTATTCCCACCCTGCTTCCTGTAAGGACTCCATTCCCTAATCCTAATTCCTCCGTCTATGCCGCATCTGCACCCAGGATGAGGTGTTTCAAACCAGGGCATCGGAGATGTCCTCATTCTTTAGGGAAAGGGGGTTCCCCTCTTCGACTATAGATGAGGCTCTCCAGGGTCTCCTCTATATCCCGTAGCTTCGCTCTCAGTCCCCATCCCCCCACTCGTAGCAAGGACAGTCCCCCTTGTCACCTCACCTTCCACCCTACCAGCCGTCACATACAACAGATAATCCTCCGACATTTTCGCCACCTCCAACTGGATCCCACCACTGGCCACATCTTCCCATCTCCTCCCCTTTCGGCTTTCCGCAGAGACCACTCCCTCCGTAACTTCTTCGTCAATTCGTCCCTCCCCACCCAAACCACCCCCTCCCCTGGTACTTTCCCTTGCAACCGCAGGAAATGCTACACTTGTCGCTTTACCTCCCCCCTCGACTCCATCCAAGGACCCAAGCAGTCTTTCCAGGTGAGGCAGAGGTTCACCTGTACCTCCTCCAACTTTATCTATTGCATCCGCGGCTCTAGCTATCAACTGCTCTACATTGGTGAGACCAAGCGCAGGCTTGGCGATCGCTTCGCTCCGCATAGTTTGCATTAACAAACCCGATCTCCCGGTGGCTCAGCACTTCAACTCCCCCTCTCATTCCGAATCCGACCTTCGTGTCCTTGGGCCTCTTCCATGGCCGGAGTGAGTCCCACCGCAAATTGGAGGAGCAGCACCTCATATTTCACTTAGTAGACAAAAATGCTGGAGAATCTCAGCGGGTGAGGCAGCATCTATGGAGCGGAGGAAATAGGCAACGTTTCGGGTCGAGACCCTTCTTCAGACTGAATTTGTCCTATTGAGTCTGAAGAAGGGTTTCGACCCGAAACGTTGCCTATTTCCTTTGCTCCATAGATGCTGCCTCACGCTGAGTTTCTCCAGCATTTTTGTCTACCTTCGATTTTCCAGAATCTGCAGTTCCTTCTTAAATATTAATCATAGAAACATAGAAAATAGGTGCAGGAGTAGGCCATTCGGCCCTTCGAGCCTGCACCGCCATTCAATATGATCATGGCTGATCATCCAACTCAGTATCTTGTACCTGCCTTCTCTCCATACCCCCTGATCCCTTTAGCCACAAGGGCCACATCTAACTCCCTCTTAAATATAGCCAATGAACTGGCCTCAACTACCTTCTGCGGGAGAGAATTCCACAGATTCACCACTCTCTGTGTGAAAAAAGTTTTCCTCATCTCGGTCCTAAAAGATTTCCCCTTTATCCTTAAACTGTGACCCCTAGTTCTGGACTTCCCCAACATCGGGAATAATCTTCCTGCATCTAGCCTGTCCAACCCCTTAAGAATTTTGTAAGTTTCTATAAGATCCCCCCTCAATCTTCTAAATTCTAGCGTGTACAAGCCGAGTCTATCCAGTCTTTCTTCATATGAAAGTCCTGCCATCCCAGGAATCAGTCTGGTGAACCTTCTCTGTACTCCCTCTATGGCAAGAATGTCTTTCCTCAGATTAGGCGACCAAAACTGTATGCAATACTCCAGGTGTGGTCTCACCAAGACCCTGTACAACTGCAGTAGAACCTCCCTGCTCCTATACTCAAATCCTTTTGCTATGAATGCTAACATACCATTCGCCTTCTTCACTGCCTGCTGCACCTGCATGCCTACTTTTAATGACTGGTGTACCATGACACCCAGGTCTCGTTGCATCTCCCCCTTTCCTAATCGGCCACCATTCAGATAATAATCTACTTTCCTGTTTTTGCCACCAAAGTGGATAACCTCACATTTCTCCACATTATACTGCATCTGCCATGCATTTGCCCAGTCACCCAGCCTATCCAAGTCACCTTGCAGCCTCCTAGCATCCTCCTCACAGCTAACACTGCCCCCCAGCTTCGTGTCATCCGCAAACTTGGAGATGTTGCATTCAATTCCCTCGTCCAAATCATTAATATATATCGTAAATAGCTGGGGTCCCAGAACTGAGCCTTGTGGTACCCCACTAGTCACTGCCTGCCATTGTGAAAAGGACCCGTTTACTCCTACTCTTTGCTTCCTGTCTGCCAGCCAGTTCTCTATCCACATCAATACTGAACCCCCAATACCCTATATTTCACTTGGGTAGTTTACACCCCAGCAGTATGAACATTGACCTCCAATTTCAGTTAGTCCTTGCTTTCTCCCTCCTTCCCCTCCCTCCTTCCCCTCCCCTTCCCAGCTCTCCGACAGCCTACTGTCTCCGCCTCTTCCTTTTTTCTTCCCGCCCCCACCCCCACATCAGTCTGACGAAGGGTCTCGACCCGAAAAGTTACCTATTCCTTCGCTCCATAGATGCTGACTCACCCGCTGAGTTTCTCCAACATTTTCCAGCATCTGCAGTTCTTTCTGAACCATTCAGATATTAATCTGCCTTCCTGTTCTTGCCACCAAAGTGGATAACCTCACATCTATCCACATTATATCACATCTGCCATGCATCTGCCCACTCACCCAACCTATCCAAGTCACCCTGCAGCTCATAGCATCCTTCTCGCAGCTCACTCTGCCACTCAGCTTTGTGTCATCCAGTCTCTGATAACTGCAGGGAGGTTACATGGAACCTGTATTTTGTTTTCCTAAACTACTTTCATCCCCCCCCCCCCCCCCCCCTCCCAGGAGATTTTTTTCTGCTTGTAAATTTCTAAACAAATCGTATTATAACCAATTTGGACCGTGCAATAGAAATAATGTCCCTAGTTCATCAATCGTATTATATCCAATTCATGTCATGTGTTATACACTCAACGATTAATAGAATAAACATTATTTTAATATGGATTAATGCAAGTATTAATGCAAGTTTCTCCTTTAAACCGAGCTTGCATTACTTTTTAAATGTTCTCAGTGTTTTAACTTTTTAATAGTTAAGTCCAGCAAATCATTTTAGCAGGTTTGCAGTACTATTATGAGCCCAATTATCATTATGGAAAAATAATAGTTTTCTGTAATATACTATTTGCCAAGATGACCAACAGTTTATGCCATGAACCAGTCACCAACTGAAGTGTGATTAAAGCCTTTGAGTGGAATCACAGAATGGATAGAGTAGAGAAGGTGACCAGTCCTTCAATTTCATACCACTCTGTGCAAGACTAAGTCGGGTTGTTTCAATTCCCATGCCCTGCAGATTCTTTCCTTTCAGTTACATCCAGCTTCCTTTTGAATGCTACAAATGAATCTGGTAACACAACAACTCCTGTGGTGCATTCAAGACCTAACTGGCAGTACGTTGGTGCCGTAGGAGACTTCTTGCCTTGCAGCCCAGAAGGGCCTGTTTCCGTGCTGTATCTTTAAACTACACACATTTTTTTTTAAATCATTTAATATTTTGATCTTTTGCCATCATTATGTTATGCCCCATGGCTCTTGACCCCTGTGTAAATATTTTATCGTACCTTTGCTGTCTGGAACTTGCATAAATTTTAAATGCTTGCATCAGATCTGCTCTCCATCTGTTCCAAGAAGCTCAGCATCTAGTCCATCCACATAACTATTTAAGTTACCACCCAGATGAAGCTGACTGCTCTGTGGTTACCTGATTTAACCCACATTATTTTGAAAAAGGGTGCAATATCCTCGGGTTCCAGCTTCTGAACCTTCTGTGTATTCTATAAATCAGATCAATCTCAATTTACTATTCTTAACAGAAATTAGTCAATTCTTTAATGAAATAATTATTTAATTGAATTTTCAAAGTAAGTCTCAGTTGAATTCACTGACTAATTGTCTGGTTTTTAACTACAGTGTCATTTACATAGTTGTACTTTCCAGTCGTCGCAGTTTAATTTTCAATGATTTAATTAACAATCTCCTCCCATGAAAGTTGAAGTATCATGCAGAGTTTGGTTTATGAATATGTTATCAAATATAATTCCATTAGATATTTGATTCTTGCACAATTCAGTGGCAAGACTCAAAATGGGGTTTCCAGAGCAATAAAAACATGGATTATTTAGAGAAAGCTATCCTGCAAAGATTAAAACTGTAACACAAGATCTCCTCTTCCTATGTCCACCACACTTGTGCCACTGCACTCCTTGGCCAAAATGTAGTTCAGTTTAGTTTATGGGACGTGTACAGAGGTATATTGAAAAGCTTTTGTTGCGTGCTAACCAGTCAGTGGAAAGACAATACATGATTACAATCGATGAAGCATTTATCAGCATGGATTTTAAAAGTATAAAAGTGCATTTTCAAAAAAAATATGGGATAAACCTTGTTGGTGGTCAGTAGATTTCTAGTAACAATATGCAAAAATCAGGGACAAAATTCATCATTACTTGGACAAACATGGATTGCAGAATGTTATTATAAATTGAGAGAATAGAAATATTGAATCAGAAAATTATCCGATGATGTGGAAAATTGCAGTGTAATAAGGTGATTCGCATCAGTTTTTAAGCATTCATCCACATGTTGATGCGGAGGCAAATGTATTCTGTATCTTGCTTGGACAAGGTAATAGGAGCAGTAACAAAATTCAACAGGGTGCAAACGAAATTTGTGGCTTGTGCTTGAAACTAATTGAACATTAACATTTAAAATTTTTAAAACATATGATTTTTAATGAATACTATCGTACCTTTAAAACTTTCAGTGTAATATTGCATGTTGTCTTGGAACACCATTCTTATTACCAAATTGCTGTTGCTGACTTGCACTACACGGTCTCAGCATTCATTTGCACCTCCTCTAATCCAGTGTACCGTATTCACGATGTGGTCTTCCATACTTACTAGAAACCACACAGATTGGGTGACTATGTTGCATGGCACCAGTGTTCAACCTGCAGTGAGCTTCAGTTACCTGTAACTAGTTCTCTTTCCCACTCTCACCGAGGCTTCCTCCCTGTTCTAACATTGCCCTTTGCAAGTTTGAGGATCATCACTACAACTGTACGGGCACGTAAAGGTAAACTCCATCAAATTCAACTTTTTCACTGAATCAATAGACAATAGAAACATAGAAAATAGGTGCAGGAGTAGGCCATTCGGCCCTTCGAGCCTGCACCGCCATTCAATATGATCATGGCTGATCATCCAACTCAGTATCCTGTACCTGCTTTCTCTCCATACCCCCTGATCCCTCTATCCACAAGGGCCACATCTAACTCCCTCTTAAATATAGCCAATGAACTGGCCTCAACTACATTCTGTGGCAGAGAATTCCAGAGATTCACCACTCTCTGTGTAAAAAATGTTTTTCTCATCTCAGTCCTAAAAGATTTCCCCTTTATCCTTAAACTGTGACCCCTTGTTCTGGACTTCCCCAACATCGGGAACAATCTTCCTGCATCTAGCCTGTCCAACCCCTTAAGAATTTTGTAAGTTTCTATAAGATTCCCCCACTCAATCTTCTAAATTCTAGCGAGTACAAGCCGAGTCTATCCAGTCTTTCTTCATATGAAAGTCCTGACATCCCAGGAATCAGTCTGGTGAACCTTCTCTGTACTCCCTCTATGGCAAGAATGTCATTGGTGCAGGATGGCAAGGTGCAGAAGTAGGCCATTCGGCCCTTGGAGCCAGCGCCGCCATTCAATGTGATCATGGCTGATCATCCCCAATCAGTAACCGTTCCTGCCTTCTCCCCATATCCTCTGACTCCGTTATCTTTAAGAGCCCTATCTAGCTCTCTCTTGAAAGTATCCAGAGAACTGGCCTCCACCGCCCTCTGAGGCAGACTTAAAACTCTGTGTGTGAAGAAGTGTTTCCTCATCTGCATTCTAAATGGCTTACCCCTTATTCTTAAACGGTGGCCCCTGTTTCTGGACTCCCCCAACATCGGGAGCATGTTTCCTGCCTCTAGCGTGTCCAAACCCTTAATAATCTTATGTTTCAATAAGATATCCTCTCATCCTTCTTAACTCCAGAGTATACAAGCCCAGCCGCTCCATTCGCTCAGCATATGACAGTCCCGCCATCCCGGGAATTAACCTTGTAAGCCTACGCTGCACTCCCTCAATAGCAAGAATGTCCTTCAGCAAATTAGGGGACCAAAACTGCACACAAGACTCCAGGTGTGGCCTCACTAGAGCCCTATACAACTGCAGAAGGACCTCTTTGCTCCAATGCTCAATTCCTCTTGTTATGAAGGCCAACATTCCATTTGCTTTCTTCACTGCCTGCGGCACCTGCATGCTTACTTTCATTGACTGATGAATAAGGACCCCCAGATCCCGTATTTCCCCTTTTCCCAACTTGACACCATTTAGATAATAATCTGCCATCCTGTTTTTGCTACCAAAGTGGATAACCTCACATTTATCCATATTAAACTGCATCTGCCATGCATCTGCCCACTCACCCAACCTGTCCAAGTCACCCTGCATTCTCATAGCATCCTCCTCACAGTTCACAGCTTTGTGCCATCTGCAAATTTACTAATGTTACTTTGAATCCCTTCATCTAAATCATTGATGTATATTGTAAACAGCTGTGGTGCCAGCACCAAGCCTTGCAGTACCCCACTAGTCACTGCCTACCATTCTGAAAGGGGCCCTTTAATCCCTACTCTTTGTTTCCTGTCTGCCAACCAATTTTCTATCCATGTCAGCACTCTACCCCCAATACCATGTGCCATAATTTTGCCCACTAATCTCCTATGTGGGACCTGACCAAATTGTATCAGAACTGACCGGATTGTAGCTGATGATCTGACCAGATCATCGATAGATATCTGTAACATTGAACTCTGTTTTTCCTTGTCCACCAATCAGTTAACTCAGTTTCGACTCCATATCACAGCATTTTATATTTTCCTTTGTTTCACCTCCTCCCCCCACCAACACCTGTCACCATGGCCATTCTCACCCCATCAGAAATTTCCTTTGTCCAAACCATCCCTCCCTCCACATCTTTTCTGAAAATTAGAATTAAATTTTACTTCGGAGTCACATGAGTGACTACGTGAAGAACCCCGCCAGGACGCATGCGTGTCATATCGCTTTCACGCTTGCGAAACGACAGGCGGAGTGGAGCGTTCCCCCGCAGCGGTAAGTTTGAAACCGCAACCTGCAGGTAAGTGATTTACTCTGCGGTAGTGTTTGTCCCCGCGCTGTTTTTACACAGGGGGGGGGAAGCTGGACAAAATAGTGTCCACAAGTGCTGCGAGTGAAGCTGGCTGGGGAGGACCGCAAAGTTGCGGGAGCCAGCAGCAGCTGAAGGCACAAGCCCCGTAAGTGGGATCAGCTGTGCCGACTTTTGGTCCCACGCCGGCCGGGCGGGAGACTATTCAGAATTGGGCCGTTGACTTTGACAAATCGAAACGGCAGGAGGCGGGGTGGAACGACGTTCCCCCGTAGCGACAGTTTAAACCTGGACCTGCAGGTAAGTGAAACTGCGGTCTTTATTCTCCCCATACTGTTTCACAGGTGGGGAAACATGGAGAGCTATGGAAACAACGGCAGGCGGCACAGGAATCACCCGTAAGGGAACAGCTGTGCCCGATTTCGCTCCCGCACCGGCCAGATTAAACATCATGGCTGGGCGGGAGACTATACAGAACGGAGCCGTTGGCTTTGACAAGTCAAAACGGCAGGAGGAGGGGTGGAAGACGTTCCCCCTTAACGGCAAGTTTTAAGCCTGGACATGCAGGTAAGTGATACTGCGGTCTTTATTGTTCCCATACTGTTCTACAGGTGGGGGAAACATGCACAAGACAAAGAAGTCGACCAGAGCTGCGACAAAGCTGGCGGGGGAAGACCGCGGAGTTGCGGACGCCAGCAGCGGCCGGCTGCACAGGAATCACCCGTAAGGGAACAGCTGTGCCCGACTTCGCCCCCGCACCGGCCAGATTAAACACTGCGTCTGGGCGGGAAGGCAAGAAGAAACCAAAACAGTCGTTGACTGATGAGTCCGACTTTGGGCGGCCAGCGACCGTGTGCGCTGGAGCCCGTTGGAGCGGCTTATGGAGCCGAGCTCCAACATGAAAAAGAAAGTTGGAACGGCTTATGGAGCCGAGCTCCAACATGGAAAAGAAAGTTGGAGCGGCTTATGGAGCCGAGCTCCAACATGACAGGCTCCGGGAGATGGAGTCTAGTCACTGTGGGCACTATGTAAAACCCACAGCAGCACCTCTTGTAGGGCTGCACAGTGCATCTCCCTCGTCAGAGGGGAGTACTGGAGGGTCAATTCTGGGCTGACCCTGAAAAGGGGTTTTGACGAACAAAACTACAAGTGTGCAGGGGGTGCAGGAAGGCAAAATCTACTGGTGTCCAAATACATACAGCCAGACCACAATGGACACCACTGCAAAAATACTTGGGACCAGGAAACTGCGAATCCCTGAATGTTCCAGTCATGGAAATAGCATCTGGAAACATGTCGGAGAGGACTTAGGAAAGCCCTGGGGCTCATAAAGGCGACAACATTAAGGATCTCCTACAGCCAAAGACAGCACCCTTATGCACCCACCAGCAGAACAAGAGAAGCTGGTGAAAGCTCAAAGGCCGGGCATACAGGACAGCGGTCTTTTAGACCATAGCCCAGACCGGCCTTTCTGGAAGATGCGCAAACCCCCAACCCAAAAACAAACCCAGACACCGGCGCCTCAACCTCCATGAAGACCACACAGAAGAAGCAAACTTCCACTGGTAACAATGGAGGTAGGTGGGTCTGGTCCCTTACAAATTATAGGAAGAGTGGATAATACACACATTGGTGGGAGATTACACTCTTTTGGATATGGCGTATATTAACTACAGACACTTATATCCTAAGCAGTATCCAGGGATATACCATTGAATTGTGCAAAAGGGGTAATGGGTAAACCCAACACAATTGGCTGGAATACATTGTACTATATATTCTGTACAAAATGGGAACTGGTAACTGCTAAAGGACTGATTTCCAAAGGCTACTCCATGGCTAGCATCGACCTAAAAGATGCTTACTATTCAGTGCCTACACGGACTGATCACAAACGTTATTTTAAAAAATTCAACTGGATGGGGCAGCTCTGGCAGTATAGAGCTCTACCAAATACATAATCATATGATCATACTAATTGTGGGCATAACTTTGGAGTTGGCCTAACTAGCTGTAACAGCCAGCATACAATTGGGTGAAAACTGGGGTTATCATCCATCCAGTTAAATCTAAACTAACGCCTACCAACATAATGGATTATTTGGGGTTCACTATTGACAGCTCACATGTCGGTGACTTTACCAAAGGACAAGGCTACAGTCTTAACTGAGGTCTGCAACAACCCCACTGACATCAGTGAACCGTCTATCAGATTGGTAGCAAGTATAATTGGCATATAGTGTCTGCCTTTCCAGCCACACAATTTGGACCTTTGTATTACCAAAAATCTACAAAGGGCAAAATATAAACACTCAAAGTTAATACTGGTCATTTCGACAGACCAATAAGCCACCAATCAAAGCTTATGGAATTAAAATGGTGGAGGGATAACATTCGGCATTGTTCCAACCCTATCGTTATCAGCAAACCCTTAGTGGTGCTACAAACTGATGCCAGTGCGCTTGGTTGGGGTACTACCAATTTCCATCGCCATCTGTGGAGGTAGATGAAAGGCACAGGAGGCATCATTATCACAGACACTGGGCATAAACTACCTGGAAATGTGGGGTGCGTTCTATGGCCTAAAGTCATACTGCTCTGGGATAAATCACCAGCGTGTTAGACTACAGAGTGACAATCTGACTAATACAATTTGGTAATGGTGTATCCAGAGAAATATTGGAATATCGGCTACTTACCTACCAGGTAACCCAAAATTCAGTGACAGACATCAGGTCACGCAAATTCAATAAAATAAGACTTAATCACCAGTTACCAAACTGTGTTTCTTGGGAACCAGACCCTGGGACAGCAGGGACAGATGTTTTTCACTGCATTGAGGGGGCAATTGTTTATCTATGCATTCTCTCCTTTTCTGCATCATCAGTCGGGTATTACGAAAAATACAACAAGACTCAGCGTCTGTTAATTGGTAGTGCCGATTGGCCTACTTAACCATGGTTCCCTGTGATACTCAACATGGGGTTTAACCATGCATCACCATCCTGAAACAACCAGATTATTGGTTCATCCTGTAACAGGGGAACCCATCCATGTCAAAACAACAAACCTATCAATTTGTAGAGTCTAAAGAAACCTCTACTGCAACTGGGACTGGCAGACCGAATATTGAACATTATCTCAGCGGGCCACAGACAGTCCACCAAAAACTATATCTGGTATACATCAGGAAATGGGAGATATATTGTCACAGAAACAACATCACCTACAGTTGATGAACATAACGTCTGTTCTCGAATTCCTGGCAGGCCTCCATTATGATGAGGGACTCGGTTACAGTGCCATTAACTGTGCCAGAAGTGCCCTATCAACATATCTATGGCGAGGATCAGAGCATCATTCTGTTGGGACTCACCCCTGGTAACCAAACTTATGAGGGGAAATTTTAATATCTATCCCCCAAGAACCAGGTACTCTCTAAATGGGATATGAGTATTGCCCTAACGTTGCTAAGGAATTGGTCTCCAGCAACAGCTCTGTCCCTGCATAAGACTGACGCACAAAACAGTCATGCTGATGGCTTTGGTCACGGCACTAAGGGTACAGTCGTACATAAGTTAAGGCTGGACTATATGACTTCTTCAACAGGAATATAACGTTTCATATTACGAATTAGTCAAACAGAACAGGGATCATCAGGCCTCAAAATAGAATTTAGGGATTACCCTACAGATATTGTCTCTGTATAATAAGACAATTATTGTTCTATATGGAGAACACCAAAAACATCTGAGGCTATGAGATGGCACTACTAATCAGCCACAAACAAACCCACAAAAAAGTGTTGGTTCAAACTATTTTCAGATGACTGAAACAGGTTTTAACAACAGCTGGGGTGGATACTAACATATTCAAATCTTATTCCACCAGGGCTGCAACTACATCGCCAGCTATGGAGTTGGATGTACCAATGAACCAAATCCTCGAGACAGCAGGATGGATCAGGGGAAAATGTTCCAACTATTCTACCACAAACCAGTAGTTAAACTGGAACTTTGCAGAGCCAATTTTAAGCTCTGTAATATAATTTCACCCATAAATAGGGGCTATAATTTGTTGTTAACAATTTATCATGGATTTCAATGTTGGATTCATGTCTAAACATGTTAACACAATTCCTCCCACAGTCAATTAAGGCAGATGTGATGCATAGACTCGTTTCCACGGCATGAAATCACAGAGCTTTGAAATCTTCACGTAGTCACTCACGTGACTCCGAAGTAAAATAGTAAGATTAAACGAGAACTTACCAGTTCGAAGTTTGATTGTTATTTTATGAGGAGTACGTTGAGGGAATACGTGCCCTCCGCTCCCACTCTTGATCATATACTCAACTGGTATTTTCTTCTCTAATCTTACTATGTTCAGTCATTACAGTTATCTGTGGTTTCACACCGCTGCTTTGAAGAATGACACGCATGCGTCCTGGCGGGGTTCTTCACGTATTCCCTCAACGTACTCCTCATAAAATAACGATCAAACTTCGAACTGGTAAGTCCTCGTTTAATCTTACTATTTCTTCCCATTACTTACAGAGTATCTTCAGCCTGAAATCTTCTGCTTTTCTTTCTACAAACGCTGTCCGACCTTCTGACTTTTCCAGCATTATCTACTTTTATTTCAGATTTTCAGCAACTTTTTTAGGTTTTAATGTTTCTACCTTTTCTTAAAATTCTGAAAGAAATCGGAGAATTTTCCGAATGGGTATTCCATGATTGTATTCCTTGTTTATTTTTGCTTCATATAGAATTTTAGAGGAGTTCTTTAAGCATTGTTAATTTCGTAGATATTACAAGCTTTTGTTCCTCAGCAAAAATATCCCAATATATCACTCTTCCAAATCAAAAGCTAAGATTAGCTGGCAAATTGGTGAAACTGAGAAAGCAGCAAGTTGTGATCTGGAAGTGTGTAGACAGTAATTTAATTAATTGTGATTTGCAACATTCCCCTGAACCATCTGGACTATAAATTGAAAGAGCAGCACTTGGGCTTTCAAAATGTGAAAAGTTATGTCATAATGGGAATATTATTCCATTCAGTTACATGGTAAGTCAATTGGAAAATTGCAAATGTTTCCATATAAATGCAAAGTACCAATGCTATTGGTTTAAAGTACGTAAAGTGCATTTAAGGAACATAAGTTCAAACGTATGCTCTGTCTGACCTGTAAACTGGATGTATAGTGCCTCATTTTGGTAGCAGTGGGACATGTTACTCATACTGTGAAATCTTTTGAGAAATACCTTCCCTGATTGCAGTGTAGTAATCAAAAATTGTTAGGCAATGATACAATCTATTTGAGCCGTAGCATCTTGATGTACTTCTGTTTATTTGTGCTTAGTCAAGTTTGCTAGAAATAAGTTCCACTGTACCAACTCTAAAAGACAAAATATGATACTGGTGAATATAAATATAATTGGGCTTGAACCTAAAGGGGAGTCTTTCTTGTATTCAGAATTATTTTTATGTGGAGCTGTTGGCATGTGATGTTGACATGTCCAATTCTAACATTTTTCAAACTTTATAGTACTGTTGAAATCATTTTGATCAGATTTAACGGAAGAATGTCCTGAGAATTCTGTATTCAGATACTAGACTAAGTGGGACCCATAGGGTCCCAGTCACATGGGAGGCCTGGTCCCCCAACGCAACCCATTCCCCAAAGCAATATTCCACCAGTAACCCGTTCCCCCAACGCAACCCGTTCCCTCAACGCAATATTCCACCACTCACCAATAGCCCCTAACTATGCAGGCACTGCTCATTTCCCCTCATCCCCTAGCACTCCCTCCCCCTCCTCTTCATGGG